>NC_134354.1:23342999-23642999 GCF_048569485.1 Anomaloglossus baeobatrachus | reverse complement strand
CATCTTTTTCACCCTCTGATGTTTCTTTTCTCCTTTTTCTTGGCACCTCATCTCTTCTCTCTCTCTCTCTCTTTCTCTTTCTCAAACTCTTCATGTTTAGTTCAGGGTTAGCTTTGGGGGACCCGCTGGATCTATCATCAGCTTTTTCTCCCATCACTTTTACCCTTTTACTCTTGCTCACGATACTATCCTGTATCGGGCTTCTAGGTCTTTTTAAAGCCTTGATAAGGCTTTGGTTGGTGCCATCTTTGTCACCCTTTGATGTTTCTTTTCTCCTTTTATTTGGCACCTCATCTCTTCTCTCTCTCTCTCTCTTTCTCTTCCTCAAACTCTCCATATTCAGCTCCATAGATGAAATTCTGGGCTGAGGAAGGTCCTGTCCACCTCTAGAGCGCTCTCGGATAGCGTCTGGAACTGCTCTTCTAACAGGCCTTCTATTATTCAGTATTATATTTTATATAACACCAAGATTTGCTAAGCGCAAGTAAAAATCGCCTTCACCCACTAAGTGATGAACACAAATGGACGATAGTAAAACTGCAGCAACATTCTGATGATTGTTCTATGACATCACAAAGGGCTTTGTGACATCATCACATTCTAAAGGTCACATGACAGGACCAAAGCCAAAGGTCAAATGACATCACAGAGAGACCAGTGACATCATCTGTCGCTGCAGGGGAACTTCCAGTAGAATATCTGTGTCTGCCTGTAGCTTCTCCCTCTCTCCATAGAACTATTTGTGCACTAACTGTCATCTCCTAACTCAGTAATGGCAAAATCTGTACAAACTGGACTCAAAGTCATTGAGGAGTTTTTGCCAGCATTTTCATGTAAACATTTTTAAAATGTCATAAATGTTTTATGCAACTCTTAGTTGCACAAATGTTTTATGATTTTTTTTCTGTCCTAGTTGTACAAATGTGGACAGAGCTTGGGCGGAACGGTGCAAGCTCATGGCTGCCAGACACATTCATCATAACTTGCTTGAAAAAAGTGGCACATTTTTTGCTAGAAATGTACTCCAATCACTGACTGGAGTATATCCCTGGCTGCACACATGGCAGTTGTAAGTTACGGCAAATTCATTGAAAGGTGCACACCTCTTATTGGATTTGGCGCATCTTACTTCAGCTGTGCTACACTGTGATTTTCAATCATTTTTATTGTATTTTAAATTTGAATAAATAAAACAGAATTAATTTCATTAATAAATTTGTTCGACTACATTATGAATAAGTATACTTACAGTAACCATTTAGTATATATAGGGGGTAAGGAAGGCGGGGTTAGGGAGGATAAATTAGGGAAGAACAACTTTATTGGGGCAAACCTAGGAAAAAAGGTGGGAAGGGTAAGTAGTAAAAGGGAGAATTAACCTTAAGTAATGAAGGAGGGGGAAAAAAAATATTATGTTGTAAAGAAAAGAAGGAAAGGAGAAAAGATAGAAAGAGAGAGAGGGTTGGGTAGTGAGGAACAGAGGTTTTTGTATCTTTGGAGTAGAGTCTCTTTGAGAAAATCTATAAATTTATAAGACTGTCAGAGAGTAGTAGAAGTCAACCTATATATTTGGGATTCAATAGTCATCCAGTATCTATTAAATTGTCCAACCATACTCCCCATCTTTTATGGTAAGAGCCGAATGAGTTATTAAATGTACCATGTTTCCTTTCAAATTTGTGATGTAGTATCAGCTTGTTGTTAATTTCTTTATATTTGGTATATTGTCACTATTCCAATTTGCTACAATGGAATTTTTTGTTATGAGGAGAATATGTATAATAATTGGAGTATGACAAGGGTTAATGGATTCTAGGTCCATTTACTGTGTGTAAATGATATCTGTGAATTGAGAGTGAAATCAGTCCACGAGGAGGAAGAAGCAGATTTCTCTGATATATATTAAGATATATAAAGTTTCTTATTTTCATTTGTAGTAATAATTTATGACAAGAATAAGAAATTCATAAATACAATGATAGTGACTCTTTAAAAAATGACAGCTGTGCTGTGATCCCAGTTATTTCTTAGTGATTTCCCATAGAAACCTATTACGTCTCTCTGCTGAGGGATGACAACAATTGAAAGCAGCAGTGGCCGGCTCCCCATTCATACAGCTGATTTCACTGCAGACAGCCAAGGCCGCTGGTGGGCGCAGACGACAAAAGACTCTTGTGCAAGAACAGGATATGGGCCCTTTACAGTCCAATAAGGTATCATAATCCACAATTACACCTGCTTTGGAGGTCAAAATGGGCCTCCTTACTAGAGATGAGCGAACCGGTCCCGGTTCGGCTCGAGGTCGGTTCGCCGAACGGAGCTCCCGTTCGAGTTCGGTTCGTCGAACGTTCGATGAACCGAACTCGAACCGCATAGGAAACAATGGCAGGTATTCACAAACACATAAAAACACCTAGAAAACACCCTCAAAGGTGTCCAAAATTTGACAAACAGCTCACAACACAACACAAACACATGGGAAAGTGACAAGGACATATACTCATGCGAAAACAAAAGAGCAGGACAAGGAAAAAGTGGAGGACACACAGATATAGGCATGGCATGCCCTTCTAAAATCATGTAAAACACCGCAAGGTGACTCCAAGCGGAGTCTCCCTTTTTTCCAAAAATTGGGCCCCACACACACCCACCCCTTCAGTGGCAGCAGTTGTGCCCCAGTTGTACACTTCACAGCTAGATTTGCATCAAGCACATTCAAAAATACGCCATAATTAACCGTCCCCAGGATGACACCGGGGTAGGTAGCAAAGTCTTTCCTGATCCCAGCTCTGTTCATCTTGGCTCCTTTTTAAAAACACAGCAAGCAAGGGTTACTCCAAGCGGAGTCTCCCTTTTTTCCAAAAATTGGGCCCCACACACACCCACCCCTTCAGTGGCAGCAGTTGTGTCCCAGTTGTACACTTCACAGCTAGATTTGCATCAAGCACATTCAAAAATACGCCATAATTAACCGTCCCCAGAATGACACCGGGGTAGGTAGCAAAGTCTTTCCTGATCCCAGCTCTGTTAATCTTGGATCCTTTTAAAAAACACAGCAAGCAAGAGTTACTCCAAGCGGAGTCTCCCTTTTTTCCAAAAATTGGGCCCCACACACACCCACCCCATCAGTGGCAGCACTTGTGCCCTAGTTGCAAACAGGATGTTTTGATTTGCATCAAGCACATTCAAAAATACGCTATTCTTAACCGTCCCCAGGATGACACCGGGGTAGGTAGCAAAGTCTTTCCTGATCCCAGTTCTGTTCATCTTGGATCATTTATAAAAAACACAGCAAGCAAGGGTTACTCCAAGCGGAGTCTCCCTTTTTTTCCAAAAATTGTGCCCCACACACACCCACCCATTCAGTGGCAGCACTTGTGCCCTAGTTGCAAACAGGATGTTTTGATTTGCATCAAGCACATTCCAAATCCACAAGCATTTACTCTCCCCAGGATGACACAGGGGTAGTAAATTCCTTCTGGATCCATGACTTGTTCATTTTGATGAACGTCAGTCTTTCCACATTGTCACTGGACAGAGGCGTGCGCTTATCTGTCAGCACACACCCAGCAGCACTGAAGACACGTTCAGAGACAACGCTGGCAGCTGGACACGACAAAATCTCCAAGGCGTAACTGGATAGCTCTGGCCATTTTTCTAGATTTGAAGCCCAAAATGAGCAAGGCTCCATTTGCAAATGGCATCGATGTTCATTTGGAGATACTCCTGTATCATCCTCTCCAGCCGTTGACTATGTGTCAGACTTGTTGTCTCTGGTGGCCTTGCAAAGGAGGGTCTAAAAAAATTATGAAAAGATTCCATAAAATTGCTGTTACCAGCACCAGATACAGTGCCACTGGTACGGGTAGACTGTTGAAGATGACGAGACAGTCCCATGTTTGTCAAGTTACAACTGGGAGATTCCCTCCCTGCACCTGCACGGTTGTTTGGTGGAAAAGCCGAGCTAAGATCGAGTAACAGCTTCTGCTGATACTCCTGCATACGTGCGTCCTTTTCTATGGCTGGAATTATGTCACAAAATTTGGACTTGTACCGGGGATCTAATAGTGTGGCAATCCAGTAGTCATCATCACTTCTAATTTTGACAATACGAGGGTCATGTTGGAGGTAGTGCAACAAGAAGGCACTGATGTGTCTTGCGCAGCCATGCGGACCAAGTCCACGCTGTGTTTGTGGCATAGAGGTGCTAACCGTTCTTTCTTCCTCTAACATCTCCCCCCAACCTCTTTCAACAGAAATTTGACCAAGGTCTCCCTCATCTGCTGAGTCTTCCATGTCCATGGACAGTTCGTCCTCCATTTCTTCATGTTCTCCTGCACCTTCCTCAACATTTAGCCTGCTACCATGCGCCCTTGTTGATCCCTGTCCCCCATGGTCCCATGCCTGCCGCGTTGGTGATGATGAACGTCTGGACCTTGGTGATGTTGTTGTCCCTTGCGCATATGAATCCTCCTGTAGTTCCTCTCCTTCCTGTTGTCCCACCCCCTGACTCCGAATAGTGTTTAGCGTGTGCTCCAGCATGTAAATGACTGGAATTGTCATGCTGATAATGGCATTGTCAGCGCTAAACATATTCGTCGCCATGTCGAAACTGTGCAGAAGGGTGCATAGGTCCTTGATCTGAGACCACTCCATCAGGGTGATCTGCCCCACCTCTGCATCTCGTTGGCCCAGGCTATACGTCATGACGTATTGCACCAGGGCTCGGCGGTGCTGCCACAGTCGCTGTAACATGTGGAGAGTTGAATTCCAGCGTGTCGCCACATCGCATTTCAGGCGATGAACCGGCAGGCCGAAAGACTTCTGGAGCGATGCAAGTCGCTCAGCTGTGGCGCTTGAACGGCGGAAGTGAGCAGACAGTTTTCGTGCCCTGTTCAGAAGGCCATCTAGGCCGGGATAGTGTGTTAAGAATTGCTGGACAACAAGGTTCAACACGTGAGCCATACAAGGCACGTGTGTCACCTTGCCCAGGCGAAGGGCCGCACCCAGGTTTGCAGCATTGTCGCACACGGCCTTACCAGGCTGCAGGTTGAGCGGAGACAACCATTTATTAAACTTGGACCGCAGAGCTGACCACAACTCCTCAGCTGTGTGACTCTTATTCCCAAGACATGTCAAGCTAAAGACCGCCTGATGCCGTTGCGCTCTGCTGCCAGCATAGTAATGAGGTGTGCGTGATTCCTTCTGCGCAGTGAGAACGCTGGTGGCCTGACCAGGCAGGCTTGGGACGGAGGTGGAGGACCCAGATGAGGTGGAGGAGGCAGAAGCAGTGGCGGAACTTGGACAGACAGAGGATTGACACACAAGTCGTGGGGACGGCAAGACTTGTGCAGCAGACCCTTCAACATCTATCACCATAGTTACCCAGTGCCCAGTCAGCGACATGTAACGTCCCTGTCCATGCTTACTGGTCCAAGTATCGGTGGTGAAATGCACCCGTTCACACACAGAGTTTCTCAAGGAAGCGGTGATGTTGTGTGCGACATGCTGGTGTAGCGCGGGCACACCTTTTTTAGAGAAGTAGTGGTGACTGGGCATCTGGTACTGGGGCACAGCGACAGACATAAGGTCTCTAAAATCCTGTGTGTCCACTAGGCTTAAAGGCAGCATTTCGGTAGCCAAGAGCTTACAGAGGGATAGAGTCAACCTCTTAGCTTTGTCATGGGTCGCAGGAAGTGGCCTTTTATTTGACCACATCTGAGGGACAGAGATCTGGCTGCTGTGTGTAGACGGTGTTGAGTAGGGTGTCCCTGGAAAAATGCAGGTTTGTGAGGAAAGTGCAGGCGGAGACATGATGTTGCCTTCATCCAACGTTGGTGCTATCGATGTCTGAGAGAGCTGTACACACGCACTTGTTTCCCCTTCCAAACCAACTGACGACCTACCAAGCAAACTGCCTGTTGCGGTTACAGTGGTGGAAGTTGTGCGTGGAAAAACAGGTGTGACAGCTGTCCCCACAGTCATAGAAGATGAAGAGCGCGCGGATGCACTGGAAGGGGCAGGCGGTGGATGGTTCGCTCCGCTAGGCCGCATTGCAGCAAGGTGAGCTTCCCACCGGGACATATGATATTTATTCATGTGACGATTCATGGAAGAAGTTGTCAAACTGCTGAGGTTTTGACCTCTACTAACAGAATCACGACAAATTTTACAGATCACATAATTTGGGCGATCTTTTGCTATGTCAAAAAAGGACCAGGCTAGGCAAGGCTTAGAGGGCATGCGACCTGTTGATCCACCCCGACTAGTGCTCAGAGGCAGAGTGGTGGCTGAGGATGCAGTTGTAGACGTGCTACCAGTACTCCGACTCTGTCCAGGAAGGCGCAAGGTAACTTCGTCATCAGTTGCATCCTCCTCCACCACCTCTGTTGACCTCCTCGAGTGCCTGACTGTGGGTTGACAGTAGGTGGGATCTAGAACTTCATCATCAATTGTTGTGTTTGCACTCCCCTCCCCCTCAGACCGAGCCTCTTCTTGCCCTGACCGAATATTTAAGTTGTCATCCCAATCGGGTATCTACGTCTCATCTTCATCAGTATGTTCCTCATTGTCTATAACCACAGGTGTTACAGTTTGTGACAAAGGGTCAACATTATGCTCAGAAACTTGATCCTCACGTCCTGAATCAGAGTCACAAAGGTTCTGGGCATCACTGCAGACCATTTCATGTTCTGTACTCACTGTAGCTTGGGAGCAGACCTCTGATTCCCAGGCTATAGTGTGACTGAACAGCTCTGCAGACTCAGCCATCTCAGTTCCACCATACTGTGCAGGGCTGATGGAGACTTCAGAGCTGGGAGAAAGCAAGTTTGATTGGGATGACAACTCAGAGGACTGGTGTTTTTTGGATGTGGTAGTTGAGGTGGCGGAGAGGGCACTTGTTGGACCACTTGAGATCCATTCAAGAATTTTCCTTTTTTGGCCATCATCTACCTTTGTTCCTGTTGTTAGTGTCCATAAAAAAGGGAGCACATCGGATTGTCCACGGTAAGTAGTAGACATCTTACTTTTGCTGGTAGATGGTCTATCTTCAGCAGATGATAATGGAGCTTTGCCACCTTCCCCACGGACAAACCCTTTTTTTCCTTTTCCACCACGCCTCTTCCCCTTTCCACCAGCATCTGTCATTTTGCCACTCATGTTGATTGTGACAAGATTGTGCACTGAAAATGTGGTAGTAAAAATTGAGAGGTGGTGTAGATTGCAGCGGTGGTCTAGCTTTATTAACAGCAGAATAATAAAGAATAAATATCCTTGACAATGCAACTACGGCCCTTAAACTGGCAGCATAAATTGCTAGTATAATGGCTTAGTTATAATGAGTTGGAGTGTGCAATGCAGGCAGACGTGCTGCAAATATCTTTGCACTAGTGGGACTAGACAAAAGTCCAATAGCCACGTTTAGGATGCCACTAGGTACACTGAGTGTTTGCTAGTGTAATGGCTTAGTTATAATGAGTTGGAGTGTGCAATGCAGGCAGACGTGCTGCAAATATCTTTGCACTAGTGGGACTAGACAAAAGTCCAATAGCCACGTTTAGGATGACACTAGGTACACTGAGTGTTTGCTAGTATAATGGCTTAGTTATAATGAGTTGGAGTGTGCAATGCAGGCAGACGTGCTGCAAATATCTTTGCACTAGTGGGATCAGACAAAAGTCCAATAGCCACGTTTAGTATGCCACTAGGTACACTGAGTGTTTGCTAGTATAATGGCTTAGTTATAATGAGTTGGAGTGTGCAATGCAGGCAGACGTGCTGCAAATATCTTTGCACTAGTGGGACTAGACAAAAGTCCAATAGCCACTTTTAGGATGCCACTAGGTACACTGAGTGTTTGCTAGTATAATGGCTTAGTTATAATGAGTTGGAGTGTGCAATGCAGGCAGACGTGCTGCAAATATCTTTGCACTAGTGGGACTAGACAAAAGTCCAATAGCCACGTTTAGGATGCCACTAGGTACACTGAGTGTTTGCTAGTATAATGGCTTAGTTATAATGAGTTGGAGTGTGCAATGCAGGCAGACGTGCTGCAAATATCTTTGCACTAGTGGGACTAGACAAAAGTCCAATAGACACGTTTAGGATGCCACTAGGTACACTGAGTGTTTGCTAGTATAATGGCTTAAGGCTACTTTACACACTGCGATATCGGTCCCGATATCGCTAGTGTGGGTAGCTGCCCCCATCTGTTGCGCGACACGGGCATATCGCTGCCCGTGCCGCACAACATCGCCCACAGCCGTCACACATACTTACCTGTCCGGCGACGTCGCTGTGACCGGCGAACCGCCTCCTTTCTAAGGGGGCGGTCCGTGCGGCGTCACAGCGACGTCACTGAAACGTCACTGAACCGCCGCCCAATAGCAGCGGAGGGGCGGAGATGAGCGGGACGTAACATCCCGCCCACCTCCTTCCTTCCGCATAGCGGCCGGGAGGCAGGTAAGGGGAGCCTCCTCGTTCCTGCGGCGTCACACGCAGCGATGTGTGCTGCCGCAGGAACGAGGAACAACCTCGTTACTGCTGCAGTAACGAGATTTGGGAATGGACCCCCGTGTCGCCGATTAGCGATTTTGCACGTTTTTGCAACGATGCAAAATCGCTTAACGGTGTCACACGCAACGGCATCGCTAATGCGGCCGGATGTGCGTCACGAATTCCGTGACCCCAACGACTCCGTATTAGCGATGTCGCAGCGTGTAAAGCCCGCTTTAGTTATAATGAGTTGGAGTGTGCAATGCAGGCAGACCTGCTGCAAATATCTTTGCACTAGTGGGACTAGACAAAAGTCCAATAGCCACGTTTAGGATGACACTAGGTACACTGAGTGTTTGCTAGTATAATGGCTTAGTTATAATGAGTTGGAGTGTGCAGAGGACAGGAGGGTACAGTGCCAGGGTTGTGGGGCTCTGGGTAGAGGAATGGAAGCCTGCCTTTCTATTCCCTCCTAATGGGGAAATGCAGCGACGAAATCCCTGACCTTAGCTACACAGACGCTGTCTCTGTTTTCAGGACCTGTCACCTATGGCTCTGACCCTGCCGGTGTGAAGCCCCTCCAGTGTTGTGTCGGTGCATTACCTTCAGGGACTCCACGTAGCTGGATCCTGTCACAGGTAGGAGATCTTCTTTTAGGATTGTCGTGACGCCACTCTCAGAATTGCGGTCAGTGGGGACCGCCACTGCAGGTTAAGGGATGCCTGGGGCTGATGGTGGGTGCAGCCAGTTGTAATAGCCTCCTGAGAGTGAGGCAAGCCCCAGGGCCCTGTGTAGGTGTGTAGAACCGCAAGGCGCAGAATAACTCCACACAAGCAGAATGTCTTTCAGGGGTTTTACTCACTGTTGATGGCAGGGTGAGTAACCCGGGCGTAGCTGGGATGAACCAGGCTGGAACCAGGTATCCTTCAGGCTGACTGATGAGGGTGGCTACCGACTCGCCTTCCTTAGCCCTTCTGTGGTTTGTGGTAACCCCGACTTTTAGTCCCTATGGGGGTCACCCAGGGAAGTAGCTGCTCCCCTCGTTTGTTTGCCGTTTGCTTGTCGCCTGGACCAGATCACTCCAGCTGCTTGCCTCCTGTGAACTATGGGCCCTAACTGTGGCTACGTGGCTGCGGCTTTTGTGGTGTTGTGGCGTGGGCTTTAAGGGCCCCACACCGGCAGGTTTAGCAAGGAAAGGTGGATCTATCCCCGCATCGGGATCTGCCGCCCGTTTGGGCCTGGTACTCCCTGACAGTCTCCTTACTTTCCACTACACTGCTCTCTCTCCAGCTGTGTGTGGTGTTCGGGCAGCACGACCAGGTGACCGTTCTCCCCCGTCGGTAGTCACTGCGCGGACGCTGTTAGACTGTAACAGCTCCAGGGTCTGCTTCTGCTCTTCCTGAGCTGCACACTAAACTGGCTCACTCGTGGGGCCTGCACTGCTGCTCCTGTCTGAGCTCCACTTCCATGCTCCTCACTCCTCCACACTCTGCTTCAGACTGTTTACTCCTCCTTCTCTTTTCCCTTTGTGCCTGCCTACGCCACCTAGCAACCAGGCTCTCTACCACACCCCTTGAGTGGAGATGGAGGCTTCGCCCCCTCCACTCCTCAAGTGGAGGTGAAGGCTTTTACCCCCTCCTGGGATCCCCAGGGGTCCTCCCAAAGGTACATGTGTGAGACCTGATCACTATGCGCCTGTGTAGTCACACCTCGGTCAGCCTTCTGGATTACCTGTATTGTACTGTCCCCAGCATGGGTGCAGTACTCAGTGGTGCCTGACCAGGTCAGGGGCGCCACATTCCCCCTTAGTTATCTCCAGCACGTCCTCGGGCTGCAAGACAACATTTTAAAATGCATAAAACATTAAAACATGGTAAAACATTTTAAAACCAACAGGTACCATACATCACCACCCTCCTCCCACAAGTCCGTTAACCCACCCAAAACCCTCTCACGTTGGCCGCGCCTTCAGCCACTTCTGGCAGGATGTAGAGGCGGCTTTCATGGTCTGGTGGTTTCAGGGTATACCTGGCCTGGTGGATCCGCGCCTTCAGCCTCTTCTGGCAGGATGTAGAGGCGGCCTCCACAGTTGGTGCCGACCAGGTACCCTGTTTGTGGTGGAGAGCCAGGCCCCATAAACAGGCATGCTCCCTGGTTGCAGGCGAGCCAAGGCCCCATAAACGGACGTGCTCCCTGGTTGCAGGTGAGCCAAGCCCCTACACAGGCTGGCTCTGGTGGTGGTACCTCTGGGGTAACTATTTACACTGCGAGAGTTTGTGGCTATAGCCAGTTCATAGCCTTAAGGTTCATGGGTTTCTCACACTAGTTCATGTGGGCACATGCTTAAACTTATAAACGTTGCAAACTGGTCAAAACTGTAACTTGCTGTACTTCTTTCTTTACTTTACATAGATTCCTCCTTACCAGGGCTTGGGCCTGTAGGGCTGCGGCACCTGTTGTTTTCTTCATTTCTCTCATCATCGGAGGTAGTCTCATCAGTGGGTCCTTTATCTTTCCTTTCTTCTTCTGTATCTGTTTCTTTTTCTTGTGGTATGGAGACAACTGGGTTGCTATAGGAATCTCTGGTACATGGCGTAACGTCAAGTGCATACCATCCTCTTTCTCCCTGATGCATTGTGAATTCCACTGTATCTCCCATCTGTAAGTTCCTTCCCGGATGTCCTCTGGGCAAATGGGCTCTAACATCCCTTCTATTCACAAATATGCCTTCTTTTATACCAGGAGCTACTATGAAACCATATCCACTCTTCAAACTGAAATCCTCTACTACACCACGACAAAGTGGACCTCTAACCTGGGATTTGGCCCTTCTCAGGAACCGTTTCTCTTCCAAGTCTCTGGCCATGACTTCGTCTTTCTGCTCTGGAGACTGCGGTGCAGGGGAAAGCTTGGTTCTGCTACGGCGCCGTGTCCTACGGGCTGGGTTCTGCTGGGTTGTTACTTCACTGCCTGCAGGCCCCCAGGTGAGGTTTCTAGGCAACTCTTCCTCTTCATCCCAGCGGGAATACGGCAGCATCTCTGGCTCTGGGCATGGATCCACTGCTGATGGCTCCGGGGTCAGCTCCTCAGCTTCCTGGCCTCCTCTCCCCCTTAGTTCTTTGGAGCACTCCTGTTGTGGCAGCGCCGGGGATGGGTGGTCATCAGCAGGCCCGGGCTGGGGACTCTTTGGCGTGGTTGCTGCAGAAGTCGCCTTGGGGGTGTGCGGAGGGAGCAGATACCGATCCACCATCTCTTGTGGGAACTGGGCCTCTAGGTCAGCCTTCAGCTTCCAGTATTCGGGGTCCTCTCCTATCAGGGACTTCCTAGCAGGGACTTCCTTAGACTGGGGAGCGGTGCCTGCTCTGGCCTTGCAGGCCGGGGTAAACAGTGGTACATTCTTGTCTTGGCGGGCCGCGCCTGACATGGCGGCGGCCTGGTCTTGGCGGGCCGCGCCTGACATGGCGGCGGCCTGGATTGGCGTCGCAGCTGCGATGGGATCTATGCAGGCTGGGCTGGGCGTCGCTGCAGCGATCGGAGCTTGGCGGGCCGGGCTGGGCGCTTCTGCGGCCTGAACTTGGCGGGCTGCACCTGGCGTTGCTGCGGCCTGGGTCAGCGTCACACCTGCGGCGTGGAGGAGGGTCGCGGCTGCGGAGGGATCTTGGCGGGCCGGGCTGGGCGCTTCTGCGGCCTGGACTTGGCGGGCTGCGCCGGGCGCTTCTGCGGCCTGGTTCAGCGTCGCCGCGCCGGGCATCTCTCCTGGGACTGCGGGCATGGCAGCAGGGGTCGGGGCACTCGCGCTGGCAGGGGCAACACCGGACTCACCCATCAGTAGCATCATCGGGGTCGGAGTCGTCGCCGCTCGGTCTGGCACTCGTCGCGCAGCTTTTTCCTCATAGGCCTTCACCGCGGCAGCCATCTCCAGAAGCTCCATGCGTTCCTCTCTGATCTGCTCCACGACCCGGGTCTCCAGTCGGTCGCAGAACTGGGCAAGCTCCCGATACCACCAGGCAGCGGAGCCTGGTTCTGGGTTTCTGCGTTCAGACGCCATTTCCTCTGCGCCTTCTTCTGCACGATTTCCCAGCAGTGGACTCGTCGCTGCCTCCAGTTGCAGGCTCTTCAGTTTCTGCTCTGCCTCTTCCAGCAGCAGGCTTCTGGCTCCCTTTCTGTCCCGACGTCTCTGAACGCCTCCGCTCCCATCACTTGCGAGGTCAGGACTCTGCAGGGGATCTCTGGGTAGCCACACCTCTTCGTGGGCGGTAACTTCTCCCAGCGCGGGCTGCTGTTGTTTTTCAGCGCGCTTTTCATGGTGGCAATATGGCGGCGCTTCCAATTTTTCAAGCGGACCGCCCAGGCACATTGTCACCTGTCTGAACAGGTCTAGTCCTTATCCTGTTCGTGACGCCAGATGTGAAGCCCCTCCAGTGTTGTGTCGGTGCATTACCTTCAGGGACTCCACGTAGCTGGATCCTGTCACAGGTAGGAGATCTTCTTTTAGGATTGTCGTGACGCCACTCTCAGAATTGCGGTCAGTAGGGACCGCCACTGCAGGTTAAGGGATGCCTGGGGCTGATGGTGGGTGCAGCCAGTTGTAATAGCCTCCTGAGAGTGAGGCAAGCCCCAGGGCCCTGTGTAGGTGTGTAGAACCACAAGGCGCAGAATAACTCCACACAAGCAGAATGTCTTTCAGGGGTTTTACTCACTGTTGATGGCAGGGTGAGTAACCCGGGCGTAGCTGGGATGAACCAGGCTGGAACCAGGTATCCTTCAGGCTGACTGATGAGGGTGGCTACCGACTCGCCTTCCTTAGCCCTTCTGTGGTTTGTGGTAACCCCGACTTTTAGTCCCTATGGGGGTCACCCAGGGAAGTAGCTGCTCCCCTCGTTTGTTTGCCGTTTGCTTGTCGCCTGGACCAGATCACTCCAGCTGCTTGCCTCCTGTGAACTATGGGCCCTAACTGTGGCTACGTGGCTGCGGCTTTTGTGGTGTTGTGGCGTGGGCTTTA
This sequence comes from Anomaloglossus baeobatrachus, assembly GCF_048569485.1. NCBI lineage: Eukaryota > Metazoa > Chordata > Amphibia > Anura > Aromobatidae > Anomaloglossus > Anomaloglossus baeobatrachus. Next base: position 23,629,501 of record NC_134354.1, on the reverse strand, counting down.
AGGGCCCCACACCGGCAGGTTTAGCAAGGAAAGGTGGATCTATCCCCGCATCGGGATCTGCCGCCCGTTTGGGCCTGGTACTCCCTGACAGTCTCCTTACTTTCCACTACACTGCTCTCGCTCCAGCTGTGTGTGGTGTTCGGGCAGCACGACCAGGTGACCGTTCTCCCCCGTCGGTAGTCACTGCGCGGACGCTGTTAGACTGTAACAGCTCCAGGGTCTGCTTCTGCTCTTCCTGAGCTGCACACTAAACTGGCTCACTCGTGGGGCCTGCACTGCTGCTCCTGTCTGAGCTCCACTTCCATGCTCCTCACTCCTCCACACTCTGCTTCAGACTGTTTACTCCTCCTTCTCTTTTCCCTTTGTGCTTGCCTACGCCACCTAGCAACCAGGCTCTCTACCACACCCCTTGAGTGGAGATGGAGGCTTCGCCCCCTCCACTCCTCAAGTGGAGGTGAAGGCTTTTACCCCCTCCTGGGATCCCCAGGGGTCCTCCCAAAGGTACATGTGTGAGACCTGATCACTATGCGCCTGTGTAGTCACACCTCGGTCAGCCTTCTGGATTACCTGTATTGTACTGTCCCCAGCATGGGTGCAGTACTCAGTGGTGCCTGACCAGGTCAGGGGCGCCACACCGGTACGAGCCCTTAAAAGGAAATATAGAAAGTGCTATCCCTAAGCTTTCCAGCGCTGTGTATGGAGCGCATACAGCAGTATCGGCGATAGGACAAAGGACGGAGCTGCGCCAGTGATGTCTGACACCAAGGACGCAGAAGAGATAATGGCGTCCGGACGGGCAGATACTCGTTTTTATAATGCAGGGACATGTGACATGGACATCCTATCACACATGCCGTTGCTTCTCTGGCTAAAAGTACACTTAGCTGTGTGTGTTTCTGGGATTGGCTGCCATAATGGCCCTCCCCACTACACGCGCGCGCTTAGGGAAGGAAGACAAGGAAAAAAAAAAAAAATGGCGATCGCCATTATACAAACAGCAGTGATCTGAAGGCGCTGTTCACGCACACTATACACTGAAATGTCATAATAGTGTGAGTCACAGAGTGACTTACACTATTACAGCGGAAAGCCAGCTAGGAATTAGCTGGTTTTTTGCTGTTAGAACCATTATCGAACGTTTCTAGAACTATCGAGCTTTTGCAAAAAGCTCGAGTTCTAGTTTGATCTAGAACAGGCCCCAAAATCACTCGAGCCTAGAACTGGAGAACCACGAACCTAGAACCGCGCTCAACTCTACTCCTTACCTCTCCAGATTGCACCAATGATCTGTCCGCTCCTGGCCAAGGCTAAACAAGCAGTCCTTCTGCAGTTAATGCAAAGTAAATATAGTATTACATGAAGACCTTTTTGTTGATAGCTTTTTAGACTAATGGCTATGCCTAAACAGTGGGTCTGCCCTGTAAAAACATATTTTTGCTGTTTTAGAAGCTTTTTGACCTCTACCTTAGGTTTGGCCTCCCATTGAATGCAATGGGGTTCAAAATCGCTTGACGAACTGCATGGTGAACATCGGGAAGATTGGCAAACTGAACTTTGAAAGGTTCGCTCATCTCTAGCTGTAACTTGTAGGATTGCTTGATTAAAAGAAGGCCAAATGTGTTATGGCATACAGAAAGAAAAGAATACTGAACTCCTCCGGGATTAGGTTTTTTTTAAAGAAAAACATTTTAAAAAAAATTAAAATGCCATTCTGAATACTGCGTTGTATTGCTTCATAATATGGTGCCCATTAGATTCTATGGAAAGATGCTGTTTTTTGTTTTACTCCCAGATCATTGCTTTTAGGAGAGGATATATTGCCCAGGGCCGGATTATAGAAAGGGCATATGGGGCATCAATTAGGCTTCTTCCAATGACTATGGACTGGTAAAATCACAACTGGATCATGAGGACTGGTAATCTGATAGGTGCAAATTAGTCCCCAATTCCAATGTTACAATGATGATGAGTGTCATTGTGCCCATCTGTTTGTTGCCTCCAAAGAATCCATGGATTTTATTATTGATCTGCCTTCGTTTTCGAGAAAGACTGTAGTTTTGGTAGTTGTGGATAGTTTCAGTAAGATGGCGTATTTCATCCCGTTGCCAGCACCTCCAAATGCCAAAACTCTGGCTCAGGTGTTCATCCCTGAGATCTTGAAGCTTCACGGGGTTCCTTCTGATGTGGTCTCAGATCGGGAAACCCAGATTGTTTCCAAATTTTGGAAAGTCTTTAGTGCTCGACTGGGGGGTGGTTGTCTTTCTCTTCTGCTTTCCTTCCTCAATCGAATAGGTAGACCGAGCACACAAATAAAAATTTGAAACCTTAACTCGGTGACGGTGTTTTGTCTCCGAGAACCAGGAGTATTGGGCATCTTATTTACTATTTGCTAAATTTAAATAATCATCACCAGGAGTCTACTGGCAAGTCACCATTCTTTGATACATGTGGTTTTTATCCGCAGTTTGGTACCTTTAGTGGTAGGGGTGCTTCCTGAGGAGGAGCATTTTGTCTCATCAAACTCTTCTGTATGGCGAGGGTTCAGAGTAATTTGAAGCTCATGGGAGAGAGATACAAATGTATGGCTGATAAAAAAAACGCTTGGCAGGTCCGGACCTAAGTGTAAATGACTATGTCTGCTACCAGGAACATAAAGTTGAAGATTCGTTCCTGGAAGCTGGGGCCTAGGTTAATCGGTCCCTATAAAATAACCGCCGTCATTAAAGGGAACCTGTCAGGTCACCTATGCACCTAAACCCCCGAGCTGTTCTGTTTGCATATTGCTAATCCCTGTCTAAATGTCCCTGTATCTAGTAGCAATATAAGCATAAGGATCGGCACTCACAAAACAATTCTTTATAGTTGAAGAATTTATTCCATATCTTTCAATCCATTTTCATTCTATTTTCTTTCAAAAATTAAATGCAAGATGACGCACGTTTCGGTCTAGAGATGCAGACCTTTTTGAAATCATATACATATATGGATTTCGTTGGTGGGGGTCCCTGGGCAGAAAATCTGGTGGGGGCCCCATAACGTTGACATTTTTAGCCATAACAGTAGAGCGCGAACTGTAGCATTTAGATATAAATCCAATGAGCATGTATCTTATCCTGTTCTGCCACATTCAGATTTACAGTACTACAATACAGATACAGTCCAGGATAACTCAAAGCCATCCACTTATACACAGAAAGTAGAGTTACTAACATATTTTTTATTGATCCCAATGTTAAGGCAGTCAGGGCCGGCTCCAAGTTTTTGTGGCCCCGGGTGAGTCTCAGTGGGCCCTATCCACACACAGACATGCACATGCAGGGATACATACATATACATATTTGAAGACAAATTCACAAAAATACATATAAACAGACAAATATATGCACAGTCATAAACACTGACATATATGCAGACACAGATGCATTACAGGTATTAATATGGGGAAGTTGCCAGCAGCCTCACTCACCTCTCCCGCTTGTTCACGTCCAGCTCCTCCAGGACATGTGACTGTGTTGCATGAGGGTCGTCGCTAACAGACATGAATACACACCGTGCACACTGACACAGCATTGCTGTATATACATCACAGGAGGGGCTGGGGGCTACAATATATACATTACAGGAGGGGCAGGGGGCATAGACATTACTGTGGGGGGGTATAGATGTTACTGAAGTGGCAAACAGCTCTGGTGGCCTACACATTACTGGGATGGGTGGCATAGTGCTCTGGGGGACCCATATAGTTCTGGGGGGCCACAAAGACGGCTCTGATTCATACACTCACACAGCTCCGACAAACGCACACACACACACACACACACACACACACAGCTCTGACACACACACACAAACAGCTCTAGTTATCGCCTTTTTTATCTCCTTTTTATACAAGAGCTTTAACATGTTGGGGGCAGCTGAGATATGTGCACACATGGCTCTGGGGGGCCACACACACAGATCTAGCACATACAGTTCTGAGGGGCCAGCACACCACCGGAAGGCAGCGCTGTGTTGGAAGACGTGGGCTGGCGCTGCGGCTCCTCTTCATCTGTGGGACTCAAGCACACTGTGCGGTAGCCCCGCCCACAGATGAACTTCAAACCAGGAGCGTGCAGCGAACGCTGTGGACTGCGTGCCATTGTGGGTTAAAGGGACGGAAGCCGCACTTTCCTGCCGAGCTCTGCGGTCCCCGGAACTCGGCCCAGGGGCTGCAGAACTGACTGGCCCAAGGCTGTTCAGGGCCATGGCACTTGTTAATAAAATGGCGGCCACACAGATGGTGGTGGGTAGGGCCGTATTTGGCCTTCATGCTGCCCTAGGTACTGTAAGTGGTCGCGCCCCTCACTGACAACATAAAACTACGAGTCTGTGCACACAACATTATTTAAGGCGGATCTTCTCTGTAACGCACTTAAAAAAGGGGTAAAATGGTAAATGAATGAAGATCAGCACTTGCTGCGCACACGTTTATAGGTTTTTAGGCTTCTTTCAACAGCTTCAGGTTTTCAAAGACACTATGTGGTTAAAACTGGCAACCAAACCATTTTTCAGGCTCCCGGGAGGTCACTGACTAGTACAAAATACAATTTCAATTTAAGAAAACAAACAGAAAGCAAAAAAAAAAACACTGGCGAGTCCTCGTAGCACACAATGAGCGCACTGGGAGGATTCACAAATCGAGTGACACAGAGTGACTGCAGACGTATCATTCTAGATCAGACAACCCTTTTAAAATTTGCTTCAAAATATATTTTTAATATGCAAACAAGGTGGCTTTGATATACCAAAGCAAAGACCCCACCAGCGATGCACTAAAGCGCCCTCATTTGCATGTTAAATAAAAGTAGAATTTTTTTAGCAAATATTATGGACGCATTCAGGTCATTTTCTCCCTTGAAACTGTGTAAATGTTAGTGCAGTGTAATGTCTGTGATAATACTCACTGATCGCTGATTTTTCATGTGCTGGACTCCATAATGACGTCACATCCACAGCTCGTCTCTGCAGACTTCCCTCTTCTCAGACTTCCTTATTCTGCAGCACATCTCAATATTGTGCCCTGAAAAATAACATTGTCATTATAATGTTCCTGAATAAAACAGCCACTAATGCTGTGTATTAAATAAGTCCTATGCTGTGACCCTGAAAAAAATAATTGCACCTCACTGTGCTCCCTGTAAAACGAAAATAACACTACCCCATACCGTGCCTCTTATTGTACATGGCCTCCACGCTATCCTCTCCTATAAAATATTCCCACCACACAGTCCCCCCATATATACTATGACCGACCGCCACACCGTCCACCCTTGTGTACTATGTCCGCCACACCGTCCGCCCCCGTGTACTATGTCCACCACACCATCTGCCCTTGTGTACTATGACCGCCACACCATCCGCCCTTGTGTACTATGACCGCCACACGGTCCGCCCTTGTGTACTATGACCGTCACACTGTCCCCTATTATACTAAAACGCCACACTGTCCCCCTTATATACTATAACCGCCGCCCTTATAAGTTATACCAACTACACCTTCCTCAATTATGAAATATGATCTGCACACTGTCCTCACTTAATGCTGCCCCCTCCTCACAATGTCCCATGCATGCTGATCCCTCTCCATATGGAGCCCTCACACTGCCCCTCTCCATACTGAACCTCCCATGCTTCCCCTTCTCCATAATGGGACCTCCATGCTGCCCCACTCAATATACTTAGACCACCACACTACCTCATGCCTTATGCTAAGAGCCCCCACACACTACCCCTCTTTTCATACTGAGTCTCCTATATTGCTCCCCTCCATACTGAGCCCACACATGCTGCCCCATTTCCATACTGAGTCTTCCCACTGCCCCTCTCCATATTGAGCCCCATGCTGCCCCTTCTCCATAATGAGCTCCCAATGCTGCCCCCTTTTTCCATACTGAACCCCCAACATACTAAGTTCTTATAGTTTTCCCCATCAGTTTTGTCCCTTGCACTATCCCTCACTCTAGAAGCCCCCCTAAACCCACCCCCTACAGCAATAGCCCCTCTAAAACCATTTCCTACAGCCATCTAAACCTCATGTTCTCTAATAGGCCCCTTCCCCGTCTGTCTCCCCCTCCCCACACATACTGTCTGCAGCATTAGTCTGTCACCCCCTCCTTACATGACCAATCTGCTGCATTAGTCTGTCACCCCCCTCCCCACACATGCACAGTGTACAGCATTAGTCTGTCACCCCCCTCCCCACACAACCACAGTGTGCAGCATTAGTCTGTCACCCCCCTCCCCACATGCTGCACAGTTTGCAGCATTTGTCTGTCACCCGTCCACGCCGTGGAACTCCTCACCCAAGTCCCCGCGTGTAGCGCCACCTCCCTTGCAGAGCGATGTGACCCCCGAGTCCGTGAGAGGCTCGAGCCACCACCCGCAGTACGAGCACGGATCCGAGCGGCTCGGTGGTCGCAGCCGAGCCCGCGGGGCGGTACAGAGGTCTATACATGTACAGTAATGGAAGAAACTGAACAGAGGTCCATATGTTGCGGGCGGAGGGGTGGGAACGGCGCTCGCCTGGGATCGCTGGCACTCGGGTCCGGTGCTTCTGCTCCTCGGTGGCTCGAGCATGGGGCCGGACCCGGGGCTCGAGCAGCGCCTCCTCGCCCACGAGTGAAAAGGGGAGATTTTTGGTGGAGATTTGAGGATGTCGGTCATGACGCCACCCACGGGTTGTGGTGATGGTGGGCACCACCGCTGCTCGTGACCGGGAATCCCAGGAGCGATGGCGGAGAGCAGCTGAGGTGTTGGCCCCTCCGTGGGTAGGGGGCTGTTGGTCCCGGGGCCCCGGTTGGAGAGTAGGGAGGAGGTATAGGTGCAGGTGCCGATGCGGGGAGGCAGCGTGGGCACAGGTGCAATGTTGCGGTGCCGGATGGCACTGTTGTACTCACTCAGACACAGAAGGACAGAGTCTCTGGTAAACCAAATGGCTGGATGGATGGGGCCCACAGCCGGCTGCGGTGTTCTCACTCTCCCCGGACGGGTTGATGGTGGCTGTCGTTTTCCTGCACCTGTGTAAGTGTGTTTGACTCCTATGGCTTCCCACGGGTAGTCCGCTCCCCGGCGTGTACGTGTCGGGAGAGCCCATTTGCCCACAGGCGCTGGCCCTTGGATCTCTGGCCCTTAGCGGTGGCACTTATCCGGACGGGTTGGGCTGTTGCCTTCTGACAGGACTTGGTTGGGAATGAACCCCTGAGGTCCAGACTGCAATCAGATAATTTGACCTTTACGGCGGCTCCTAGCCTGGTTGGGGTCTGAGTACCCTGCCTTGGAGTTTGGCTTCAATCTGCTCCCTGGTTCGGTACCGGCGGGCCACTGCCCGACCCCGGTCCTACGGTTCCGCTGACCCACGCCAACTCCTGCAGACGGCCACCACCGTCTGCCGACCTTGCTGAACGTGCCTGGGCTCCAACCCAGACACCAACAGTTTTCACTCCTCTCACGTTCACTGTCTAACACAAACTACTGTCTTTTCCCGCCTCCAGGCCTGTGAACTCCTCGGTGGATGGGGTCAACCGCCTGGCTCCGCCCCACCTGGTGTGGACATCAAGCCTGGAGGTTTTATTTTCTGAAAAGATAATTAACAGGGAAAAACAAACAAACAGTATGCATTTTCCTTTCTCGCCTTTTCATTGGGGGACTCAGACAGTGGGTTCTATGGTGTCTCCAGGGGAGGCTTTACACTAGGTTTAAAAAAGAGTTAGCTCCTCCTCCCACAGCATATAACCCCAGCTAGGCGGGAACTAGCTCAGTTTCTTTTAGTGTCAGCAGGGAGGCTGTCACGTCTGGCCTGAGCCCCAGGCCAGCTCATGTTTTCCTAGCTTCCATATACGTTCAAGATGCTTATTTACACATTCCCATATGTGTCTCTCATCAACAGTTCCTTCGCTTTGCCGTAGGACACCGTCATTTCCAATTCAGGGCCCTCCCCTTTGGGCTGGCCACTGCGCCTTGGGTCTTCACAAAGGTCATGGCGACCGTCATGTCCATTTTACACCCCAGAGGCATCCTGGTCGTTCCCTATTTGGACGACCTTCTTGTCAAAGGGAGCTCTCTTCACGTTTGCTCAGAAAGCGTGCAGATTTGCCTAGACACGCTGTCAAGGCTAGGGTGGCTTATCAACTTCAAAAAGTCATCCCTCATTCCTCATCAGCGCATCACCTTTCTAGGTATGCTGATAGACACGGCTCAGTCCCGGGTTTTTCTTCTAGAGGAAAAGAGGTCTTCCCTGATCCGGGCCGCCCAATCCCTCCGCTCTCGCCGTCACACATCCCTTCGGAGTGGAATGAGAGTGTTAGGCAAGATGGTGGCGGTCATAGAAGCCGTGTCCTTTGCCCAATTCCATCTGCGCCCTCTACAACTGGATCTTCTATCCTCCTGGGACAAGAATCCAGCTTCCCTGGACCGGTCAGTCCGCCTATCTCGGTCTGCGCTCAGGTCCCTCGTCTGGTGGACTCAAGCCTCATCCCTATCTCAAGGGAAGTCCTTCCGCCCGGTCCACTGGCAGGTAGTCACGACGGATGCCAGCCTGATAGGCTTTGGGGCGGTGTTTCTCCACCACTCTGTTCAGGGACTCTGGTCTCCTTCCGAGTGCTCTCTGCACATCAATGTTCTGGAGATCAGAGCCATATTTTTGGCCCTTCAGAATTTTCAACTCCTACTATTGGGCCTCCCTGTTCGGATCCAGTCAGACAATGCCACGGCCGTGGCTTACATCAACCGTCAGGGAGGAACTCGCAGCAAGGCAGCGATGAAGGAGGTATCCAAGATTCTTCTTTGGGCAGAGAAGCACATCCCCATTATTTCAGCTGTCCATATCCCAGGGGTAGACAACTGGGCTGCAGACTTTCTCAGCAGGCAAGGTCTAGCGGCAGGGGAATGGTCCCTCCACGACAAGAGTGTTCCATCAGATCACTCTTTGTTGGGGACTCCCGGATGTGGACCTCATGACGTCTCGAATGAATGCCAAAATACGTCCCTTCATATCTTGGTCGAGAGACCCGCTAGCGCTCGGCTCCGACGCCCTAGTCTTTCCATGGTCGCAGTTTCGCCTGCCCTACATCTTCCCTCCGTTTCCTCTCATTCTGAGAGTAATCAAGAAAATCAAAGCGGAGGGAATCCCGGTGATCCTCGTGGCCCCGGACTGGCCCAGGAGAGCCTGGTATCCAGAGCTCCTCCAACGTCTCAGCGACACTCCCTGGCGTCTTCCCGACTGCCCGGATCTTCTGTCGCAAGGTCCAATATTCCACCGGAATACAGCACAGCTGCATTTGACGGCGTGGCGCTTGAATCCCTGATTCTAGCCAAATCAGGTGTTTCTTCCAGGGTAGTTCATACCATGCTTAATGGTCAGAAGCCTTCCTCTGCCAGCATTTACCACAGGACCTGGAAGACCTATCTTTCCTGGTGTGACCGTCATAATCGGTCGCCCCTGACCTTTTCAATCCCTAATGTTCTTGCTTTTCTGCAAGACGGTCTGGACTCGGGTCTTGCTCTCAGTACCCTTAAAGGACAAGTTTCTGCCTTGTCGATTTTTTCTCCAGAAGCGGCTGGCTTCTCGCCCTCAGGTCCGTACCTTTCTTCAAGGGGTAGCGCATTTGGTCCCTCCTTATCGCCACCCCTTAGATCCCTGGGATCTGAATCTGGTTCTGGGAGTCCTTCAACTTCCTCCTTTCGAACCTCTGAGAGAAATCTGTCTTCAATGACTGTCTTGGAAAGTTGCCTTTTTAGTTGCTATTACCTCTATCAGGCGAGTGTCCGAACTGGCAGCTCTTTCCTGTCGCTCACCTTACCTGATATTCCATCATGATAAGGTGGTCCTTCGGCCTTCCCCCGCCTTCCTTCCGAAGGTCGTATCCTCTTTCCACCTGAACGAGGACATTGTGTTGCCGTCATTCTGCCCGGCCCCGGTCCACTCCTTTGAGAAAGCCCTTCACACTCTCGATCTTGTCAGGGCTCTGTGGATCTACATCTCCAGAACAGCGCCGTTGCGCAAGTCCGATGCCCTCTTCGTCCTCCCAGTAGGACACAAAAAGGGCAACCCGACGTCTAAATCCACGATTTCTCGATGGATCAGGACTGCCATCTGTGAGGCATACAAAGCACGAGGTGCCATTCCCCCTCAATCTGTGCGGGCCCACTCTACACGAGCAGTGGGTGCCTCCTGGGCTATCCGCCATGAGGCTTCGGCGGCCCAACTTTGCAAGGCCGCTACCTGGTCCAGTGTGCACACGTTCACAAAATTCTACAGAGTGCATACGCATGCCTCCGCGGATGCTGCTCTTGGAAGACAAGTCCTTCAGGCGGCAGTGGCCCATTTATAAGTGGCCACTGCTCGGTTCTTGACAGTGTTTTGATATGAGTTCACTGCAGTTGCAGTTGTTAGTCAGCTCTTAGTCTGATGTTATACGTTATACACTGTTAATAGTTCAGTTCCCACCCAGGGACTGCTTTGGGACGTCCCACTGTCTGTGTCCCCCAATGAAAAGGCGAGAAAGGAAAGGACATTTTTGTGTACTCACCGTAAAATGTCTTTCTTGGAGCCTTTCATTGGGGGACACAGCTCCCGCCCTTGTGGTTTTGGTTACCCTTTTCCTACTGCTTTTACACCAAACTGAGCTAATTCCCGCCTAGCTGGGGTTATATGCTGTGGGAGGAGGAGCTAACTCTTTTTTTTAAACCTAGTGTCAAGCCTCCCCTGGAGACACCATATAACCCACTGTCTGTGTCCCCCAATGAAAGGCTCCAAGAAAGACATTTTACGGTGAGTACACAAAAATGTCCTTTTTTCAAATCTTCCCTGACGGGAGGCATGTTACTTCAAACGTTACCAATGGTAGTAAACATTTTTAATAACAACGGACGGGTCCCAGTTCTTCTGCTTTCCCACCCAAACAACCTAAACCTTTAAGCTGCCCCTAAGAAGCGGGCAGCACCCCTTTTCCCCAGTCCGGAAAACAGAACCTGGTTCAGGTTGCCCAAGCGGGAACGGGTACGGTGTCTCACACCCGACTGTCATTCAGGGATCCCCACGTCCAGGGGGACCCCTGACCCCGGAGGATGGTCACCGGTCCTGGTGGTGACCGGACCCCAGCCTGCTCTGCTGCGTGTCCTACCTCCAACCTGCCTCTCCGGAGGCGGTTAACGGGACTCCAGCCCGGAATTATTTACAAGCCCACCAGTTTGTGGGTGACCTGTTGGTTCTCGGCCATGTTCATGATTTCTCATGTGGAAAGGGCTGTTAGGGTTTAAGAAAACATAACTTAGGGTCCCAACGGGGGACAACAGTTCTGCAACGGGGGTCCGCTGCCTTTACTGCTCATCCTCATACTCCTCGCCTGGCTCTGGGCGAAGAATCACATCTTCCAACCCCTCCAGCACACGGCAGGTGCGGCGGGAGAGGGCCGCCCGACACCCGTTGTTCCCGCTCCGCGGGATGTAGGTGGCCTCCATATCATACAGGCCGAAGACTTCCTCCTCCTCTGAGACAGGCTCTATGTCAGTCCCTGAGCTGCTATCATCTGACTTCAAGTGGCTGGTGGCGGGGCCCAGCAAATCTGTTACGGTTTCCAGCTGGGCCCAGAACAGCGGGCTCCTCTGCGGCAGGCGGGTCATCGTCAGTTGTAGCACGGGGGCCCACCCTCGGCACCGCTGAACTAACCGCTCCTGCGGCCTGCACGGGGGCTTCAGTGCTCTGCTGGCTGGCGATCTCTCTGACATCCGGGCCCCGGCGGGGCAACATCACGGACTCCGCTTCCGACGTTGAGGGCAGTGGGCTGAGCGGGGAAGCAGGGGCAGCCAATATGGACGGTGGGGGAGACCATATAGGGGCCGGGAGCAGACCGGGCTCTTCAGCCGCAGCGGCCGGTCCCTCAGGGACATAAGGACGTGGGTCAATTACCAGCTCCTCTAAAATGGTCTCCACTCCATGCGCCCCGCACGACCGCAGCCAGCTCCTCCACTTCAACGGTCCATCGGTCTAGCAAGAGACACACTTGGGCCCGGTTGCGGCAGCACAGCAACATCACTTGGGTCTTCATCCACGCCGCTGTTCTGGGCGCGGGCTCTGGGGACTTACGCTTTTCCGATGGGGCAGACAGCTGTATGCTTGGGTCCCAGGAACAAAACGACTGGCAGAGTCCTGGCGTCCCTGCCCATTATCCCTTCGGTTACATGAGACAGGCCTTCACCCGCCCCCCCTTGGTTCTCTCTGGCACCTCCTTCTCATGGGGGCGGGGCTTCACCTTCACGCCTTCCCTGCTCTGGGAAGATGACTTGAGCGGGAATTTCCGCGCCCAAGATGGCGGACTTTCAAATTTTTCGGCCGGACACCGCCAGCGGAGACTGCAAGGCGCACTTCTACTGGTAAGTAGACGGGTAGGATCCTGTTTGTGAAGCCAAGTTGTCGCGGGCGGAGGGGTGGGAACGCCGCTCGCCTGGGATCGCTGGCGCTCGGGTCCGGTGCTTCTGCTCCTCGGTGGCTCGAGCACGGGGCCGGACGCGGGGCTCGAGCAGCGCCTCCTCGCCCACGAGTGAAAAGGGGAGGTTTTTGGTGGATATTTGAGGATGTCGGTCGTGACGCCACCCACGGGTTGTGATGGTGGGCACCACCGCTGCTGGTGATGGGGAATCCCGGGAGCGATGGCGGAGAGCAGCTGAGGTGTTGGCCCCTCCGTGGGTAGGGGGCTGTTGGTCCCGGGGCCCCGGTTGGAGAGTAGGGAGGAGGTATAGGTGCAGGTGCCGATGCGGGGAGGCAGCGTGGGCGTGGGTGCAACGTTGCGGTGCAGCGCGGTGCCGGATGGCACTGTTGTACTCACTCAGACACAGAAGGACAGAGTCTCTGGTAAACCAAACGGCTGGATGGACGGGGCCCACAGCCGGCTGAGGTGTTCTCACTCTCCCCGGACAGGTTGATGGTGGCTGTTGTTTTTCCTGCACCTGTGTAAGTGTGTTTGACTCCTATGGCTTCCCACGGGTAGTCCACTCCCCGGCGTGTTCGTGTCGGGAGAGCCCGTTTGCCCGCAGGCGCTGGCCCTTGGATCTCTGGCCCTTAGCGGTGGCACTTATCCGGACGGGTTGGGCTGTTGCCTTCTGACGGGACTTGGTTGGGAATGAACCCCTGAGGTCCAGACCGCAATCAGATAATTTGACCTTTACGGCGGCTCCTAGCCTGGTCAGGGTCTGAGTACCCTGCCTTGGTGCTTGGCTTCAATCTGCTCCCCGATTCGGTATCGGTGGGCCACCGCCCGACCCCGGTCCTAAGGTTCCGCTGACCTACGCCAACTCCTGCAGACGCCCACCACCGTCTGCCGACTTTGCTGAACGTGCCTGGGCTCCAACCCAGATACCAACAGTTTTCACTCCTCTCACTTTCACTGTCTACCACAAACTACTGTCTTTTCTCGCCTCCAGGCCTGTGAACTCCTCGGTGGGTGGGGTCAACCGCCTGGCTCCGCCCTACCTGGTGTGGACATCAAGCCTGGGGGGTGGCAACAAGGATTTTGATTGACTGGTGTCACCTCACCAGGGAAGGGGGTGTGTGTGTGTGTGATGTTAGTGTACTGTGAACCCTGGGGGCCCAGGGCGTCACACATACATGTACACTAATGGAAGAAGCTGAACAGAGGTCCCTACATGTACAGTAATGGAAGAAGCTGAACAGAGGTCCCTACATGTACAGTAATGGAAGAAGCTGAACAGAGGTCCATACATGTACAGTAATGGAAGAAGCTAAACAGAGGTCCATACATGTACAGTAATGGAAGAAGCTGAACAGAAGTCCATACATGTACACTAATGGAAGAAGCTGAACAGAGGTCTATACATGTACACTAATGGAAGAAGCTGAACAGAGGTCTATACATGTACACTAATGGAAGAAGCAGAACAGAGGTGCATACATGTACAGTAATGGGAGAAGCAGAACAGAGGTCCATACATGTACACTAATGGAAGAAGCTGAACAGAGGTGCAAACGTGACGCCCTGGACCCTAGGGGTCACAGGTAACAACACCTACCACATTACACACACACCCCCATCCCTTGTGAGGACACACACAGTCACCCGAAAGGGAGACCTGATGCCTCCCTCAGGGCCAGTAGGGCACACCAGGTGGGAGGAGTCAGGCGGAAAGGTACGCCCACCGAGGAGACTACTGTCCTGAGGCAGGAGATACAAAGAGTCTAGTGAGAGATTAGTTGTAGAGTGACAGTGACAGGAGGTGTGGAGGAGCAGAGCTGTCAGGGACCTGGGTTTGAGCCTGAGATCCCCGTAACGTCAGGCAGGCAGACGGTGGTGGCCGCCTGCAGGAGTACCGGTACAGCAACCGGCGGAACCGTAGGGACCGGGCCAGGGTTGGAGCCCGTAGGGACCGGGCCAGGGTTGGAGCACGCCGGCCCTAAACTGGGGAGTCAACCATTTACCGGACCACCAGAAACCGGGTACTCAGACCCTGTCCTAGCTTAGAAGCCACTGAGTTTAGGCAAATTAACTGATTGCAGTCTGAACCTCACCCAAAGTCCCGAAAGAAGGCAAAAGCCCACCGATACCGGGTGAGAGTCACTGCCAAGGGCCAAACATCCGACGGGCCAGTGCCTGCGGGCAACAGAGGGCTCCTCCGGCAGCTAAACGCCGGGGAGCGGGCTACCACTGTCCAGGCAGGGAAGCCGAAAACCACAACAAGAGGTGCAAGGGAAAGGGGCCACCATCAGCCTCACAAGGGACATAAGCAGCCGGCTGCAGGACCCGACTATACCCGAACTTTGGTTTACCAGTGACTCTGAGTGTGAACTAATCGTGAGTACACCAGTGCCATCCGGGCATGACACCGCACCGAGCACAGCACCCTGTACCCCGACAACCACACCGTCGCCAGCCCCCTGGAAGAAACTGAACAGAGGTCTTTACATGTACAGTAATGGAAGAAGCTGAACAGAGGTCTTTACATGTACAGTAATGGAAGAAGCTGAACAGAGGTCCATACATGTACAGTAATGGAAGAAGCTGAACAGAGGTCCATACATGTACACTAATGGAAGAAGCTGAACAGAGGTCCATATATGTACAGTAATGGAAGAAGCTGAACAGAGGTCCATACATGTACACTAATGGAAGAAGCTGAACAGAGGTCCATACATGTACAGTAATGGAAGAAGCTGAATAGAGGTCAGTAGCCAAGGCCATACTTGTAGTGTAGGTTGTCCAACATCAAAAACCTGTTTACAATGCGTTCTGTTACTATGCCTGTTAGGCTGTCTGTGGGGGTGCAACACCATCAGTGATGCTCAAACCAAAATTCGTAACAAATTCCAGTCATGTTAGAAGAAGAAAAGGTTGGCAAGAAGTTGGGACCTGTTGAAGCGTGAGGACACGCGCAAACGGACGCCATTGTTTAGAGCACCCCACATTCTCCTTCCCACTGACTTTCAACAGATGAAATAAAGGACTGATTTTATAGCCAGTGAGATCCAACCTTTTCTTCTTCTAGCATGCCAAGGCCATACCCCTGGTAGCCAGTGGAAGTGTCATCTTAGGAATGGACAGGTGTTATCGTATAGAAATCTGGGGAGTGAAGGAGGATTTATACCAAGGTGTTAAGGGGGCTTTACACGCTACGATATCGTTAATGTTTTGTCGTCGGGGTCAAGTTGTTAGTGACGCACATCCGGCGTCATTAACGATATCGCAGCGTGTGACACTGACCAGCGACCTTAAGCGACCTCAAAAATGGTGAAAATCGTTCACCATGGAGAGGTCGTCCCAAACTCAAAAATCGGTAAGGGTTGTTTATCCAGGTAGTTCATCGCTCATGCGGCAGCACACATCGCTATGTGTGACACCGCAGGAGCGAGGAACGTCTCCTTACCTGCCGCCGGCCGCAATGAGGAAGGAAGGAGGTGGGCGGGATGTTACGTCCCGCTCATCTCTGCACCTCCGCTTTGATTGGCCGGCCGCTTAGTGACGTTGCGGTGACGTCGCTGTGATGCCGAACGTCCCTCCCCCTTGAAGGAGGGATTGTTCGGCAGTCACAGCGACGCCGCCGACCAGGTAAGTATGTGTGATGCTGCCGTAGCGATAATGTTCGCTACGGCAGCGATCACAAACGCATGCGCGACGGGGGCGGGTACTTACACGCTCGATATCGCTACAAATTGCTAGCGATATCGCTACCGTGTAAAGCCCCCTTTATTCCCTGCTTGACCTTTTATGAATAAAACAAAATAATAGAAGACATTTTTGAAAACTGTAGCCAGGAAGAGTGAAGCAGTGAGCGATAATCACTAGGAGCTCAGCCTGACATGAACCTGCACTTTACACCTTTATCTATAACAGCTGGAATTGCTGTACCTGTAACCACTTAAAACTATAGCACTTACATATTATCTCTCCTGCACAAATGAACACCCCCCCAAAACACCAGAAAATCATTTGTTCCTTTCTTCACCCCTCCAAAAACAGATTTAAAAATTGACTAGTTTGATATAATCCAAAATGGTACCAATGAAAAGTGGATACACGTTACCACCACATTACATGCACCCCATGCTCTTAAGGGGTGGAATGTAAAATACTTATCCATGAAGATACAAAATAAATCTACTACTACTAGCACATGATGGTGAATGGTTTTGTTTATTGCTAGTAAATATCTTTTTAAATTCTTAGGTTCCTCTCTGCCACTAGTCGTGTGAGCTCCACCGAGGGCAAAAGGACTATAAGTTGCCATTTTCTTGTTGTATTTATCCATCGGCACTCAGGAGAGGAAAAACCCCCGTGGGGAAACCTCTAGGGAACCATGGCCTACGGATAAGTGCCCTTCCCTGGGGGCACAAGGCAACATGTTGTCTTGTAGTGCCGGTCCACGGTCATATTATTGACTCCTGGTAGGATTTTCATAGTGTACAGCTCCATGGCTTAAGGATAAGAGCCCTTCCCTGGGGTCCCAAGTCAACATGTTGTCTTGTAGTGCTGGTCCACGGTCATATTATTGACTCCTGGTAGGATTTTCATGGTGTACAGCTCCATGGCTTAAGGAAAAGAGCCCTTCCCTGGGTCCGAAGTCAACATGTTGTCTTGTAGTGCTGGTCCACGGTCATATTATTGACTCCTGGTAGGATTGTCATGGTCTACAGCTCCATTGCCTAAGGATAAGTGCCCTTTCCTGTGGGAATAAGGCAATATGTTGTCGTGAAATGCTGGTCCACGGTCATATTATTGACTCCTGGTAGGATTTTCATGGTGTACAGCTCCATGGCTTAAGAATAAGAGCCCTTCCCTGGGCTCCCAAGTCAACATGTTGTCTTGTAGTGCTGGTCCACGGTCATATTATTGACTCCTGGTAGGATTTTCATGGTGTACAGCTCCATGGCTTAAGGAAAAGAGCCCTTCCCTGGGTCCCAAATCAACATGTTGTCTTGTAGTGCTGGTCCACGGTCATATTATTGACTCCTGGTAGGATTGTCATGGTCTACAGCTCCATTGCCTAAGGATAAGTGCCCTTTCCAAGGCAACATGTTGTCGTGAAATGCTGGTCCACAGTCATATTATTGACTCCTGGTAGGATTTTTATGGTCTTCAGCTTCTTCTTGTATTTGGACCCTGCAGATGCAGCAACAACCCCTAGCCCTGATTATGGCAAGGCGTAGGAGTAGATATGGCTACACTGCAGGTCATGGCCCTCAGGATACTCCTAGTGCTGGTGGAATAGGAACCGGTGAACAGCATTTCTCAGAGCTGTTCACTTCCAGGATTTTATCCTCCTCCAGATCCTGTGGAAAGCGTCCTTCAAAATACTGCCAAATGTCCTGCCGGGAGAGATAATAGGTTAGAAATAATTGTTATATGCCAATAGGATACATAAATTGGGACTGTCCTAAAGGGATAACATGTAAGTGGCAGTCAGTAAGAGGCTTCCACACTACACTCTGCTGACAGATTCATAGAATAAGAGATGGGCCTTAAAAAGTCACCTTATCCCCATCCCATTTACACTGACTCACCTGCGATGCGGTTTTACAGGTCTTCGATTAGATCTTACAGGCTTTGGTATTGATTTTATGACCTTCCATCCGTCATTGGCAAACGAGAATCCACAGAACAGTTTTTGATCTGTTTCGGCTATTGGTGGATGAAAGGCTTCAGTGTAGGACAGGACGTCTTTCATTGTATCTGATGTCATCACTGGTGGCTGCGGGGAGAAGATACAAGAGTGAGGTGTTCATAAAAAAGAAACAACAGAAATGTACTGCTGCCACCATCTTCTCTGGGTCATATACTTACAGGGGATAGCTGGAATGGAGGACATGATCTGGCTTCCTCTATATCTGTCCAGTTGATCTCCTTAAAGAATGGATGATCTCTTATGTTGTCCACAAATTTCTGTCGACTCTCTGGTGACTTATCCAAGAGCTGGGAACATATAATGAAGATGATTATTCAGTCTCTAGTCGTCCTCCATTTTCATTGTTTATTTAATTACATACAGTATATCTGCTGTATTACTGAGATGTGTCTTTATACTCACCCCCTCAATGATGGCTTTGAGTTGGGGATCCAATCCCTTTGGAAAGAGAGGATCATCATTGATTATTGTCTCAATGATGGTCTCAATAAATTTACCTTCATAGAATGGATACCTGCCAGTAGCCATCTGGTATATCACCACACCAGCAGAGAACCAGTCCACTGCCGTGTTGTAGGGCTCCTCTTGAAGAATCTGTGAAGACATGAAAAAGACAATAAGAACATTGTCCAGCCAGCAGAAGACATGGAGATGTCCAGCCTTGTACACAGTGATCACTCAGGGACATGTAGATGATTCCTTACCTCAGGAGCCATGTAGAAAAGGCTTCCGACACAATCTGAAGTTTTTGTATCGCCAAAGATGTTCATTACTGCGAGACCGAAATCAGCAATCTTCAAGTGACCGTTGCTGTCCAGTAAAATGTTCCCCGGTTTTATGTCTCTGGAAAGAGTTTACAAAATGCCATAATGTAATTATTATATTAGCCTGGCTGATGACATATTATGGCCTGAGATATCAAATGTCTACAGGGGGCATGAGGATGAGGGTATGATTTTATATACCAGGTCTAGACAGTGGAAGACGTGCTACACCTACCTGTGTATGATACCTCTAGAGTGGAGAAACTGCAGCCCACAGATCAGCTCAGCTGCAATGAATCTAATGAGAAAAAAAACAACAGAAAACGATCAACATCCAACATTTCATCAACTAAACTAAGAAACTAATAATGAAGTAAAGCCAGATGAGCCTGACAACCATTATCTTCATCTAATATATCCATGATATGTCTTACCTGGTGACTGCAGTGGGAAATGGGGCATTGGTTGACATGATGTTTCGAAGGTCTCCTCCACTGAGATATTCCATGACATAGAATAAGTAGTCCTGTGATAAAACAGAGGAGATAATAGGTGTTACTGGTATAGTCTAGATATGAGATACTGGTGGTAATGTTATAATACATGTAATACTATGATAGTTGCCTAGAAGAACATTGCACACAGATGGCCATATAGACAGGCATTCATATAATATATTGAAGACCCAGAGCTGTTAGATCCTCAGCCTCTTACCTGGGACTGGAAGGTGGAAAAAGCCTGAGAAATGAATGGACTCTTCCTAGTCATCTCCAGGACCTGTCTCTCTATCAGGACATCATCTTTTAAGTTCTCAAGTAGGAACCTCTTCTTTACCATCTTCACTGCCACTTGTTGTTGTGAGGCTTGATGTGTGGCCAATATTACCTGTAGGATACAGAGCATTAGAACTGGAGGAAAGGCCCATCCTGCCATGAGATGTGACGAGAAGATATGAAGCAGAGATGTTTCTAGAGTCATATTACTGCTCCACATCATACACATGAAGTAGACGTCACCACAATTCCTAATACTTACTTTACCAAATCCGCCTTTTCCAATGATTTTATGGAAGGTGAAGCTCTCCAGTCCAGTCACAATGATGGGGGATTCAGCTGGGGTTGTACCTGATGGAGAGATAAGATGTATTATTCCAATATAATGCTAATGTGGCCTCCTATAGCAATTACAACATAGGGTTCAACAATATTAGGGCAGGGGTGGGATTCAGCCGATTCTATCTGATTCAGGATAACCGGTTGTTAAAATAGCAGCCGGTTCCCAGAACCGGCAAGAAACAGCTTCGGCGATCCGGTTCCTCCCTGTATTCATTTGTGTTAGTGTCTCTTTAAGACTCTAACACAAATGAATCCCCGTACCTCCACGCTGCACTTCCGGGTTGAGTGGAGCCTGTCTCCCTGACCCGGCGTGCAGCGACGCGGTGACGCTGCAGAGGTCACGGCAGCGTTGAGAGGTAGCTCCTCCTACTGCCATCTGTCAGCGTGCCTGCAGAGTGCCACGGAGGAGGACAGAAGACAGAGGAGAGGCCGCCGATGCTTGGAGCAGGTAAGCACTCAGTGAGCCGAAGATGCAGGGAGAGGGGCTGTATAAGAAAACAGCTATATGGGGAGAGGGGCCACAAAGGATGGCAGCTATATGTGGATATATGGGGAGAGGGGCCACATAAGAGGGAAGCTATATGGGGAGAGGGGCCACATAAGATGGCAGCTATATGTGGCTATATGGGGAGAGGGGCCACATAAGAGGGGAGCTATATGTGGCTATATGGGGAGAGGAGGCCACATAAGATGGGAGCTATATGTGGCTATATGGGGAGAGGGGCCACATAAGATGGGAGCTATATGTGGCTATATGGGGAGAGGGGCTTCATAAGATGGGAGCTATATGTGGCTATATGGGGAGAGGGGCCACATAAGATGGGAGCTATATGTGGCTATATGGGGAGAGGAGCTGCATAGGATGGGAGCTATATGTGGCTATATGGGGAGAGGAGCTGCATAAGATGGGAGCTACATGGGAAAAGGAGCCATATGGGACAGGATCTGCAGTGGAAAAGGAGCACTGGGATGGGATCTGCAGGGGGAAAGAGGCCATAATGGGATGGGATCTGAAGGGGGAAAGAGGCCATAATGAGATGGGATATGCAAGGGAAAGAAGCCATAATAGGATGGTATCTGCAGGGGGAAAGGGGCCATAAAGCTATGGGATCTGCAGGGGGAAAGAGGCCATAAAGCTATGGGATCTGCAGGGGGAAAGAGGCCATAATGGGATGGGATCTGCAGGGGGAAAGAGGCCATAATGGGATGGGATCTGCAGAGGAAAGAGGCCACATGGGATGGGATCTGTATGGGGAAGGTCACCCATTCCAATTTTAGCAGGGCTCCTTTAGTAATAATTTTTAAAAACATCTGGTGCTGGACAGGAGAGTGAAGGTATAGAAGGGGAAAGAGATTATACTTTAAATTACTTGTATTTTTTGGTTGAGGAAAGTGCGTGAAAATGGGTGTGGCTAACAAAATGGGTGTGGTTACTGAATGGGTGTGGTTTTCAAATGGGCGGGGTTTACCGAGAACCTGTTGTTAAAAATTTGAATCCCACCCCTTTATTAGGGGGTATCAAAGAGAAATGACACAACAATCATAATAGGTGGGGTATTCTAAAGGTTCACAATCCTGTCAAATACTACTTTGTGGGCTATGGACTCTTTGGGTCTTAGATCTGCACTCACCTGATAGCTGCTCAGTGTCAGCTTTGGGGGACACGCTGGATCCATCATCAGCTTTGTCCCCCATCGCTTCTCCCCTTTTCATCTTGTTCACGATACTCTCCTGTATCGGGCTTCCAGGTCTTTTTGAAGCCTTGATAATGTTTTTTTTGGTGCCATCTTTTTCACCCTCTGATGTTTCTATTCTTTTTTTTGGCACCTCACCTATGCTCTCTCTCTTTCTCAAACTCTCCATATTCAATTCAGGGTTAGCTTTGGGGGACACGCTGGATCCATCATCAGCTTTTTCTCCCATCACTTTTCCTCTTTTACTCTTGCTCACGATACTCTCCTGTATCGGGCTTCCAGGTCTCTTTGAAGGCTTGATAAGGCTTTGGTTGGTGCCATCTTTTTCACCCTCTGATGTTTCTCTTCTCCTTTTTCTTGGCACCTCATCTCTTCTCTCTCTCTTTCTCTTCCTCAAACTCTTCATATTTAGTTCAGGGTTCGCTTTGGGGGACCCGCTGGATCTATCATCAGCTTTTTCTCCCATCACTTTTACCCTTTTACTCTTGCTCACGATACTATCCTGTATCGGGCTTCTAGGTCTTTTTAAAGCCTTGATAAGGCTTTGGTTGGTGCCATCTTTGTCACCCTTTGATGTTTCTTTTCTCCTTTTATTTGGCACCTCATCTCTTCTCTCTCTCTCTCTCTTTCTCTTCCTCAAACTCTCCATATTCAGCTCCATAGATGAAATTCTGGGCTGAGGAAGGTCCTGTCCACCTCTAGAGCGCTCTCGGATAGCGTCTGGAACTGCTCTTCTAACAGGCCTTCTATTATTCAGTATTATATTATATATAACACCAAGATTTGCTAAGCGCAAGTAAAAATCGCCTTCACCCACTAAGTGATGAACACAAATGGACGATAGTAAAACTGCAGCAACATTCTGATGATTGTTCTATGACATCACAAAGGGCTTTGTGACATCATCACATTCTAAAGGTCACATGACAGGACCAATGCCAAAGGTCAAATGACATCACAGAGAGACCAGTGACATCATCTGTCGCTGCAGGGGAACTTCCAGTAGAATATCTGTGTCTGCCTGTAGCTTCTCCCTCTCTCCATAGAACTATTTGTGCACTAACTGTCATCTCCTAACTCAGTAATGGCAAAATCTGTACAAACTGGACTCAAAGTCATTGAGGAGTTTTTGCCAGCATTTTCATGTAAACATTTTTAAAATGTCATAAATGTTTTATGCAACTCTTAGTTGCACAAATGTTTTATGATTTTTTTTCTGTCCTAGTTGTACAAATGTGGACAGAGCTTGGGCGGAACGGTGCAAGCTCATGGCTGCCAGACACATTCATCATAACTTGCTTGAAAAAAGTGGCACATTTTTTGCTAGAAATGTACTCCAATCACTGACTGGAGTATATCCCTGGCTGCACACATGGCAGTTGTAAGTTACGGCAAATTCATTGAAAGGTGCACACCTCTTATTGGATTTGGCGCATCTTACTTCAGCTGTGCTACACTGTGATTTTCAATCATTTTTATTGTATTTTAAATTTGAATAAATAAAACAGAATTAATTTCATTAATAAATTTGTTCGACTACATTATGAATAAGTATACTTACAGTAACCATTTAGTATATATAGGGGGTAAGGAAGGCAGGGTTAGGGAGGATAAATTAGGGAAGAACAACTTTATTGGGGCAAACCTAGGAAAAAAGGTGGGAAGGGTAAGTAGTAAAAGGGAGAATTAACCTTAAGTAACGAAGGAGGGGGAAAAAAAATATTAGGTTGTAAAGAAAAGAAGGAAAGGAGAAAAGATAGAAAGAGAGAGAGGGTTGGGTAGTGAGGAACAGAGGTTTTTGTATCTTTGGAGTAGAGTCTCTTTGAGAAAATCTATAAATTTATAAGACTGTCAGAGAGTAGTAGAAGTCAACCTATATATTTGAGATTCAATAGTCATCCAGTATCTATTAAATTGTCCAACCATACTCCCCATCTTTTATGGTAAGAGCCGAATGAGTTATTAAATGTACCATGTTTCCTTTCAAATTTGTGATGTAGTATCAGCTTGTTGTTAATTTCTTTATATTTGGTATATTGTCACTATTCCAATTTGCTACAATGGAATTTTTTGTTATGAGGAGAATATGTATAATAATTGGAGTATGACAAGGGTTAATGGATTCTAGGTCCATTTACTGTGTGTAAATGATATCTGTGAATTGAGAGTGAAAGATCAGTCCACGAGGAGGAAGAAGCAGATTTCTCTGATATATATTAAGATATATAAAGTTTTCTTATTTTCATTTGTAGTAATAATTTATGACAAGAATAAGAAATTCATAAATACAATGATAGTGACTCTTTAAGAAATGACAGCTGTGCTGTGATCCCAGTTATTTCTTAATGATTTCCCATAGAGATCTATTACGTCTCTCTGCTGAGGGATGACAACAATTGAAAGCAGCAGTGGCCGGCTCCCCATTCATACAGCTGATTTCACTGCAGACAGCCAAGGCCGCTGGTGGGCACAGACGACAAAAGACCCTTGTGCAAGAACAGGATATGGGCCCTTTATAGTCCAATAAGGTATCATAATCCACAATTACACCTGCTTTGGAGGTCAAAATGGGCCTTCTTACCTCTCCAGATTGCACCAATGATCTGTCTGCTCCTGGCCAAGGCTAAACAAGCAGTCCTTCTGCAGTTAATGCAAAGTAAATATAGTATTACATGAAGACCTTTTTGTTGATAGTCTAAAAAGCTAATGGCTATGCCTAAACAGTGGGTCTGCACTGTAAAACCATATTTTTGCTGTTTTAGAAGCTTTTTGACCTCTACCTTAGGTTTGGCCTCCCATTGAATCCAACGAGGTTCAGAATCGCTTGACGAACTGCTTGGTGAACATTGGGAAATTTGGGATCTGAACTTTGAAAGGTTCGCTCATCTCTAGCTGTAACTTGTAGGATTGCTTGATTAAAAGAAGGCCAAATGTGTTATGGCATACAGAAAGAAAAGAATACTGAACTCCTCCGGGATTAGGTTTTTTTTTAAAGAAAAACATTTTTAAAAAAATTAAAATGCCATCCTGAATACTGCGTTGTATTACTTCATAATATGGTGCCCATTAGATTCTATGGAAAGATGCTGTTTTTTGTTTTACTCCCAGATCATTGCTTTTTAGGAGAGGATATATTGCCCAGGGCCGGATTATAGAAAGGGCATATGGGGCATCAATTAGGCTTCTTCCAATGACTATGGACTGGTAAAATCACAACTGGATCATGAGAACTGGTAGTCTGATAGGTGCAAATTAGTCCCCAATTTCAATGTTACAATGATGATGAGTGTCATTGTGCCCATCTGTTTGTTGACTCCAAAGAATCCATGGATTTTTATTATTGATCTGCCTTCGTTTTCGAGAAAGACTGTAGTTTTGGTAGTTGTGGATAGTTTCAGTAAGATGACGTATTTCATCCCGTTGCCAGCACCTCCAAATGCCAAAACTCTGGCTCAGGTGTTCATCCCTGAGATCTTGAAGCTTCACGGGGTTCCTTCTGATGTGGTCTCAGATCGGGAAACCCAGATTGTTTCCAAATTTTGGAAAGTCTTTAGTGCTCGACTGGGGGGCGGTTGTCTTTCTCTTCTGCTTTCCTTCCTCAGTCGAATAGGTAGACCGAGCACACAAATAAAAATTTGAAACCTTAACTCGGTGACGGTGTTTTGTCTCCGAGAACCAGGAGTATTGGGCATCTTATTTACTACTAGCTAAATTTAAATAATCATCACCAGGAGTCTACTGGCAAGTCACCATTCTTTGATACATGTGGTTTTTATCCGCAGTTTGGTACCTTTAGTGCTTCCTGAGGAGGAGCATTTTGTCTCATCAAACTCTTCTGTATGGCAAGGGTTCAGAGTAATTTGAAGCTCATGGGAGAGAGATACAAATCTATGGCTGATAAAAAAAAACGCTTGGCAGGTCCGGACCTAAGTGTAAATGACTATGTCTGCTACCAGGAACATAAAGTTGAAGATTCGTTCCTGGAAGCTGGGGCCTAGGTTAATCGGTCCCTATAAAATAACCGCCGTCATTAAAGGGAACCTGTCAGGTCACCTATGCACCTAAACCCCCGAGCTGTTCTGTTTGCATATTGCTAATCCCTGTCTAACTGTCCCTGTATCTAGTAGCAATATAAGCATAAGGATCGGCACTCACAAAACAATTCTTTATAGTTGAAGAATTTATTCCATATCTTTCAATCCATTTTCTTTCTATTTTCTTTCAAAAATTAAATGCAAGATGACGCACGTTTCGGTCTAGAGATGCAGACCTTTTTGAAATCATATACATATATGGATTTCGTTGGTGGGGGTCCCTGGGCAGAAAATCTGGTGGAGGCCCCATAACGTTGACATTTTTAGCCATAACAGTAGAGCGCGAACTGTAGCATTTAGATATAAATCCAATGAGCATGTATCTTATCCTGTTCTGCCACATTCAGATTTACAGTACTACAATACAGATACAGTCCAGGATAACTCAAAGCCATCCACTTATACACAGAAAGTAGAGTTACTAACATATTTTTTATTGATCCCAATGTTAAGGCAGTCAGGGCCGGCTCCAAGTTTTTGTGGCCCCGGGTGAGTCTCAGTGGGCCCTATCCACACGCAGACACGAACATACAGATACGTACACATACAGGCATACATTCATATACATATTTGAAGACAAATTCACAAAAATACATATAAACAGACAAATATATACACAGTCATATACACTGACATATATGCAGACACAGATGCATTACAGGTATTAATATGGGGAAGTTGCCAGCAGCCTCACTCACCTCTCCCGCTTGTTCACGTCCAGCTCCTCCAGGACATGTGACTGTGTTGCATGATGGTCGTCGCTAACAGACATGAATACACACCGTGCACACCATGCACACTGACCTAGCATTGCTGTATATACATCACAGGAGGGGCTGGGGGGCTACAATATATACATTACAGGAGGGGCAGGGGACATAGACATTACTGTGGGGGGGTATAGATGTTACTGAAGTGGCAAACAGCTCTGGTGGCCTACACATTACTGGGATGGGTGGCATAGTGCTCTGGGGGACCCATATAGTTCTGGGGGGCCACAAAGACTGCTCTGATTCATAAACTCACACAGCTCCGACACACACACACATGCGCACACACACACACACACAGCTCTGACACACACACACAAACAGCTCTAGTTATCGCCTTTTTTATCTCCTTTTTATACAAGAGCTTTAACATGTTGGGGGCAGCTGAGATATGTGCACACATGGCTCTGGGGGGCCACACACACAGCTCTATGGGACAGCACATACAGTTTTGAGGGGCCAGCACACCATCGGAAGGCAGCGCTGTGTTGGAAAACGTTGGCTGGCGCTGCGGCTCCTCTTCATCTGTGGGACTCAAGCACACTGTGCGGTAGCCCCGCCCACAGATGAACTTCAAACCAGGAGCGTGCGGCGAACGCTGTGGACTGCGTGCCATTGAGGGTTAAAGGGACGGAAGCCGCACTTTCCTGCCGAGCTCTGCGGTCCCCGGAACTCGGCCCAGGGGCTGCAGAACTGACTGGCCCAAGGCTGTTCAGGGCCATGGCACTTGTTAATAAAATGGCGGCCACACAGATGGTGGTGGGTAGGGCCATATTTGGCCTTCATGCTGCCCTAGGTACTGTAAGTGGTCGCGCCCCTCACTGACAACAGAAAACTACGAGTCTGTGCACACGACATTATTTAAGGCGGATCTTCTCTGTAACGCACTTGAAAAAGGGGTAAAATGGTAAAAGAATGAAGATCAGCACTTGCTGCGCACACGTTTACAGGTTTTTAGGCTTCTTTCAACAGCTTCAGGTTTTCATAGACACTATGTGGTTAAAACAGGCAACCAAACCATTTTTCAGACTCCCGGGATGTGACTGACTAGTACAAAATACAATTTCAATTTAAGAAAACAAACAGAAAGAAAAAAAAAACCACTGGCGAGTCCTCGTAGCACACAATGAGCGCACTGGGAGGATTCACAAATCGAGTGACACAGAGTGACTGCAAACGTATCATTCTAGATCAGACAACCCTTTTAAAATTTGCTTCAAAATATATTTTTAATATGCAAACGAGGTGGCTTTGATACACCA
Source organism: Anomaloglossus baeobatrachus (assembly GCF_048569485.1). Classification (NCBI taxonomy): domain Eukaryota; kingdom Metazoa; phylum Chordata; class Amphibia; order Anura; family Aromobatidae; genus Anomaloglossus; species Anomaloglossus baeobatrachus. Next base: position 23,601,637 of record NC_134354.1, on the reverse strand, counting down.
AAGCAAAGACCCCACCAGCGATGCACTAAAGCGCCCTCATTTGCATGTTAAATAAAAGTAGATTTTTTAGCAACTATTAAGGACGCATTCAGGTCATTTTCTCCCTTGAAACTGTGTAAATGTTAGTGCAGTGTAATGTCTGTGATAATACTCACCGATCGCTGATTTTTCATGTGCTGGACTCCATAATGAGGTCACATCCACAGCTCGTCTCTGCAGACTTCCCTCTTCTCAGACTTCATTATGCCCTGAAAAATAACATTGTCATTATAATGTTCCTGAATAAAACAGCCACTAATGCTGTGTATTAAATAAGCCCTATGCTGTGACCCTGAAAAAAATAATTGCACCTCACTGTGCTCCCTGTAAAACGAAAATAACACTACCCCACACTGTGCCTCTTAATGTACATGGTCTCCACGCTATCCTCTCCTATAAAATATTCCCATCACACAGTCCCCCCATATATACTATGACCGCCACACCGTCCATCCTTACATACTATGACCGCCACACCGTCCACCCTTTTGTACTATGTCCGCCACACCGTCCGCCCCTGTGTACTATGTCTGCCACACCGTCTGCCCTTGTGTACTATAACCATCCCACTGTCCGCCCTTGTGTACTATGACCGCCACACGGTCCGCCCTTGTGTACTATGACCGCCACCTGGTCCGCCCTTGTGTACTATGACCGTCACACTGTCCCCTATTATACTAAAACGCCACACTGTCCCCCTTATATACTATGACCGCCGCCCTTATAAGTTATACCAACTACACCTTCTCCATAATGAGCTCCCAATGCTGCCCCCTTTTTCCATACTGAACCCCCAACATACTGAGTCCTTATAGTTTTCCCCATCAGTTTTGTCCCTTGCACTATCCCTCACTCTAGAAGCCCCCCTAAACCCACCCCCTACAGCAATAGGTTCCCTAAAACCATTTCCTACAGCAATAGCCATCTAAACCTCATCTTTTCTAATAGGCCCCTTCCCCACAATCCCCAGTCTGCCGCATTAGTCTGTCTCCCCCTCCCCACACATACTGTCTGCAGCATTAGTCTGACACCCCCTCTTTACATGCCCAATCTGCTGCATTAGTCTGTCACCCCCCTCCCCACACATGCACAGTGTGCAGCATTAGTCTGTCACCCCCCTCCCCACACATGCACAGTGTGCAGCATTAGTCTGTCACCCCCCCTCCCCACACATGCACAGTGTGCAGCATTAGTCTATCACCCCCCTCCCCACACAACCACAGTGTGCAGCATTTGTCTGTCACCTGTTGTGAATGTTAGTTATGTTTTTGCTGCTGGGAGGCTTCCTCTGGTGGCCAGGAATGGTTTGTATTTGGACCAGGTGTGTTGTGCAATGGGCGTTTCCTTTGTTAACTCTCTGCTTATTTAAATCCTGGTCTGATAGCAGGCTATGCCGGATGTCAGTTGTTCTTTGTATTAGCAGCCTGCTTAATTCTTCTCCACACCACATCTACCCCAGATAAGTGCTTGCTCTTTATTTATTGTTTGGTTCTTTTGCTCTTATCTGGGTTTGTCATTTGCTATGGTTGTTTTCAGTTTATTTGCATGCAGGGATTTTCCCCCTCAGTTGCTTGGCTGGGGAACTCCCTGCAGTTCTGTTTGGAGTATAGCTCCTTTAAGTCCATGTGTTTGTGGCTTTTTTTGAATTTCTTATGATTCTTGTTTTCTGTTCATTGGTATGACAAGAGCACCTGGTATAGGACGGAGTTCAGATCGTGCGATCCAAGGGCCTTTTTGTACTATCAGGAATTTGGAATTTTGCAGGGTTTTACTCTGGCCACCATCAGTCCCTTTCCTGTCCTTTCCTATGTTAGTCAGGGGGTGCCTCACCTTTTGCTAATCCTGTCATCTATCTGTATATTGTGTTTTTCCTATATCACCGCAGTCTTTGAATGTGGGGGGCTTGCTATTCTTGTCTATTTTCTGAGGCAGAGAGTTATTCATCTTTCCTTCCTTTAGTATAGCTAGTTCTCCGGCTGGGTTCGCGGTGCACAGGATGTTAGTTCACCCCTCGGCTACTTCTAGTGTTGATGGTTAGTAAGGGGATGGCGGCCAGATTAGTTGCCAATGCTCTTATCACCTTTTACCAATGATTTGTGGTGGTCTTCCATGGTTCCGGATCATAACAGTACATCCAGCCAACAAATTTAAAGGGTACTCTTAAGAAGGAAAAAAGAAAGGGAAAAAAAAAAGAAAAGAAAAGGAAGAGAAAAGAAAAAAAGAAAAAAGGTCTGCTGAGAAAGATTTTTTTTTTGGTGTTTTTCCTCTTCTTCTTTGGGTTCAGTGGAAGATTTATTTTTTCTGGCATGGATGAATTGGGTGAGCGTGTTTCTCATCTTGATGCTAAGGTTCAGCGTATAGAGTCTTATCTTGCACAGACTCCCCTTGCAGAGCCTAAGATTCCCATTCCTGATTTTTTTTCGGGATATAGGTCGAGATTTTTGAGCTTCAAAAATAATTGTAAATTATTTTTTGACCTGCGCCCTAAGTCCTCAGGGAATTCCGTACAGCAGGTTAAGATTGTCATCTCCTTGCTGCGTGGTGACCCTCAGGACTGGACCTTCTCTTTAGCGTCTGATGATCCGATTCTCAGTGATGTGGACTCCTTTTTTCAGGCCTTGGGTTTATTATATGAGAAACCCAATATTGTGGACCAAGCAGAAAAATTCTTGTTGTCCTTAACTCAGGGTTTGGATTCTGCAGAAACGTTTTGACAGAAATTTCGAAAGTGGGCGGTCCTTACCAAATGGAATGATGATGCGCTTGCGGCTCTTTTTCGGAAGGGTGTTGCTGATTCTGGGAAGGATGTAATGGTAGGATTTCCCGTCCCTTCTGGTCTTCATTCCTCTATGACCTTAGCCATTCAGATTGATAGACGGTTACATGGGCGCAGGAAGATACCTGCTAGTTTTGTGCCTGTGGAACAGCCTTTGGAGCCTATGGAGTGTGATAGGGTCCTTTCTAATACTAGTCGGCAGGGGTTCAGACGGAAGAATAGACTGTGCTTCTATTGTGGAGACGCTTCTCATAACATCTCTGTCTGCCCTAAACGTGAAAGGAGATTGGCTACTTCTGTTACTGTGGGTTCTTTGCAACCAAAGTTTCTTTTGTCTGTCACATTGATTTGCTCATTGTCTTCCTTTTCTGCATTTGCCTTTGTGGACTCAGGGGCAGCGCTCAATTTGATGGATTTTGGGTTTGCTAGGGATTGTGGTTTCCCCATGGTTCCTTTGCAAACTCCTATTCCTTTAAGGGGCATTGATGCTACCCCTTTGGCAGAACATAAACCCCAATTTTGGACCCAGGTGCCTATGAGAGTTGCACCAGCGCATCAGGAAACTTGTACATTTTTAGTATTGCATAATCTACAGGATACCTTGGTACTGGGATTTCCGTGGTTGCAGACCCCTAATCCAGTTCTTGACTGGAGATCCTTGTCGGTAGTTAGTTGGGGTTGTCAAGGTTTGCATCAGGACCTTTCCGTGTCGTCCACGTCTGCTCAGGCAGTTGAAGTTCTGGCCTTCCTGTCTGATTTCCGTGATGTATTTAATGACCAGGAATCTGATTCTCTGCCCCCACACCTGGACTGTGACTGTGCCATTGAGTTGGTGCCCGGTTGTAAATTTCCCAAGAGGCGGATTTTCAACTTGTCTGTCCCCGAACATGATGCCATGCGGTCATACATCAGGGAATCATTGGTGAAGGGGCACATTCGGCCCTCATCTTCTCCTTTGGGTGCCGGCTTCTTCTTTGTTGCTAAGAAAGATGGGTCGTTGAGACCTTGTATTGATTACCGTCTTCTTAATAAAATTACGGTCAAATATCAGTACCCTTTGCCTCCGATGTCTGATCTGTTCTCTAGAGTGAAGAGTGCCAAATGGTTTACGAAACTGGATCTCAAGGGTGCGTATAATCTCATCCGTATTAAGGAGGGTGATGAATGGAAGACAGCTTTTAATACTCCTGAGGGGCATTTTGAGTACCTAGTGATGCCTTTTGGGCTCACTAATGCACCCTCCGTCTTCCAGGCCTTCATGAATGATATTTTTCGGGTATTTATTGGTTTTATTGGTAAATTTTTGATTGTGTATTTGGATGACATCTTGATTTTTTCTGATAATTGGGACTCTCATGTTGGGCAATTACGGGCTGTTTTTCAGATACTTAAGGATCATGCACTGTACGTTAAGGGGTCAAAGTGCCTCTTTGGGGTGCAAAGGATTTCCTTTTTGGGCTTCATCTTGTCTCCCTCCGCTATCGAAATGGACCCGGTTAAGGTTCAGGCTATTTACGACTGGGTGCAACCGACTTCTCTAAAATCCCTGCAGCGGTTCTTGGGGTTTGCTAATTTTTACCGTAAATTTATAGCCAATTTTTCTGCCATTGTCAAACCTCTGACAGATTTGACAAAGAAGGGAGCTGATGCTGAGCATTGGACCCCAGAGGCAATTGTGGCTTTCCAGGAGCTTAAAAGGCAATTCACTTCTGCCCCAGTCCTGCAGCAACCTGATGTGTTTCGCCCATTTCAAGTTGAGATCGATGCCTCAGAGATCGGAGCAGGTGCTGTTCTGTCTCAACGAGACGCTACTTCGGGTAAACTTAAGCCCTGTGCCTTTTTCTCTCGGAAGTTTGCTCCTTCTGAATGGAATTATGATGTGGGGAACCGGGAATTATTGGCTATGAAGTGGGCATTTGAAGAGTGGAGGCATTGGTTGGAGGGGGCTAGGCCTCAAGTTGTGATGCTTACGGACCACAAGAATCTCATCTATCTGGAATCGGCCAAGAGGTTGAATCCTCGGCAGGCCAGGTGGGCTTTGTTTTTTATCCGGTTTAATTTTGTGGTCTCTTTTTTGCCGGGCACCAAGAATGTTAAGGCCCATGCCCTTTCCAGGAGTTTCTGCGCTGACTCTTTGGAGGTTGTCGAACCGTCTACTATCCTGAATGATGGTGTAGTTTTCTCGGCTATTTCGCCTGATCTGCGGTTGGCACTGGCAGAATTTCAGGGGGATAAACCTGAGAGATGTCCTACCGGGAAACTGTTTGTCCCGGACCAATGGAGAGACCGAGTTGTCTCTGAGGTTCATTGCTCTGTTTTGGCGGGTCATCCTGGCATTTTTGGTACTCGGGATCTTGTGAGACGCTCTTTTTGGTGGCCTTCCCTGTTCCGGGATGTCCGTCGTTTTGTGCAGTCGTGTGGAGTTTGTTCTAGGTCCAAGCCCTGTTGTTCACGTTCTAGTGGACCATTATTGCCTTTGCCGGTACCTAAGAAACCTTGGACGCACATCTCTATGGATTTTATTTCAGAGCTTCCCGTCTCTCAGAAAATGACTGTGATTTGGGTGATCTGTGATAGATTCTCCAAGATGGTCCACTTGGTTCCCCTATCTAAGTTGTCATCTTCATCAGAGTTGGTGCCTTTGTTTTTCCAACATGTTGTTCGTTTGCATGGTATTCCCGAAAACATTGTTTCTGACAGAGGGGTGCAGTTTGTATCTAGGTTTTGGAGGATTTTTTGCTCCAAATTGGGTGTTCAGCTGTCTTTCTCCTCGGCGTTTCATCTTCAGACCAACGGTCAGACTGAAAGGGCCAACCAGACCCTGGAGACCTATTTACGGTGTTTTGTTTCTGCAGATCAGGATGACTGGGTTTCGTTTTTGCCTTTGGCTGAATTTTCCCTTAACAATAGAGCTAGCTCTACCACATTGGTGTCCCCTTTTTTCTGCAATTTTGGGTATCACCCTAGGTTCCTCTCAGGGCATCTTGAGGCGTCTGACTGTCCAGGGGTGGATTCGGTGGTCAACAGAATGCAGCAGATTTGGGGGCAGGTAGTGGATAAATTGTTTCAGTCCCAAGAGACTGCCCAAAAGTTTGCCAACCGGCGTCGGACTGTTGGTCCCCGGTTTAAAGTAGGGGACATGGTGTGGTTGTCCTCTAAAAATATTCCTATGACCAGCAACACACATCCGTTTTTTTTGTACGTGTGCGGTACGTATTTGCATGTGCCGGAGACACGTACACACGGAGACCCATGTTATTCAATGGTAGATGGCACACATACGTAAAATCACGCGGAACGTGTGTCCGTGTGATAAGTACGTGTGTGCGCTTTTCTGCACGGACGACATGTCCGTTTTTGGCCGGCACCACGCAGGCACGGACCCGCTAAGTCTATGGGTCCGTGCCTGCAGGGACCGCACACGGAGTATGTCCATGTTCAACACGTTTCGTGCGTGTGCGTTTTTACACTAGCAATCTTATTTTTATTTTTTTTTAAATTAAATTCAGTATACTTACCTTTTTTTCTGCTGTTGTCAGTCATACTTACATTGGCGCTTGTTTTTTTTCTTCCCCCGGCTCACACCGCTCCCCGATCACCAGCGCGGCGAAGAACAGCTGTGCAGAGAATACGCGGCAACAATTACTTTGAATATGCCGGCCGCTCATTAATCAATCTCGTATTCCCAGCTTTCCCCACCCATAGATGCCTGTGATTGGTTGCAGTCAGACACGCCCCCCACGCTGAGTGACAGCTGTCTCACTGCACCCAATCACAGCAGCCGGTGGGCGTGTCTATACTGTGCAGTAAAATAAATAAATAAATAATTTAAAAAAACGGTGTGCGGTCCCCCCCAATTTTAATACCCGCCAGATAAAGCCATACGGCTGAAGGCTGGTATTCTCAGGATGGGGAGCCCCACGTTATGGGGAGCCCCCCAGCCTAACAATATCAGTCAGCAGCCGCCCAGAATTGCCGCATACATTATATGCGACAGTTCTGGGACTGTACCCGGCTCTTCCCGATTTGCCCTGTTGCATTGGCATTCGGGATAATAAGGCGTTTTTGGCAGCCCATAGCTGCCAATAAGTCCTAGATTAATCATGTCAGGCGTCTCCCCGAGATACCTTAGTCATAGTTTTTAAGGTTGAAGGGAGACTCTAAGTCCATCTAGTTCAACCCATAGCCTAACATGTTGATCCAGAGGATGTACATATTTATTAGGTCTCCCCTAAGTCTTCTCTTTTCTAGAGTAAATAGACCTAATTTTGATAACCTTTCTGTGTATTGTAATGCACCCACTCCATTTATTATTTTAGTAGCCCGCCTCTGAACCCTTTCAAGTTCAGTAATGTCTTTCTTGAGCACCGGTGCCCAAAATTGCACACAATACTCCAAGTGTGGTCTGACGAGTGAGTTGTACAGAGGGAGAATGATGTTTTCATCTCGTGCCCCTAGACCTCTTCTAATGCATCCCATCACCCTATTTGCTTTGGTGGCTGCTGCCTGACACTGGGCACTCCAATTTAGATTCTTATTGACTAAGATGCCTAAGTCTTTTTCCATGTCTGATTTCCCCAGCGGTTTCCCATTTAGTAAGTAATCGTAGCATCTGTTTCTCCTTCCCATGTGCATAACTGTTACGAGGGGGACCCGGGGAAGCGTGCCAAGATGGGAAATGGACTGCTTCCGCCGGTCAAGGTCCACTGTGCGGTGTAAGGGACCGCCGCTATGGTGGGTGAAGAGTGAGCGGGTTGCTGCTAGCGATCGTCTGGAATGTCACAGACGATCTATGTACACCGATCTGCCCTAACCCGTGAGGGTTGTATGGCACAGATCTCACGGCTCGGTGTACCTGTTGCACGGGGAAGCACAGAGGTGCCCACGCACGTGTGCCAGTGGAAGTCACGAGAATATGGCACGAGGGTAGCACAGAGGTGCCCACGCACGTGTGCTTTCAATAACCAGGTGAGTCCAATGGAGACTTGAGGAGCTCACCTGGGACAGGAACACGGCCTGTTGACGGGGATACTGCCGGAGCAAGGCAGGAACACGGCCTGCAAACGAGGTACTGCCGGAGCAGCAAGGGCCAAGCCCACAAGAGACAGTAATGCCTGAGCAGTGGCGTGGCAGCACGCTGCCAGACATCCAAACATAGAAGGACGGTCGCGCACCGCCATGATGGCAGGGGGAGCTTTTAAGGAGGTGCAGCTCCACCCGAGGGCGGCCGCGAGGAGGAGATGACGGACTTGACCCAATCAGGGTCCACGACGTCCCAGCCTGGCCAGTCAGGATTCACCACGTCACCAGCCTTGTCATCAAGCCGTGTGACGTCAGTGAGCGAATCAGGACCCACCACGCATTGCACATGCTCACCCTCCTGCCTCTGGGAAATAGAGGCGGGATCCTCGGTCTCACAATGTGGAGAGATAACGGGAATCTCACTGCTTCCCTGAGCAGTAAACCTCTGCACATTGCGCAGCCTCGCAGACCTTCGGGGCCGCTGAGCAGGAGAGTCTGCGGCAGGCCAGGAATGGGAGACCGCTTCACTCCTTGTAACAGGAGAACCACTAGGTGTCACCCTTCTGCTGCCTCTCTGAGAAGGTATCTCCTGCACACTGCGCAGTCTGGCAGACCTTCGGCGCTGCTGAGCAGGAGTGCTCGTGGCAGGCAAGGAATGGGAGACTGCCTCAGTCCTTGCCTCAGGAGAGCCACGAGATGTAACATTACTCCCCCGTCTAGGCCCCCCCCCCTGTCCGTGCTCGAAGGCCGCTATCAAACCCGGGGCGCGGATATGATCCTCCAACTCCCAGGATCTATGCTCCGGACCACGGCCGGCCCACTCCACGAGGTAGTACCTCTTGCCCTGTATGACTTTTGTCTCCACAAGTTTTGCCACCTCAGGGTCGTCGGACGGGGAGTCGGTTTGAGCCGGCAGGGACCCCGAGAATTTATTAAGTCGTACGGGTTTCAGGAGGGACACGTGAAAGGTGTTGGCTATAGCCCAGCGTGGAGGGAGCTGGAGTCGATATGCCACTGGGTTTACCTGCTGTAGTACTTTAAACGGACCCAGATACCTAGGGGCGAATTTGGCTGCCTGTACCCGTAGGTTAACATTCTTAGAGGACAGCCATACTAGGTCACCAGGGGCGAAGGATGGTGCAGGGCGGCGGCGAACATCAGCCGTTGTCACCATCCGATCTTTAGCCCTTTTAAGAGCCTCTTGGGTGTCATCCCAGATCTCCCGGGCCTTGGTCGCCCAATCCTCCACTCTAGTATCGGGTGACGTAATGGGCATCGGAACCGGGATTCTGGGATGTTGTCCGTTATTGAGTAGGAACGGAGTCTGGCCAGAGGATTCATGGACCGAATTGTTAATGGCAAATTCGGCCCAAGGAAGGAGGTTAGCCCAGTTGTCGTGGTGCGCGGATATAAAATGGCGGAGGTAAGTTACCAAGGTCTGATTAGTCCTCTCCACTAGTCCATTGGTCTCGGGATGGTATGCGGAGGAGATGTTCAGCTCTATCTGCAGGAGCTTACAGAGCTCTCTCCAGAAGCGAGACGCGAACTGGGGACCCCGGTCGCTCACCACCTTGTCAGGCATGCCATGCAACCTAAATACATGCCGAATGAACAAGGTGGCGAGAGCACGTGACGTCGGGAGTCGTGGGAGAGGCACCAAGTGGACCATTTTAGAGAAGTGGTCCGTGATGACCCATACGACCCTGTGCCCTGCTGACTTGGGCAGATCTCCCAGGAAGTCCATCCCCACCACTTCCCAGGGACGATCCGGCACTGGCAGTGGGTGAAGAAGACCTGCCGGTCTCTGCCGGGACGGCTTATTCCGAGCACACGACATACAGGCTCCCACATATTCCTGTATGTCCTGGGGTAGTCTCGGCCACCAATAATGCCTGGTCACCAGGTCTCTGGTCCTTTTGACCCCGAAGTGACCCCCGACCTTGGAGGCATGGGCCCACGATAGCACCTCGTTCCGTAGTTCAGGGGGAACAAGGGTTTTGCCAGGTGGCACCTGGTCCAAAGAAGTGGGAGTGACCATCCTCAAGCTGTCCGGGGGTAGTATAAGACGAGGCTCCTCCTCGTCCTCCTCCAACACAACCATACAACGTGACAAGGCATCAGCCCGTACGTTCTTCTCACCGGCCAGGTGGCGGATAATAAAGCGGAACCGGGAGAAGAATAAAGACCAACGGGCCTGCCTTGGGTTCAGGCGTTGTGCTGTCTGGAGGTATGTGAGGTTTTTGTGGTCAGAAAAAACCTCAAATGGATGCTTCGCACCCTCCAGGAGATGCCGCCATTCCTGGAATGCTAGTTTCATCGCCAGTAACTCCCTATCCCCTATGGAGTAGTTCCTCTCGGCCGGAGAAAAGGTCTTGGAGAAAAAGAAACACGGATGTTTCCTTCCTCGTTCGTTTTTCTGGTACAGGACTGCACCTGCACCGACCGAAGAGGAGTCTACCTCCAGTAGGAAGGGTTTGGAGATGTCTGGACGATGAAGGATGGGAGCTCTGGAGAAGTGAGTTTTGAGAGTGTGAAATGCCTCTACCGTTTCCCGTGTCCATGCTTTGGGATTAGCGCCCTTGCGGGTAAGGGCAATGATGGGTGCTGCCACCGTCGAGAAGTTGGGAATGAACTGGCGATAATAATTGATAAACCCCAAGAATCGCTGGATCGCCTTCAGCGAGCGGGGCTCAGGCCAGTTCATCACTGTCTCCAACTTCCCCGGATCCATTGCTAACCCCTGACTGGACACTATGTACCCCAGGAACGGCAAGGATTCCTGTTCAAAAACGCACTTTTCCAGCTTAGCATATAACGAATGGGTGCGGAGCCTCTTAAGTACTCGGATGACATCCCTCTGATGGGTGGTAAGATCGGGGGAGAAGATAAGAATGTCATCCAGGTATGCAACCACGGAAAGATACAAATCCCGGAAAATGTCATTCACAAAGTCTTGAAATACGGCGGGGGCATTGCAGAGTCCGAAGGGCATTACTAGATACTCGTAGTGACCGTCCCTGGTGTTAAAGGCGGTCTTCCACTCATCGCCCTTTCGGACTCGCACTAGATTATACGCCCCACGTAGATCCAGCTTTGTGAAGACCTTTGCCCCGCGGAATCGATCAAATAGCTCAGTAATGAGGGGCAAAGGGTATTTGTTCTTGATTGTAATTGCATTTAATCCCCTGTAATCGATACAGGGGCGCAGATCCCCTTCCTTCTTCTGCACAAAAAAGAACCCTGCACCAGCCGGTGAGATAGACTTGCGAATGAACCCCTTCGCCAGGCTGTCCTGAATATATTTGGACATAGCCTCCGTCTCTGGAGCAGAGAGTGGATACACTCTGCCCCTAGGGGGCTCGGAGCCTGGCTTCAGGTCTATTCGGCAATCATATGGCCGGTGGGGAGGAAGAGTATCTGCGGCCCTTTTGGAAAAGACATCCCTGTAGGCCTCATAGGGTGTCGGTAAACCCGGCCCCTCAGTATTCCCTGAGGACCCAACCGACCTAATGGTAGCGGGTGGTTCGGTAGTCACGAGGTGCTCTCTACAGGATCCTGCCCAGGATGAGATCTCCCCTGTTGCCCAGTTGAGTATAGGAGCATGCTGTCTCAACCAGGGAAGGCCCAGTAGGATCTCATCCGTCCCCCCTGGAAGCACCAGGAAGGACACCTGCTCATGGTGTCCCGGTGGTACATCCATCCTGAGAGGGATGGTGATCTGGGTGATAGGATCGAGTAGTATGGACCCGTCGACTACCCGGACCCTGAGTGGCTTGGGCAACAGAACCAGGGGAACTGAGTATCGGGTTGCCAGGGAGGTCGAGATGAAATTGCCGTCAGCGCCTGAGTCCAAGCAAGCCAGGGCAGAGAAGAGAGTAGTGCCGAAGTGCAACTGGGCGCTGATAGTCAACCTAGAGGGAGAAGTAGCGTCTAGAGTCCCCCCTCTGATAGAAACTAGACGCTGTCTTTTCCCGACGGTTTGGGACATAGGGTAGCTATGTGTCCCCTCTGCCCACAGGAAAAACAGATGACACAAGACCGAGAACCTGGGGCAGAGGAGACCACCTTGGACACCTCCATTGACTCCACGGAGTCACCTACAGGACTGGCTGGGGGACCTGTCTGATGGAAGACGGGAGTCAGACGCTTTTTAGGCCGAGAAGACGTGGGTGCTGAAGAGACCTCGAGCCTTCGCTCCGCCTGGCGGATGTCTATGCGAGAGGCAACCTGAATCAAGGACTCTAAAGTGGCAGGCACCTCACGTGTGGCCAGTGCGTCTTTGACAAACCCTGCCAGGCCCTCCCAAAACACAGGGACAAGGACCTTATCCGGCCAGTCCAGCTCTGCGGCCAGTGTCCTAAAGTGTACAGCAAAGTCCCCGACTGAAGCAGACCCTTGCCGAAGTCGTAGGAGGCGCAGCGCGGAATCGTGGGTGACTTGAGGCCCGAGGAACACCATTCTCATGGCCCCAAGATAAGCTGCTAAGTTATTCACCACACGATCTCCGCGCTCCCACAACGGCGTGGACCACTTCAGCGCTCTCCCTGTGAGCAGGGACTGGACGAAGGCTACCTTCGCCTTCTCGGTAGCGTAAAGAGTCGCGGACAGCTCTAAGTAGGTGGTAACCTGGTTTATAAAACCACGGCACTCAGAGCTGTTGCCGCTAAAGCGCTCTGGAAGCGCAAGGCGAGGAGACCTTCCGCCCAATAGCACAGCCTGGGTAGCCGCCTGGGTGGCGACTGTCGTCAGAGTAGTCTTATCGGAGGAAGACTGCTCTACTGCTGCCAATCGTGACTCCAACTGCTGCACATAACGCAGCAACTGCTGCTGCTCTTCAGCCATAGCCAGACCTTTGGCGCGACCGTAATGTTACGAGGGGGACCCGGGGAAGCGTGCCAAGATGGGAAATGGACTGCTTCCGCCGGTCAAGGTCCACTGTGCGGTGTAAGGGACCGCCGCTATGGTGGGTGAAGAGTGAGCGGGTTGCTGCTAGCGATCGTCTGGAATGTCACAGACGATCTATGTACACCGATCTGCCCTAACCCGTGAGGGTTGTATGGCACAGATCTCACGGCTCGGTGTACCTGTTGCACGGGGAAGCACAGAGGTGCCCACGCACGTGTGCCAGTGGAAGTCACGAGAATATGGCACGAGGGTAGCACAGAGGTGCCCACGCACGTGTGCTTTCAATAACCAGGTGAGTCCAATGGAGACTTGAGGAGCTCACCTGGGACAGGAACACGGCCTGTTGACGGGGGTACTGCCGGAGCAGCAAGGCAGGAACACGGCCTGCAAACGAGGTACTGCCGGAGCAGCAAGGGCCAAGCCCACAAGAGACAGTAATGCCTGAGGAGTGGCGTGGCAGCACGCTGCCAGACATCCAAACATAGAAGGACGGTCGCGCACCGCCATGATGGCAGGGGGAGCTTTTAAGGAGGTGCAGCTCCACCCGAGGGCGGGCGCGAGGCGGAGATGACGGACTTGACCCAATCAGGGTCCACGACGTCCCAGCCTGGCCAGTCAGGATTCACCACGTCACCAGCCTTGTCATCAAGCCGTGTGACGTCAGTGAGCGAATCAGGACCCACCACGCATTGCACATGCTCACCTTCCTGCCTCTGGGAAATAGAGGCGGGATCCTCGGTCTCACAATGTGGAGAGATAACGGGAATCTCACTGCTTCCCTGAGCAGTAAACCTCTGCACATTGCGCAGCCTCGCAGACCTTCGGGGCCGCTGAGCAGGAGAGTCTGCGGCAGGCCAGGAATGGGAGACCGCTTCACTCCTTGTAACAGGAGAACCACTAGGTGTCACCCTTCTGCTGCCTCTCTGAGAAGGTATCTCCTGCACACTGCGCAGTCTGGCAGACCTTTGGCGCTGCTGAGCAGGAGTGCTCGTGGCAGGCAAGGAATGGGAGACTGCCTCAGTCCTTGCCTCAGGAGAGCCACGAGATGTAACACATAACCTTACACTTATCTGTGTTAAACCTCATTTGCCATTTTTCAGCCCAATTCTCCAATTTACTCAAATCCATCTGTAGTTGCAAACTGTCCTCCTTTGTGTTAACTACCTTACATAGTTTTGTATCATCTGCAAATACTGATATTTTACTCTGTAAACCATCCACCAGATCATTAATAAATATATTAAATAGTAGGGGGCCCAATACCGACCCCTGTGGCACCCCACTAGTAACCCTGGCCCAATCTGAGTATGCGCCATTAATAACCACTCTTTGTTTTCTACCACTAAGCCAGCTACCTACCCATCTACACACATTTTCCCCGAGCCCAAGCTTTCTCATTATACTTAGCAGTCTTTTATGTGGGACAGTGTCAAATGCTTTACCGAAGTCGAGATAAATGACATCCAATGATTCTCCTCGATCCATGTGAGAGCTTACATCCTCATAGAAGCTGATCAGGTTAGTTAGACAGGAGCGATCCTTCATAAATCCATGTTGATATGGAGTTAAACAATTATTAACATTGAGACATTCCATAATAGTATCCCTTAAAAACCCTTCAAACATTTTACCCACAACAGATGTTAAGCTTAAGCCTTTTCATGATTAATCTGTAAATTACAGTAAATAAACACACACACCCGAACAATCCTTTATTAGAAAAAAAAACACTAACAAATTGCCTTGTTCACCAATTTTATAAGCCCGAAAAAGCCCTCCATGTCCGGCGTACTCCAGGATGGTCCAGCGTCGCTTCCAGCTGTGCTGCATGAAGGTGACCGGAGCTGCAGAAGACACCGCCGCTCCTGTCAGCTCCACGCAGCTAATTGGTTGGTTCGCGCCTTCCATCATGCTCATCCCGAGCGACCCGGTGGCGTTGGTGATGGTTCGGTGACCCCTCCTCAAGCGGGGGGGGGGTACTGTTGTGAATGTTAGTTATGTTTTGGCTGCTGGGAGGCTCCCTCTGGTGGCCAGGAATGGTTTGGACTTGGACCAGGTGTGTTGTGCAATGGGCGTTTCCTTTGCTAACTCTCTGCTTCTTTAAATCCTGGTCTGATAGCAGGCTATGCTGGATGTCAGTTGTTCTTTGTATCACCAGCCTGCTTCATTCTGCTCCACACCACATCTACCCCAGATAAGTGCTTGCTCTTTATTTATTGTTTGGTTCTTTTGCTCTTATCTGGGTTTGTTATTTGCTGTGGTTGTTTTCAGTTTATTTGCATGCAGGGATTTCCCCCCTCAGTTGCTTGGCTGGGGAACTGCGTGCAGTTCTGTTTGGAGTATAGCTCCTTTAAGTGCATGTGTTTGTGGCTTTTTTTGAATTTGTTATGATTCTTGTTTTCTGTTCATTGGTATGACAAGGGCACCTGGTATAGGACGGAGTTCAGATCGTGCGATCTGAGGACCTTTTTGTACTATCAGGAATTTGGAATTTTGCAGGGTTTTACTCTGGCCACCATCAGTCCCTTTCCTGTTCTTTCCTGTGTTAGTCAGTGGGGGCCTCACCTTTTGCTAATCCTGTCATCTATCTCTGTATTGTGTTTTTCCTATATCACCGCAGTCTTTGAATGTGGGGGGCTTGCTATTCTTGTCTATTTTCTGAGGCAGAGAGTTATTCATCTTTCCTTCCTTTAGGATAGCTAGTTCTCCGGCTGGTTTTGCGGTGCACAGGATGTTAGTTCACCCCTCGGCTACTTCTAGTGTTGATGGTTAGTAAGGGGATGGCGGCCAGATTAGTTGCCAATGCTCTTGTCACCTTTGACCAATGATTTGTGGTGGTCTTCCATGGTTCCGGATCATAACAGTCACCCTCCACGCCGTTGAACTCCTCACCCAAGTCCCCGCGTGTAGCGCCACCTCCCTTGCAGAGCGATGTGACCCCCGGGTCCGTGAGAGGCTCAAGCCACCACCCGCAATACGAGCACGGATCCGAGCGGCTCGGCGGTCGCAGCCGAGCCCGCGGGGTGGTACAGAGGTCCATACATGTACAGTAATGGAAGAAGCTGAACAGAGGTCCATATGTCGCGGGCGGAGGGGTGGGAACGCCGCTCGCCTGGGATCGCTGGCATTCGGGTCCGGTGCTTCTGCTCCTCGGTGGCTCGAGCACGGGGCCGGACCCGGGGCTCGAGCAGCGCCTCCTCGCCCACGAGTGAAAAGGGGAGGTTTTTGGTGGACATTTGAGGATGTCGGTCGTGACGCCACCCACGGGTTGTGGTGATGGTGGGCACCACCACTGCTGGTGACGGGGAATCCCGGGAGCGATGGCAGAGAGCAGCTGAGGTGTTGGCCCCTCCATGGGTAGGGGGCTGTTGGTCCCGGGGCCCCGATTGGAGAGTAGGGAGGAGGTATAGGTGCAGGTGCCGATGCGGGGAGGCAGCGTGGGCACAAGTGTAATGTTGCGGTGCAGCGCAGTGCCAGATGGCACTGTTGTACTCACTCAGACACAGAAGGACAGAGTCTCTGGTAAACCAAACAGCTGGATGGACGGGGCCCACAGCTGACGGCGGTGTTCTCACTCTCCCCGGACGGGTTGATGGTGGCTGTCGTTTTCCTGCACCTGTGTAAGTGTGTTTGACTCCTATGGCTTCCCACGGGTAGTCCACTCCCCGGCATGTACATGTCGGGAGAACCCGTTTGCCCGCAGGCGCTGGCCCTTGGATCTCTGGCCCTTGGCGGTGGCACTTATCCGGACGGGTTGGGCTGTTGCCTTCTGACGGGACTTGGTTGGGGATAAACCCCTGAGGTCCAGACCGCAATCAGATAATTTGACCTTTACGGTGGCTCCTAGCCTGGTCGGGGTCTGAGTACCCTGCCTTGGTGCTTGGCTTCAATCTGCTCTCCGGTTCGGTACCGGCGGGCCACCGCCCGACCCCGGTCCTACGGTTCCGCTGACCTACGCCAACTCCTGAAGACGGCCACCACCGTCTGCCGACCTTGCTGAACGTGCCTGGGCTCCAACCCAGACACCAACAGTTTTCACTCCTCTCACTTTCACTGTCTACCACAAACTACTGTCTTTTCCCGCCTCCAGGCCTGTGAACTCCTCGGTGGGTGGGGTCAACCACCTGGCTCCGCCCCACCTGGTGTGGACATCAAGCCTGAGGGGTGGCAACAAGGATTTTGATTGACTGGTGTCACCTAACCAGGGAAGGGTGTGTGTGTGTGTGTGTGATGATAGTGTACTGTGACCCCTAGGGGTCCAGGGCGTCACACATGCATGTACACTAATGGAAGAAGCTGAACAGAGGTCCATACATGTACACTAATGGAAGAAGCTGAACAGAGATCCATACATGTACAGTAATGGAAGAAGCTTACCAGAGGTCCCTACATGTACACTAATGGAAGAAGCTGAACAGAGGTCCATACATGTACAGTAATGGAAGAAGCTGAACAGAGGTCCATACATGTACACTAATGGAAGAAGCTGAACAGAGGTCCATACATGTACTCTAATGGAAGAAGCTGAACAGAGGTCCATACATGTACACTAATGGAAGAAGCTGAACAGAGGTCCCTATATGTACAGTAATGAAAGAAGCTGAACAGAGGTCCATACATGTACAGTAATGGAAGAAGCTGAACAGAGGTCCATACATGTACAATAATGGAAGAAGCAGAACAGAGATCCATATGTGATGCCCTGGACCCCAGGGGTCACAGGTAACAACACCTACCACATTACACACACACCCCCATCCCTTGTGAGGACACACAGTCAACCGAAAGGGAGACCTGATGCCTCCCTCAGGGCCAGTAGGGCACACCAGGTGGGAGGAGTCAGGTGGAAAGGCACGCCCACCGAGGAGACTACTGTCCTGAGGCAGGAGATACAAAGAGTCTAGTGAGAGATTAGTTGTAGAGTGACAGTGACAGGAGGTGTGGAGGAGCAGAGCTGTCAGGGACCCGGGTTGGAGCCTGAGATACCCGTAACGTCAGGCAGGCAGACGGTGGTGGCTGCCTGCAGGAGTACCAGTACAGCAACCGGCGGAACCATAGGGACCGGGCCAGGGTTGGAGCCCGCCGGCCCTGAACCGGGGAGTCAACCGTTTACCGGACCACCAAAAACCGAGTACTCAGACCCCGTCCTAGCTTAGAAGCCACTGAGTTTAGGCAAATTAACTGATTGCAGTCTGAACCTCACCCAAAGTCCCGAAATAAGGAAAAAGCCCACCGATACCGGGTGAGAGCCACCGCCAAGGGCCAAACATCCGACGGGCCAGCGCCTGCGGGCAACCGAGGGCTCCTCCGGCAGATAAACGCCGGGGAGCGGGCTACCACTGTCCAGGCAGGGAAGCCGAAAACCACAACAAGAGGTGCAAGGGAAAGGGGCCACCATCAGCCTCACAAGGGACACACGCAGCCGGCTGCGGGACCCGACTATACCCGAACTTTGGTTTACCAGTGACTCTGAGTGTGAATTAATCGTGAGTACACCAGTGCCATCCGGGCACGACACCGCACCACAGCACGGCACCCTGTACCCCGACAACCACACCGTCGCCAGCCCCCTGGAAGAAGCTGAACAGAGGTCTTTACATGTACAGTAATGGAAGAAGCTGAACAGAGGTCCATACATGTACAGTAATGGAAGAAGCTGAACAGAGGTCCATACATGTACACTAATGGAAGAAGCTGAACAGAGGTCCATACATGTACAGTAATGGAAGAAGCTGAACAGAGGTCCCTACATGTACAGTAATGGAAGAAGCTGAACAGAGGTCCATACATGTACAGTAATGGAAGAAGCTGAACAGAGGTCCATACATGTACAGTAATGGAAGAAGCTGAACAGAGGTCCATACATGTACAGTAATGGAAGAAGCTGAACAGAGATCCATACATGTACAGTAATGGAAGAAGCTGAACAGAGGTCCATACATGTACAGTAATGGAAGAAGCTGAACAGAGGTCCATACATGTACAGTAATGGAAGAAGCTGAACAGAGGTCCATACATGTACAGTAATGGAAGAAGCTGAACAGAGGTCCATACATGTACAGTAATGGAAGAAGCTGAATAGAGGTCAGTAGCCAAGGCCATACTTGTAGTGTAGGTTGTCCAACATCAAAAACCTGTTTACAGTGCGTTCTGTTACTATGCCTGTTAGGCTGTCTGTGGGGGTGTAACACCCTCAGTGATGCTCAAACTAAAATTCGTAACAAATTCCAGTCATGTTAGAAGAAGAAAAGGTTGGCAAGAAGTTGGGACCTGTTGAAGCGTGAGGACACGCGCAAACGGCCGCCATTGTTTAGAGCATCCCACATTCTCCTTCCCACTGACTTTCAACAGATGAAATAAAGGACTGATTTTATACCCAGTGAGATCCAACCTTTTCTTCTTCTAGCATGCCAAGGCCATACACCTGGTAGCCAGTGGAAGTGTCATCTTAGGAATGGACAGGTGTTATCGTATGGAAATCTGGGGAGTGAAGGAGGATTTATACCAAGGTGTTACTCCCTGCTTGACCTTTTATGAATAAAACAAAATAATAGAAGACAGTTTTGAAAACTGTAGCCAGGAAGAGTGAAGCAGTGAGCGATAATCACCAGGAGCTCAGCCTGACGTGTACCTGCACTTTACACCTTTATCTATAACACCTGGAATTGCTGTACCTGTAACCACTTAAAACTATAGCACTTACATATTATTTCTTATGCACAAATGAACACCCCCCCCCAAAACACCAGAAAATCATTTGTTCCTTTCTTCACCCCTCCAAAAACAGATTTAAAAATTGACTAGTTTGATATAATCCAAAATGGTACCAATGAAAAGTGGATACACGTTACCACCACATTACATGCACCCCATGCTCTTAAGGGGTTGGAATTTAAAATACTTATCCAAGAAGATACAAAATAAATCTACTACTACTAGCACATGATGGTGAATGGTTTTGTTTATTGCTAGTAAATATCTTTTTAAATTCTTAGGTTCCTCTCTGCCACTAGTCGTGTGAGCTCCACCGAGGGCAAAAGGACTATAAGTTGCCATTTTCTTGTTGTATTTATCCATCGGCACTCAGGAGAGGAAAAACCCCCGTGGGGAAACCTCTAGGGAACCATGGCCTACAGATAAGTGCCCTTCCCTGGGGGCACAAGGCAACATGTTGTCTTGTAGTGCTGGTCCACGGTCATATTATTGACTCCTGGTAGGATTTACATGGTGTACAGCTCCATGGCTTAAGGATAAGAGCCCTTCCCTGGGGTCCCAAGTCAACATGTTGTCTTGTAGTGCTGGTCCACGGTCATATTATTGACTCCTGGTAGGATTTTCATGGTGTACAGCTCCATGGCTTAAGGATAAGAGCCCTTCCCTGGGGTGCCAAATCAACATGTTGTCTTGTAGTGCTGGTCCACGGTCATATTATTGACTCCTGGTAGGATTTTCATGGTGTACAGCTCCATGGCTTAAGGAAAAGAGCCCTTCCCTGGGTCCGAAGTCAACATGTTGTCTTGTAGTGCTGGTCCACGGTCATATTATTGACTCCTGGTAGGATTGTCATGGTCTACAGCTCCATTGCCTAAGGATAAGTGCCCTTTCCTGTGGGAATAAGGCAATATGTTGTCGTGAAATGCTGGTCCACGGTCATATTATTGACTCCTGGTAGGATTTTCATGGTGTACAGCTCCATGGCTTAAGAATAAGAGCCCTTCCCTGGGGTCCCAAGTCAACATGTTGTCTTGTAGTGCTGGTCCACGGTCATATTATTGACTCCTGGTAGGATTTTCATGGTGTACAGCTCCATGGCTTAAGGAAAAGAGCCCTTCCCTGGGTCCCAAATCAACATGTTGTCTTGTAGTGCTGGTCCACGGTCATATTATTGACTCCTGGTAGGATTGTCATGGTCTACAGCTCCATTGCCTAAGGATAAGTGCCCTTTCCAAGGCAACATGTTGTCGTGAAATGCTGGTCCACAGTCATATTATTGACTCCTGGTAGGATTTGTATGGTCTTCAGCTTCTTCTTGTATTTGGACCCTGCAGATGCAGCAACAACCCCTAGCCCTGATTATGGCAGGGCGTAGGAGTGGATATGGCTACACTGCAGGTCATGGCCCTCAGGATACTCCTAGTGCTGGTGGAATAGGAACCGGTGAACAGCATTTCTCAGAGCTGTTCACTTCCAGGATTTTATCCTCCTCCAGATCCTGTGGAAAGCGTCCTTCAAAATACTGCCAAATGTCCTGCCGGGAGGAGAGATAATAGGTTAGAAATAATTGTTATATGCCAATAGGATACATAAATTGGGACTGTCCTAAAGGGATAATATGTAAGTGGCAGTCAGTAAGAGGCTTCCACACTACACTCTGCTGACAGATGCATGGAATAAGAGATGGGCCTTAAAAAGTCACCTTATCCCCATCCCATTTACACTGACTCACCTGCGATGCGGTTTTACAGATCTTCGATTAGATATTACAGGCTTTGGTATTGATTTTATGACCTTCCATCCGTCATTGGCAAACGAGAATCCACAGAACAGTTTTTCATCTGTTTCGGCTATTGGTGGATGAAAGGCTTCAGTGTAGGACAGGACGTCTTTCATTGTATCTGATGTCATCACTGGTGGCTGCGGGGAGAAGATACAAGAGTGAGATGTTCATAAAAAGAAACAACAGAAATATACTGCTGCCACCATCTTCTCTGGGTCATATACTTACAGGGGATAGCTGGAATGGAGGACATGATCTGGCTTCCTCTATATCTGTCCAGTTGATCTCCTTAAAGAATGGATGATCTCTTATGTTGTCCACAAATTTCTGTCGACTCTCTGGTGACTTATCCAAGAGCTGGGAAGATATAATGAAGATGATTATTCAGTCTCTAGTCGACCTCCAATTTCATTGTTTATTTAATTACATACAGTATATCTGCTGTATTACTGAGATGTGTCTTTATACTCACCCCCTCAATGATGGCTTTGAGTTGGGGATCCAATCCCTTTGGAAAGAGAGGATCATCATTGATTATTGTCTCAATGATGGTCTCAATAAATTTACCTTCATAGAATGGATACCTGCCAGTAGCCATCTGGTATATCACCACACCAGCAGAGAACCAGTCCACTGCCGTGTTGTAGGGCTCCTCTTGAAGAATCTGTGAAGACATGAAAAAGACAATAAGAACATTGTCCAGCCAGCAGAAGACATGGAGATGTCCAGCCTTGTACACAGTGATCACTCAGGGACATGTAGATGATTCCTTACCTCAGGAGCCATGTAGAAAAGGCTTCCGACACAATCTGAAGTTTTTGTATCGCCAAAGATGTTCATTACTGCGAGACCGAAATCAGCAATCTTCAAGTGACCGTTGCTGTCCAGTAAAATGTTCCCCGGTTTTATGTCTCTGGAAAGAGTTTACAAAATGCCATAATGTAATTATTATATTAGCCTGGCTGATGACATATTATGGCCTGAGATATCAAATGTCTACAGGGGGCATGAGGATGAGGGTATGATTTTATATACCAGGTCTAGACAGTGGAAGACGTGCTACACCTACCTGTGTATGATGCCTCTAGAGTGGAGAAACTGCAGCCCACAGATCAGCTCAGCTGCAATAAATCTAATGAGAAACAAAACCAACAGAAAACCATCAAAATCCAACATTTCATCAACTAAACTAAGAAACTAACAATGAAGTAAAGCCAGATGAGCCTGACAACCATTATCTTCATCTAATATATCCATGATCTGTCTTACCTGGTGACTGCAGTGGGAAATGGGGCATTGGTTGACATGATGTTTCGAAGGTCTCCTCCACTGAGATATTCCATGACATAGAATAAGTAGTCCTGTGATAAAACAGAGGAGACAATAGGTGTTACTGGTATAGTCTAGATATGAGATACTGGTGGTAATGTTATAATACATGTAATACTATGATAGTGGCCTAGAAGAACATTGCACACAGATGGCCATATAGACAGGCATTCAGATAATATATTGAAGACCCAGAGCTGTTAGATCCTCAGCCTCTTACCTGGGACTGGAAGGTGGAAAAAGCCCGAGAAATGAATGGACTCTTCCTAGTCATCTCCAGGACCTGTCTCTCTATCAGGACATCATCTTTTAAGTTCTCAAGTAGGAACCTCTTCTTTACCATCTTCACTGCCACTTGTTGTTGTGAGGCTTGATGTGTGGCCAATATTACCTGTAGGATACAGAGCATTAGAACTGAAGGAAAGGCCCATCCTGCCATGAGATGTGACGAGAAGATATGAAGCAGAGATGTTTCTAGAGTCATATTACTGCTCCACATCATACACATGAAGTAGACGTCACCACAATTCCTAATACTTACTTTACCAAATCCGCCTTTTCCAATGATTTTATGGAAGGTGAAGCTCTCCAGTCCAGTCACAATGATGGGGGATTCAGCTGGGGTTGTACCTGATGGAGAGATAAGATGTATTATTCCAATATAATGCTAATGTGGCCTCTTATAGCAATTACAACATGGGGTTGAACAATATTAGAGCAGGGGTGGGATTCAGCCAATTCTGTCCGGTTCGGGAGAACCGGTTGTTAAAATAGCAGCCGGTTCCCAGAACCGGCAAGAAACAGCTTCGGCAATCTGGTTCCTCCCTGTATTCATTTGTGTTAGTGTCTCTAAGACTCTAACACAAATGAATCCCCGTACCTCCACGCTGCACTTCCGGGTTGAGTGGAGCCTGTCTCCCTGACCCAGCGTGCAGCAACGCGCTGACACTGCAGAGGTCACGGCAGCGTGGAGAGGTAGCTCCTCCTACTGCCATCTGTCAGCGTGCCTGCAGAGTGCCACGGAGGAGGACAGAAGACAGAGGAGAGGCCGCCGATGCTTGGGGCAGGTAAGCGCTCAGTGAGCCGAAGATGCAGGGAGAGGGGCTGTATAAGAGGGCAGCTATATGGGGAGAGTGGCCACATAAGATGGCAGCTATATGTGGCTATATGGGCAGAGGGGTCACATAAGAGGGGAGCTATATGTGGCTATATGGGGAGAGGAGGCCATATAAGATGGGAGCTATATGTGGCTATGTGGGGAGAGGGGCCACATAAGATGGGAGCTATATGTGGCTATATGGGGAGCGGGGCTACATAAGATGGGAGCTATACGTGGCTATATGAGGAGAGGGGCCACATAAGATGGGAGCTATATGGGAAAAGGAGCCATATGGGACAGGATCTGCAGTGGAAAAGGAGCACTGGGATGGGATCTGCAGGGGGAAAGGGGCCATAAAGCTATGGGATCTGCAGGGGGAAAGAGGCCATAAAGCTATGGGATCTGCAGGGGGAAAGAGGCCATAATGGGATGGGATCTGCAGGGGGAAAGAGGCCATAATGGGATGGGATCTGCAAGGGAAAGAGGCCATAATAGGATGATATCTGCAGGGGGAAAGGGGCCATAAAGCTATGGGATCTGCAGGGGGAAAGAGGCCATAAAGCTATGGGATCTGCAGGGGGAAAGAGGCCATAATGGGATGGGATCTGCAGGGGGAAAGAGGCCATAATGGGATGGGATCTGCAGGGGGAAAGAGGCCATAATGGGATAAGATCTGCAAGGGGAAAGAGGCCATAATGGGATGGGATCTGCAGAGGAAAGAGGCCACATGGGAGGGGATCTGTATGGGGAAGGTCACCCATTCCAATTTTAGCAGGGCTCCTTTAGTAATCATTTTTAAAAACATCTGGTGCTGGACAGGAGAGTGAAGGTATAGAAGAGGAAAGAGATTGTACTTTAAATTACTTTTATTTTTTGGTTGAGGAAAGTGCGTGAAAATGGGTGTTGCTAACAAAATGGGTGTGGTTACTGAATGGGTGTGGTTTTCAAATGGGCGGGGTTTACCGAGAACCTGTTGTTAAAAATTTGAATCCCACCCCTGTATTAGGGGGTATCAAAGAGAAATGACACAACAATCATAATAGGTGGGGTATTCTAAAGGTTCACAATCCTGTCAAATACTACTTTGTGGGCTATGGACTCTTTGGGTCTTAGATCTGCACTCACCTGACAGCTGCTCAGTGTCAGCTTTGGGGGACACGCTGGATCCATCATCAGCTTTGTCCCCCATCGCTTCTCCCCTTTTCATCTTGTTCACGATACTCTCCTGTATCGGGCTTCCAGGTCTTTTTGAAGCCTTGATAATGGTTTTTTTGGTGCCATCTTTTTCACCCTCTGATGTTTCTATTATTTTTTTTGGCACCTCATCTATGCTCTCTCTCTTTCTCAAACTCTCCATATTCAATTCAGGGTTAGCTTTGGGGGACACGCTGGATCCATCATCAGCTTTTTCTCCCATCACTTTTCCCCTTTTACTCTTGCTCACGATACTCTCCTGTATCGGGCTTCCAGGTCTCTTTGAAGGCTTGATAAGGCTTTGGTTGGTGCCATCTTTTTCACCCTCTGATGTTTCTTTTCTCCTTTTTCTTGGCACCTCATCTCTTCTCTCTCTCTCTCTCTTTCTCTTCCTCAAACTCTTCATATTTAGTTCAGGGTTCGCTTTGGGGGACCCGCTGGATCTATCATCAGCTTTTTCTCCCATCACTTTTACCCTTTTACTCTTGCTCACGATACTATCCTGTATCGGGCTTCTAGGTCTTTTTAAAGCCTTGATAAGGCTTTGGTTGGTGCCATCTTTGTCACCCTTTGATGTTTCTTTTCTCCTTTTATTTGGCACCTCATCTCTTCTCTCTCTCTCTCTCTTTCTCTTTCTCAAACTCTCCATATTCAGCTCCATAGATGAAATTCTAGGCTGAGGAAGGTCCTGTCCACCTCTAGAGCGCTCTCGGATAGCGTCTGGAACTGCTCTTCTAACAGGCCTTCTATTATTCAGTATTATATTATATATAACACCAAGATTTGCTAAGCGCAAGTAAAAATCGCCTTCACCCACTAAGTGATGAACACAAATGGACGATAGTAAAACTGCAGCAACATTCTGATGATTGTTCTATGACATCACAAAGGGCTTTGTGACATCATCACATTCTAAAGGTCACATGACAGGACCAATGCCAAAGGTCAAATGACATCACAGAGAGACCAGTGACATCATCTGTCGCTGCAGGGGAACTTGCAGTAGAATATCTGTGTCTGCCTGTAGCTTCTCCCTCTCTCCATAGAACTATTTGTGCACTAACTGTCATCTCCTAACTCAGTAATGGCAAAATCTGTACAAACTGGACTCAAAGTCATTGAGGAGTTTTTGCCAGCATTTTCATGTAAACATTTTTAAAATGTCATAAATGTTTTATGCAACTCTTAGTTGCACAAATGTTTTATGATTTTTTTTCTGTCCTAGTTGTACAAATGTGGACAGAGCTTGGGCGGAACGGTGCAAGCTCATGGCTGCCAGACACATTCATCATAACTTGCTTGAAAAAAGTGGCACATTTTTTGCTAGAAATGTACTCCAATCACTGACTGGAGTATATCCCTGGCTGCACACATGGCAGTTGTAAGTTACGGCAAATTCATTGAAAGGTGCACACCTCTTATTGGATTTGGCGCATCTTACTTCAGCTGTGCTACACTGTGATTTTCAATCATTTTTATTGTATTTTAAATTTGAATAAATAAAACAGAATTAATTTCATTAATAAATTTGTTCGACTACATTATGAATAAGTATACTTACAGTAACCATTTAGTATATATAGGGGGTAAGGAAGGCGGGGTTAGGGAGGATAAATTAGGGAAGAACAACTTTATTGGGGCAAACCTAGGAAAAAAGGTGGGAAGGGTAAGTAGTAAAAGGGAGAATTAACCTTAAGTAATGAAGGAGGGGGAAAAAAAATATTATGTTGTAAAGAAAAGAAGGAAAGGAGAAAAGATAGAAAGAGAGAGGGTTGGGTAGTGAGGAACAGAGGTTTTTGTATCTTTGGAGTAGAGTCTCTTTGAGAAAATCTATAAATTTATAAGACTGTCAGAGAGTAGTAGAAGTCAACCTATATATTTGGGATTCAATAGTCATCCAGTATCTATTAAATTGTCCAACCATACTCCCCATCTTTTATGGTAAGTGCCGAATGAGTTATTAAATGTACCATGTTTCCTTTCAAATTTGTGATGTAGTATCAGCTTGTTGTTAATTTCTTTATATTTGGTATATTGTCACTATTCCAATTTGCTACAATGGAATTTTTTGTTATGAGGAGAATATGTATAATAATTGGAGTATGACAAGGGTTAATGGATTCTAGGTCCATTTACTGTGTGTAAATGATATCTGTGAATTGAGAGTGAAAGATCAGTCCACGAGGAGGAAGAAGCAGATTTCTCTGATATATATTAAGATATATAAAGTTTTCTTATTTTCATTTGTAGTAATAATTTATGACAAGAATAAGAAATTCATAAATACAAAGTGACAGCTGTGCTGTGATCCCAGTTATTTCTTAGTGATTTCCCATAGAAACCTATTACGTCTCTCTGCTGAGGGATGACAACAATTGAAAGCAGCAGTGGCCGGCTCCCCATTCATACAGCTGATTTCACTGCAGACAGCCAAGGCCGCTGGTGGGCAAAGACGACAAAAGACCCTTGTGCAAGAACAGGATATGGGCCCTTTACAGTCCAATAAGGTATCATAATCCACAATTACACCTGCTTTGGAGGTCAAAATGGGCCTCCTTACTAGAGATGAGCGAACCGGTCCCGGTTCGGCTCGAGGTCGGTTCGCCGAACGGAGCTCCCGTTCGAGTTCGGTTCGTCGAACGTTCGATGAACCGAACTCGAACCGCATAGGAAACAATGGCAGGTATTCACAAACACATAAAAACACCTAGAAAACACCCTCAAAGGTGTCCAAAATTTGACAAACAACTCACAACACAACACAAACACATGGGAAAGTGACAAGGACATATACTCATGCGAAAACAAAAGAGCAGGACAAGGAAAAAGTGGAGGACACACAGATATAGGCATAGCATGCCCTTCTAAAATCATGTAAAACACCGCAAGGTGACTCCAAGCGGAGTCTCCCTTTTTTCCAAAAATTGGGCCCCACACACACCCACCCCTTCAGTGGCAGCAGTTGTGCCCCAGTTGTACACTTCACAGCTAGATTTGCATCAAGCACATTCAAAAATACGCCATTCTTAACCGTCCCCAGGATGACACCGGGGTAGGTAGCAAAGTCTTTCCTGATCCCAGCTCTGTTCATCTTGGATCCTTTTAAAAAACACAGCAAGCAAGGGTTACTCCAAGCGGAGTCTCCCTTTTTTCCAAAAATTGGGCCCCACACACACCCACCCCTTCAGTGGCAGCAGTTGTGCCCCAGTTGTACACTTCACAGCTAGATTTGCATCAAGCACATTCAAAAATACGCCATAATTAACCGTCCCCAGGATGACACCGGGGTAGGTAGCAAAGTCTTTCCTGATCCCAGCTCTGTTCATCTTGGCTCCTTTTTAAAAACACAGCAAGCAAGGGTTACTCCAAGCGGAGTCTCCCTTTTTTCCAAAAATTGGGCCCCACACACACCCACCCCTTCAGTGGCAGCAGTTGTGTCCCAGTTGTACACTTCACAGCTAGATTTTCATCAAGCACATTCAAAAATACGCCATAATTAACCGTCCCCAGAATGACACCGGGGTAGGTAGCAAAGTCTTTCCTGATCCCAGCTCTGTTCATCTTGGATCCTTTTAAAAAACACAGCAAGCAAGAGTTACTCCAAGCGGAGTCTCCCTTTTTTCCAAAAATTGGGCCCCACACACACCCACCCCTTCAGTGGCAGCACTTGTGCCCTAGTTGCAAACAGGATGTTTTGATTTGCATCAAGCACATTCAAAAATACGCTATTCTTAACCGTCCCCAGGATGACACCGGGGTAGGTAGCAAAGTCTTTCCTGATCCCAGTTCTGTTCATCTTGGATCATTTATAAAAAACACAGCAAGCAAGGGTTACTCCAAGCGGAGTCTCCCTTTTTTTCCAAAAATTGTGCCCCACACACACCCACCCATTCAGTGGCAGCACTTGTGCCCTAGTTGCAAACAGGATGTTTTGATTTGCATCAAGCACATTCCAAATCCACAAGCATTTACTCTCCCCAGGATGACACAGGGGTAGTAAATTCCTTCTGGATCCATGACTTGTTCATTTTGATGAACGTCAGTCTTTCCACATTGTCACTGGACAGAGGCGTGCGCTTATCTGTCAGCACACACCCAGCAGCACTGAAGACATGTTCAGAGACAACGCTGGCAGCTGGACACGACAAAATCTCCAAGGCGTAACTGGATAGCTCTGGCCATTTTTCTAGATTTGAAGCCCAAAATGAGCAAGGCTCCATTTGCAAATGGCATCGATGTTCATTTGGAGATACTCCTGTATCATCCTCTCCAGCCGTTGACTATGTGTCAGACTTGTTGTCTCTGGTGGCCTTGCAAAGGAGGGTCTAAAAAAATTATGAAAAGATTCCATAAAATTGCTGTTACCAGCACCAGATACAGTGCCACTGGTACGGGTAGACTGTTGAAGATGACGAGACCGTCCCATGTTTGTCAAGTTACAACTGGGAGATTCCCTCCCTGCACCTGCACGGTTGTTTGGTGGAAAAGCCGAGCTAAGATCGAGTAACAGCTTCTGCTGATACTCCTGCATACGTGCGTCCTTTTCTATGGCTGGAATTATGTCACAAAATTTGGACTTGTACCGGGGATCTAATAGTGTGGCAATCCAGTAGTCATCATCACTTCTAATTTTGACAATACGAGAATCATGTTGGAGGTAGTGCAACAAGAAGGCACTCATGTGTCTTGCGCAGCCATGCGGACCAAGTCCACGCTGTGTTTGTGGCATAGAGGTGCTAACCGTTCTTTCTTCCTCTAACATCTCCCCCCAACCTCTTTCAACAGAAATTTGACCAAGGTCTCCCTCATCTGCTGAGTCTTCCATGTCCATGGACAGTTCGTCCTCCATTTCTTCATGTTCTCCTGCACCTTCCTCAACATTTAGCCTGCTACCATGCGCCCTTGTTGATCCCTGTCCCCCATGGTCCCATGCCTGCCGCGTTGGTGATGATGAACGTCTGGACCTTGGTGATGTTGTTGTCCCTTGCGCATATGAATCCTCCTGTAGTTCCTCTCCTTCCTGTTGTCCCACCCCCTGACTCCAAATAGTGTTTAGCGTGTGCTCCAGCATGTAAATGACTGGAATTGTCATGCTGATAATGGCATTGTCAGCGCTAAACATATTCGTCGCCATGTCGAAACTGTGCAGAAGGGTGCATAGGTCCTTGATCTGAGACCACTCCATCAGGGTGATCTGCCCCACCTCTGCATCTCGTTGGCCCAGGCTATACGTCATGACGTATTGCACCAGGGCTCGGCGGTGCTGCCACAGTCGCTGTAACATGTGGAGAGTTGAATTCCAGCGTGTCGCCACATCGCATTTCAGGCGATGAACCGGCAGGCCGAAAGACTTCTGGAGCGATGCAAGTCGCTCAGCTGCGGCGCTTGAACGGCGGAAGTGAGCAGACAGTTTTCGTGCCCTGTTCAGAAGGCCATCTAGGCCGGGATAGTGTGTTAAGAATTGCTGGACAACAAGGTTCAACACGTGAGCCATACAAGGCACGTGTGTCACCTTGCCCAGGCGAAGGGCCGCACCCAGGTTTGCAGCATTGTCGCACACGGCCTTACCAGGCTGCAGGTTGAGCGGAGACAACCATTTATTAAACTCGGACCGCAGAGCTGACCACAACTCCTCAGCTGTGTGACTCTTATTCCCAAGACATGTCAAGCTAAAGACCGCCTGATGCCGTTGCGCTCTGCTGCCAGCATAGTAATGAGGTGTGCGTGATTCCTTCTGCGCAGTGAGAACGCTGGTGGCCTGACCAGGCAGGCTTGGGACGGAGGTGGAGGACCCAGATGAGGTGGAGGAGGCAGAAGCAGTGGCGGAACTTGGACAGACAGAGGATTGACACACAAGTCGTGGGGACGGCAAGACTTGTGCAGCAGACCCTTCAACATCTATCACCATAGTTACCCAGTGCCCAGTCAGCGACATGTAACGTCCCTGTCCATGCTTACTGGTCCAAGTATCGGTGGTGAAATGCACCCGTTCACACACAGAGTTTCTCAAGGAAGCGGTGATGTTGTGTGCGACATGCTGGTGTAGCGCGGGCACACCTTTCTTAGAGAAGTAGTGGCGACTGGGCATCTGGTACTGGGGCACAGCGACAGACATAAGGTCTCTAAAATCCTGTGTGTCCACTAGGCTTAAAGGCAGCATTTCGGTAGCCAAGAGCTTACAGAGGGATAGAGTCAACCTCTTAGCTTTGTCATGGGTCGCAGGAAGTGGCCTTTTATTTGACCACATCTGAGGGACAGAGATCTGGCTGCTGTGTGTAGACGGTGTTGAGTAGGGTGTCCCTGGAAAAATGCAGGTTTGTGAGGAAAGTGCAGGCGGAGACATGATGTTGCCTTCATCCAACGTTGGTGCTATCGATGTCTGAGAGAGCTGTACACACGCACTTGTTTCCCCTTCCAAACCAACTGACGACCTACCAAGCAAACTGCCTGTTGCGGTTACAGTGGTGGAAGTTGTGCGTGGAAAAAGAGGTGTGACAGCTGTCCCCACAGTCATAGAAGATGAAGAGCGCGCGGATGCACTGGAAGGGGCAGGCGGTGGATGGTTCGCTCCGCTAGGCCGCATTGCAGCAAGGTGAGCTTCCCACCGGGACATATGATATTTATTCATGTGACGATTCATGGAAGAAGTTGTCAAACTGCTGAGGTTTTGACCTCTACTAACAGAATCACGACAAATTTTACAGATCACATAATTTGGGCGATCTTTTGCTATGTCAAAAAAGGACCAGGCTAGGCAAGGCTTAGAGGGCATGCGACCTGTTGATCCACCCCGACTAGTGCTCAGAGGCAGAGTGGTGGCTGAGGATGCAGTTGTAGACGTGCTACCAGTACTCCGACTCTGTCCAGGAAGGCGCAAGGTAACTTCGTCATCAGTTGCATCCTCCTCCACCACCTCTGTTGACCTCCTCGAGTGCCTGACTGTGGGTTGACAGTAGGTGGGATCTAGAACTTCATCATCAATTGTTGTGTTTGCACTCCCCTCCCCCTCAGACCGAGCCTCTTCTTGCCCTGACCGAATATTTAAGTTGTCATCCCAATCGGGTATCTGCGTCTCATCTTCATCAGTATGTTCCTCATTGTCTATAACCACAGGTGTTACAGTTTGTGACAAAGGGTCAACATTATGCTCAGAAACTTGGTCCTCACGTCCTGAATCAGAGTCACAAAGGTTCTGGGCATCACTGCAGACCATTTCATGTTCTGTACTCACTGTAGCTTGGGAGCAGACCTCTGATTCCCAGGCTATAGTGTGACTGAACAGCTCTGCAGACTCAGCCATCTCAGTTCCACCATACTGTGCAGGGCTGATGGAGACTTCAGAGCTGGGAGAAAGCAAGTTTGATTGGGATGACAACTCAGAGGACTGGTGTTTTTTGGATGTGGTAGTTGAGGTGGCGGAGAGGGCACTTGTTGGACCACTTGAGATCCATTCAAGCATTTTCCTTTTTTGGCCATCATCTACCTTTGTTCCTGTTGTTCGTGTCCGTAAAAAAGGGAGCACATCGGATTGTCCACGGTAAGTAGTAGACATCTTACTTTTGCTGGTAGATGGTCTATCTTCAGCAGATGATAATGGAGCTTTGCCACCTTCCCCACGGACAAACCCTTTTTTTCCTTTTCCACCACGCCTCTTCCCCTTTCCACCAGCATCTGTCATTTTGCCACTCATGTTGATTGCGACAAGATTGTGCACTGAAAATGTGGTAGTAAAAATTGAGAGGTGGTGTAGATTGCAGCGGTGGTCTAGCTTTATTAACAGCAGAATAATAAAGAATAAATATCCCTGACAATGCAACTACGGCCCTTAAACTGGCAGCATAAATTGCTAGTATAATGGCTTAGTTATAATGAGTTGGAGTGTGCAATGCAGGCAGACGTGCTGCAAATATCTTTGCACTAGTGGGACTAGACAAAAGTCCAATAGCCACGTTTAGGATGCCACTAGGTACACTGAGTGTTTGCTAGTATAATGGCTTAGTTATAATGAGTTGGAGTGTGCAATGCAGGCAGACGTGCTGCAAATATCTTTGCACTAGTGGGACTAGACAAAAGTCCAATAGCCACGTTTAGGATGACACTAGGTACACTGAGTGTTTGCTAGTATAATGGCTTAGTTATAATGAGTTGGAGTGTGCAATGCAGGCAGACGTGCTGCAAATATCTTTGCACTAGTGGGACTAGACAAAAGTCCAATAGCCACGTTTAGGATGCCACTAGGTACACTGAGTGTTTGCTAGTATAATGGCTTAGTTATAATGAGTTGGAGTGTGCAATGCAGGCAGACGTGCTGCAAATATCTTTGCACTAGTGGGACTAGACAAAAGTCCAATAGCCACGTTTAGGATGCCACTAGGTACACTGAGTGTTTGCTAGTATAATGGCTTAGTTATAATGAGTTGGAGTGTGCAATGCAGGCAGACGTGCTGCAAATATCTTTGCACTAGTGGGATTAGACAAAAGTCCAATAGACACGTTTAGGATGCCACTAGGTACACTGAGTGTTTGCTAGTATAATGGCTTAGTTATAATGAGTTGGAGTGTGCAATGCAAGCAGACGTGCTGCAAATATCTTTGCACTAGTGGGACTAGACAAAAGTCCAATAGACACGTTTAGGATGCCACTAGGTACACTGAGTGTTTGCTAGTATAATGGCTTAAGGCTACTTTACACACTGCGATATCGGTCCCGATATCGCTAGTGTGGGTAGCTGCCCCCATCTGTTGCGCGACACGGGCATATCGCTGCCCGTGCCGCACAACATCGCCCACAGCCGTCACACATACTTACCTGTCCGGCGACGTCGCTGTGACCGGCGAACCGCCTCCTTTCTAAGGGGGCGGTCCGTGCGGCGTCACAGCGACGTCACTGAAACGTCACTGAACCGCCGCCCAATAGCAGCGGAGGGGCGGAGATGAGCGGGACGTAACATCCCGCCCACCTCCTTCCTTCCGCATAGCGGCCGGGAGGCAGGTAAGGGGAGCCTCCTCGTTCCTGCGGCGTCACACGCAGCGATGTGTGCTGCCGCAGGAACGAGGAACAACCTCGTTACTGCTGCAGTAACGAGATTTGGGAATGGACCCCCGTGTCGCCGATTAGCGATTTTGCACGTTTTTGCAACGATGCAAAATCGCTTAACGGTGTCACACGCAACGGCATCGCTAATGCGGCCGGATGTGCGTCACGAATTCCGTGACCCCAACGACTCCGTATTAGCGATGTCGCAGCGTGTAAAGCCCGCTTTAGTTATAATGAGTTGGAGTGTGCAATGCAGGCAGACCTGCTGCAAATATCTTTGCACTAGTGGGACTAGACAAAAGTCCAATAGCCACGTTTAGGATGACACTAGGTACACTGAGTGTTTGCTAGTATAATGGCTTAGTTATAATGAGTTGGAGTGTGCAGAGGACAGGAGGGTACAGTGCCAGGGTTGTGGGGCTCTGGGTAGAGGAATGGAAGCCTGCCTTTCTATTCCCTCCTAATGGGGAAATGCAGCGACGAAATCCCTGACCTTAGCTACACAGACGCTGTCTCTGTTTTCAGGACCTGTCACCTATGGCTCTGACCCTGCCGGTACGAGCCCTTAAAAGGAAATATAGACAGTGCTATCCCTAAGCTTTCCAGCGCTGTGTATGGAGCGCATACAGCAGTATCGGCGATAGGACAAAGGACGGAGCTGCGCCAGTGATGTCTGACACCAAGGACGCAGAAGAGATAATGGCGTCCGGACGGGCAGATACTCGTTTTTATAATGCAGGGACATGTGACATGGACATCCTATCACACATGCCGTTGCTTCTCTGGCTAAAAGTACACTTAGCTGTGTGTGTTTCTGGGATTGGCTGCCATAATGGCCCTCCCCACTACACGCGCGCGCTTAGGGAAGGAAGACAAGGAAAAAAAAAAAAAATGGCGATCGCCATTATACAAACAGCAGTGATCTGAAGGCGCTGTTCACGCACACTATACACTGAAATGTCATAATAGTGTGAGTCACAGAGTGACTTACACTATTACAGCGGAAAGCCAGCTAGGAATTAGCTGGTTTTTTGCTGTTAGAACCATTATCGAACGTTTCTAGAACTATCGAGCTTTTGCAAAAAGCTCGAGTTCTAGTTTGATCTAGAACAGGCCCCAAAATCACTCGAGCCTAGAACTGGAGAACCTCGAACCTAGAACCGCGCTCAACTCTACTCCTTACCTCTCCAGATTGCACCAATGATCTGTCCGCTCCTGGCCAAGGCTAAACAAGCAGTCCTTCTGCAGTTAATGCAAAGTAAATATAGTATTACATGAAGACCTTTTTGTTGATAGCTTTTTAGACTAATGGCTATGCCTAAACAGTGGGTCTGCCCTGTAAAAACATATTTTTGCTGTTTTAGAAGCTTTTTGACCTCTACCTTAGGTTTGGCCTCCCATTGAATGCAATGGGGTTCAAAATCGCTTGACGAACTGCATGGTGAACATCGGGAAGATTGGCAAACTGAACTTTGAAAGGTTCGCTCATCTCTAGCTGTAACTTGTAGGATTGCTTGATTAAAAGAAGGCCAAATGTGTTATGGCATACAGAAAGAAAAGAATACTGAACTCCTCCGGGATTAGGTTTTTTTTAAAGAAAAACATTTTAAAAAAAATTAAAATGCCATTCTGAATACTGCGTTGTATTGCTTCATAATATGGTGCCCATTAGATTCTATGGAAAGATGCTGTTTTTTGTTTTACTCCCAGATCATTGCTTTTAGGAGAGGATATATTGCCCAGGGCCGGATTATAGAAAGGGCATATGGGGCATCAATTAGGCTTCTTCCAATGACTATGGACTGGTAAAATCACAACTGGATCATGAGGACTGGTAATCTGATAGGTGCAAATTAGTCCCCAATTCCAATGTTACAATGATGATGAGTGTCATTGTGCCCATCTGTTTGTTGCCTCCAAAGAATCCATGGATTTTATTATTGATCTGCCTTCGTTTTCGAGAAAGACTGTAGTTTTGGTAGTTGTGGATAGTTTCAGTAAGATGGCGTATTTCATCCCGTTGCCAGCACCTCCAAATGCCAAAACTCTGGCTCAGGTGTTCATCCCTGAGATCTTGAAGCTTCACGGGGTTCCTTCTGATGTGGTCTCAGATCGGGAAACCCAGATTGTTTCCAAATTTTGGAAAGTCTTTAGTGCTCGACTGGGGGGTGGTTGTCTTTCTCTTCTGCTTTCCTTCCTCAATCGAATAGGTAGACCGAGCACACAAATAAAAATTTGAAACCTTAACTCGGTGACGGTGTTTTGTCTCCGAGAACCAGGAGTATTGGGCATCTTATTTACTATTTGCTAAATTTAAATAATCATCACCAGGAGTCTACTGGCAAGTCACCATTCTTTGATACATGTGGTTTTTATCCGCAGTTTGGTACCTTTAGTGGTAGGGGTGCTTCCTGAGGAGGAGCATTTTGTCTCATCAAACTCTTCTGTATGGCGAGGGTTCAGAGTAATTTGAAGCTCATGGGAGAGAGATACAAATGTATGGCTGATAAAAAAAACGCTTGGCAGGTCCGGACCTAAGTGTAAATGACTATGTCTGCTACCAGGAACATAAAGTTGAAGATTCGTTCCTGGAAGCTGGGGCCTAGGTTAATCGGTCCCTATAAAATAACCGCCGTCATTAAAGGGAACCTGTCAGGTCACCTATGCACCTAAACCCCCGAGCTGTTCTGTTTGCATATTGCTAATCCCTGTCTAACTGTCCCTGTATCTAGTAGCAATATAAGCATAAGGATCGGCACTCACAAAACAATTTTTTATAGTTGAAGAATTTATTCAATATCTTTCAATCCATTTTCATTCTATTTTCTTTCAAAAATTAAATGCAAGATGACGCACGTTTCGGTCTAGAGATGCAGACCTTTTTGAAATCATATACATATATGGATTTCGTTGGTGGGGGTCCCTGGGCAGAAAATCTGGTGGGGGCCCCATAACGTTGACATTTTTAGCCATAACAGTAGAGCGCGAACTGTAGCATTTAGATATAAATCCAATGAGCATGTATCTTATCCTGTTCTGCCACATTCAGATTTACAGTACTACAATACAGATACAGTCCAGGATAACTCAAAGCCATCCACTTATACACAGAAAGTAGAGTTACTAACATATTTTTTATTGATCCCAATGTTAAGGCAGTCAGGGCCGGCTCCAAGTTTTTGTGGCCCCGGGTGAGTCTCAGTGGGCCCTATCCACACACAGACATGCACATGCAGGGATACATACATATACATATTTGAAGACAAATTCACAAAAATACATATAAACAGACAAATATATGCACAGTCATAAACACTGACATATATGCAGACACAGATGCATTACAGGTATTAATATGGGGAAGTTGCCAGCAGCCTCACTCACCTCTCCCGCTTGTTCACGTCCAGCTCCTCCAGGACATGTGACTGTGTTGCATGAGGGTCGTCGCTAACAGACATGAATACACACCGTGCACACTGACACAGCATTGCTGTATATACATCACAGGAGGGGCTGGGGGCTACAATATATACATTACAGGAGGGGCAGGGGGCATAGACATTACTGTGGGGGGGTATAGATGTTACTGAAGTGGCAAACAGCTCTGGTGGCCTACACATTACTGGGATGGGTGGCATAGTGCTCTGGGGGACCCATATAGTTCTGGGGGGCCACAAAGACGGCTCTGATTCATACACTCACACAGCTCCGACAAACGCACACACACACACACACACACACACACACACAGCTCTGACACACACACACAAACAGCTCTAGTTATCGCCTTTTTTATCTCCTTTTTATACAAGAGCTTTAACATGTTGGGGGCAGCTGAGATATGTGCACACATGGCTCTGGGGGGCCACACACACAGATCTAGCACATACAGTTCTGAGGGGCCAGCACACCACCGGAAGGCAGCGCTGTGTTGGAAGACGTGGGCTGGCGCTGCGGCTCCTCTTCATCTGTGGGACTCAAGCACACTGTGCGGTAGCCCCGCCCACAGATGAACTTCAAACCAGGAGCGTGCAGCGAACGCTGTGGACTGCGTGCCATTGTGGGTTAAAGGGACGGAAGCCGCACTTTCCTGCCGAGCTCTGCGGTCCCCGGAACTCGGCCCAGGGGCTGCAGAACTGACTGGCCCAAGGCTGTTCAGGGCCATGGCACTTGTTAATAAAATGGCGGCCACACAGATGGTGGTGGGTAGGGCCGTATTTGGCCTTCATGCTGCCCTAGGTACTGTAAGTGGTCGCGCCCCTCACTGACAACATAAAACTACGAGTCTGTGCACACAACATTATTTAAGGCGGATCTTCTCTGTAACGCACTTAAAAAAGGGGTAAAATGGTAAATGAATGAAGATCAGCACTTGCTGCGCACACGTTTATAGGTTTTTAGGCTTCTTTCAACAGCTTCAGGTTTTCAAA
This sequence comes from Anomaloglossus baeobatrachus, assembly GCF_048569485.1. NCBI lineage: Eukaryota > Metazoa > Chordata > Amphibia > Anura > Aromobatidae > Anomaloglossus > Anomaloglossus baeobatrachus. The sequence goes on along the minus strand of NC_134354.1, from coordinate 23,563,309 downwards.
GACACTATGTGGTTAAAACTGGCAACCAAACCATTTTTCAGGCTCCCGGGAGGTCACTGACTAGTACAAAATACAATTTCAATTTAAGAAAACAAACAGAAAGCAAAAAAAAAAACACTGGCGAGTCCTCGTAGCACACAATGAGCGCACTGGGAGGATTCACAAATCGAGTGACACAGAGTGACTGCAGACGTATCATTCTAGATCAGACAACCCTTTTAAAATTTGCTTCAAAATATATTTTTAATATGCAAACAAGGTGGCTTTGATATACCAAAGCAAAGACCCCACCAGCGATGCACTAAAGCGCCCTCATTTGCATGTTAAATAAAAGTAGAATTTTTTTAGCAAATATTATGGACGCATTCAGGTCATTTTCTCCCTTGAAACTGTGTAAATGTTAGTGCAGTGTAATGTCTGTGATAATACTCACTGATCGCTGATTTTTCATGTGCTGGACTCCATAATGACGTCACATCCACAGCTCGTCTCTGCAGACTTCCCTCTTCTCAGACTTCCTTATTCTGCAGCACATCTCAATATTGTGCCATGAAAAATAACATTGTCATTATAATGTTCCTGAATAAAACAGCCACTAATGCTGTGTATTAAATAAGTCCTATGCTGTGACCCTGAAAAAAATAATTGCACCTCACTGTGCTCCCTGTAAAACGAAAATAACACTACCCCATACCGTGCCTCTTATTGTACATGGCCTCCACGCTATCCTCTCCTATAAAATATTCCCACCACACAGTCCCCCCATATATACTATGACCGCCACACCATCCATCCTTACATACTATGACCGCCACACCGTCCACCCTTGTGTACTATGTCCGCCACACCGTCCGCCCCCGTGTACTATGTCCACCACACCATCTGCCCTTGTGTACTATGACCGCCACACCATCCGCCCTTGTGTACTATGACCGCCACACGGTCCGCCCTTGTGTACTATGACCGTCACACTGTCCCCTATTATACTAAAACGCCACACTGTCCCCCTTATATACTATAACCGCCGCCCTTATAAGTTATACCAACTACACCTTCCTCAATTATGAAATATGATCTGCACACTGTCCTCACTTAATGCTGCCCCCTCCTCACAATGTCCCATGCATGCTGATCCCTCTCCATATGGAGCCCTCACACTGCCCCTCTCCATACTGAACCTCCCATGCTTCCCCTTCTCCATAATGGGACCTCCATGCTGCCCCACTCAATATACTTAGACCACCACACTACCTCATGCCTTATGCTAAGAGCCCCCACACACTACCCCTCTTTTCATACTGAGTCTCCTATATTGCTCCCCTCCATACTGAGCCCACACATGCTGCCCCATTTCCATACTGAGTCTTCCCACTGCCCCTCTCCATATTGAGCCCCATGCTGCCCCTTCTCCATAATGAGCTCCCAATGCTGCCCCCTTTTTCCATACTGAACCCCCAACATACTAAGTTCTTATAGTTTTCCCCATCAGTTTTGTCCCTTGCACTATCCCTCACTCTAGAAGCCCCCCTAAACCCACCCCCTACAGCAATAGCCCCTCTAAAACCATTTCCTACAGCCATCTAAACCTCATGTTCTCTAATAGGCCCCTTCCCCGTCTGTCTCCCCCTCCCCACACATACTGTCTGCAGCATTAGTCTGTCACCCCCTCCTTACATGACCAATCTGCTGCATTAGTCTGTCACCCCCCTCCCCACACATGCACAGTGTACAGCATTAGTCTGTCACCCCCCTCCCCACACAACCACAGTGTGCAGCATTAGTCTGTCACCCCCCTCCCCACATGCTGCACAGTTTGCAGCATTTGTCTGTCACCCCTCCACGCCGTGGAACTCCTCACCCAAGTCCCCGCGTGTAGCGCCACCTCCCTTGCAGAGCGATGTGACCCCCGAGTCCGTGAGAGGCTCGAGCCACCACCCGCAGTACGAGCACGGATCCGAGCGGCTCGGTGGTCGCAGCCGAGCCCGCGGGGCGGTACAGAGGTCTATACATGTACAGTAATGGAAGAAACTGAACAGAGGTCCATATGTTGCGGGCGGAGGGGTGGGAACGGCGCTCGCCTGGGATCGCTGGCACTCGGGTCCGGTGCTTCTGCTCCTCGGTGGCTCGAGCATGGGGCCGGACCCGGGGCTCGAGCAGCGCCTCCTCGCCCACGAGTGAAAAGGGGAGATTTTTGGTGGAGATTTGAGGATGTCGGTCATGACGCCACCCACGGGTTGTGGTGATGGTGGGCACCACCGCTGCTCGTGACCGGGAATCCCAGGAGCGATGGCGGAGAGCAGCTGAGGTGTTGGCCCCTCCGTGGGTAGGGGGCTGTTGGTCCCGGGGCCCCGGTTGGAGAGTAGGGAGGAGGTATAGGTGCAGGTGCCGATGCGGGGAGGCAGCGTGGGCACAGGTGCAATGTTGCGGTGCCGGATGGCACTGTTGTACTCACTCAGACACAGAAGGACAGAGTCTCTGGTAAACCAAATGGCTGGATGGATGGGGCCCACAGCCGGCTGCGGTGTTCTCACTCTCCCCGGACGGGTTGATGGTGGCTGTCGTTTTCCTGCACCTGTGTAAGTGTGTTTGACTCCTATGGCTTCCCACGGGTAGTCCGCTCCCCGGCGTGTACGTGTCGGGAGAGCCCATTTGCCCACAGGCGCTGGCCCTTGGATCTCTGGCCCTTAGCGGTGGCACTTATCCGGACGGGTTGGGCTGTTGCCTTCTGACAGGACTTGGTTGGGAATGAACCCCTGAGGTCCAGACTGCAATCAGATAATTTGACCTTTACGGCGGCTCCTAGCCTGGTCGGGGTCTGAGTACCCTGCCTTGGAGTTTGGCTTCAATCTGCTCCCTGGTTCGGTACCGGCGGGCCACTGCCCGACCCCGGTCCTACGGTTCCGCTGACCCACGCCAACTCCTGCAGACGGCCACCACCGTCTGCCGACCTTGCTGAACGTGCCTGGGCTCCAACCCAGACACCAACAGTTTTCACTCCTCTCACGTTCACTGTCTAACACAAACTACTGTCTTTTCCCGCCTCCAGGCCTGTGAACTCCTCGGTGGATGGGGTCAACCGCCTGGCTCCGCCCCACCTGGTGTGGACATCAAGCCTGGAGGTTTTATTTTCTGAAAAGATAATTAACAGGGAAAAACAAACAAACAGTATGCATTTTCCTTTCTCGCCTTTTCATTGGGGGACACAGACAGTGGGTTCTATGGTGTCTCCAGGGGAGGCTTTACACTAGGTTTAAAAAAGAGTTAGCTCCTCCTCCCACAGCATATAACCCCAGCTAGGCGGGAACTAGCTCAGTTTCTTTTAGTGTCAGCAGGGAGGCTGTCACGTCTGGCCTGAGCCCCAGGCCAGCTCATGTTTTCCTAGCTTCCATATACGTTCAAGATGCTTATTTACACATTCCCATATGTGTCTCTCATCAACAGTTCCTTCGCTTTGCCGTAGGACACCGTCATTTCCAATTCAGGGCCCTCCCCTTTGGGCTGGCCACTGCGCCTTGGGTCTTCACAAAGGTCATGGCGACCGTCATGTCCATTTTACACCCCAGAGGCATCCTGGTCGTTCCCTATTTGGACGACCTTCTTGTCAAAGGGAGCTCTCTTCACGTTTGCTCAGAAAGCGTGCAGATTTGCCTAGACACGCTGTCAAGGCTAGGGTGGCTTATCAACTTCAAAAAGTCATCCCTCATTCCTCATCAGCGCATCACCTTTCTAGGTATGCTGATAGACACGGCTCAGTCCCGGGTTTTTCTTCTAGAGGAAAAGAGGTCTTCCCTGATCCGGGCCGCCCAATCCCTCCGCTCTCGCCGTCACACATCCCTTCGGAGTGGAATGAGAGTGTTAGGCAAGATGGTGGCGGTCATAGAAGCCGTGTCCTTTGCCCAATTCCATCTGCGCCCTCTACAACTGGATCTTCTATCCTCCTGGGACAAGAATCCAGCTTCCCTGGACCGGTCAGTCCGCCTATCTCGGTCTGCGCTCAGGTCCCTCGTCTGGTGGACTCAAGCCTCATCCCTATCTCAAGGGAAGTCCTTCCGCCCGGTCCACTGGCAGGTAGTCACGACGGATGCCAGCCTGATAGGCTTTGGGGCGGTGTTTCTCCACCACTCTGTTCAGGGACTCTGGTCTCCTTCCGAGTGCTCTCTGCACATCAATGTTCTGGAGATCAGAGCCATATTTTTGGCCCTTCAGAATTTTCAACTCCTACTATTGGGCCTCCCTGTTCGGATCCAGTCAGACAATGCCACGGCCGTGGCTTACATCAACCGTCAGGGAGGAACTCGCAGCAAGGCAGCGATGAAGGAGGTATCCAAGATTCTTCTTTGGGCAGAGAAGCACATCCCCATTATTTCAGCTGTCCATATCCCAGGGGTAGACAACTGGGCTGCAGACTTTCTCAGCAGGCAAGGTCTAGCGGCAGGGGAATGGTCCCTCCACGACAAGAGTGTTCCATCAGATCACTCTTTGTTGGGGACTCCCGGATGTGGACCTCATGACGTCTCGAATGAATGCCAAAATACGTCCCTTCATATCTTGGTCGAGAGACCCGCTAGCGCTCGGCTCCGACGCCCTAGTCTTTCCATGGTCGCAGTTTCGCCTGCCCTACATCTTCCCTCCGTTTCCTCTCATTCTGAGAGTAATCAAGAAAATCAAAGCGGAGGGAATCCCGGTGATCCTCGTGGCCCCGGACTGGCCCAGGAGAGCCTGGTATCCAGAGCTCCTCCAACGTCTCAGCGACACTCCCTGGCGTCTTCCCGACTGCCCGGATCTTCTGTCGCAAGGTCCAATATTCCACCGGAATACAGCACAGCTGCATTTGACGGCGTGGCGCTTGAATCCCTGATTCTAGCCAAATCAGGTGTTTCTTCCAGGGTAGTTCATACCATGCTTAATGGTCAGAAGCCTTCCTCTGCCAGCATTTACCACAGGACCTGGAAGACCTATCTTTCCTGGTGTGACCGTCATAATCGGTCGCCCCTGACCTTTTCAATCCCTAATGTTCTTGCTTTTCTGCAAGACGGTCTGGACTCGGGTCTTGCTCTCAGTACCCTTAAAGGACAAGTTTCTGCCTTGTCGATTTTTTCTCCAGAAGCGGCTGGCTTCTCGCCCTCAGGTCCGTACCTTTCTTCAAGGGGTAGCGCATTTGGTCCCTCCTTATCGCCACCCCTTAGATCCCTGGGATCTGAATCTGGTTCTGGGAGTCCTTCAACTTCCTCCTTTCGAACCTCTGAGAGAAATCTCTCTTCAATGACTGTCTTGGAAAGTTGCCTTTTTAGTTGCTATTACCTCTATCAGGCGAGTGTCCGAACTGGCAGCTCTTTCCTGTCGCTCACCTTACCTGATATTCCATCATGATAAGGTGGTCCTTCGGCCTTCCCCCGCCTTCCTTCCGAAGGTCGTATCCTCTTTCCACCTGAACGAGGACATTGTGTTGCCGTCATTCTGCCCGGCCCCGGTCCACTCCTTTGAGAAAGCCCTTCACACTCTCGATCTTGTCAGGGCTCTGTGGATCTACATCTCCAGAACAGCGCCGTTGCGCAAGTCCGATGCCCTCTTCGTCCTCCCAGTAGGACACAAAAAGGGCAACCCGACGTCTAAATCCACGATTTCTCGATGGATCAGGACTGCCATCTGTGAGGCATACAAAGCACGAGGTGCCATTCCCCCTCAATCTGTGCGGGCCCACTCTACACGAGCAGTGGGTGCCTCCTGGGCTATCCGCCATGAGGCTTCGGCGGCCCAACTTTGCAAGGCCGCTACCTGGTCCAGTGTGCACACGTTCACAAAATTCTACAGAGTGCATACGCATGCCTCCGCGGATGCTGCTCTTGGAAGACAAGTCCTTCAGGCGGCAGTGGCCCATTTATAAGTGGCCACTGCTCGGTTCTTGACAGTGTTTTGATATGAGTTCACTGCAGTTGCAGTTGTTAGTCAGCTCTTAGTCTGATGTTATACGTTATACACTGTTAATAGTTCAGTTCCCACCCAGGGACTGCTTTGGGACGTCCCACTGTCTGTGTCCCCCAATGAAAAGGCGAGAAAGGAAAGGACATTTTTGTGTACTCACCGTAAAATGTCTTTCTTGGAGCCTTTCATTGGGGGACACAGCTCCCGCCCTTGTGGTTTTGGTTACCCTTTTCCTACTGCTTTTACACCAAACTGAGCTAATTCCCGCCTAGCTGGGGTTATATGCTGTGGGAGGAGGAGCTAACTCTTTTTTTTAAACCTAGTGTCAAGCCTCCCCTGGAGACACCATATAACCCACTGTCTGTGTCCCCCAATGAAAGGCTCCAAGAAAGACATTTTACGGTGAGTACACAAAAATGTCCTTTTTTCAAATCTTCCCTGACGGGAGGCATGTTACTTCAAACGTTACCAATGGTAGTAAACATTTTTAATAACAACGGACGGGTCCCAGTTCTTCTGCTTTCCCACCCAAACAACCTAAACCTTTAAGCTGCCCCTAAGAAGCGGGCAGCACCCCTTTTCCCCAGTCCGGAAAACAGAACCTGGTTCAGGTTGCCCAAGCGGGAACGGGTACGGTGTCTCACACCCGACTGTCATTCAGGGATCCCCACGTCCAGGGGGACCCCTGACCCCGGAGGATGGTCACCGGTCCTGGTGGTGACCGGACCCCAGCCTGCTCTGCTGCGTGTCCTACCTCCAACCTGCCTCTCCGGAGGCGGTTAACGGGACTCCAGCCCGGAATTATTTACAAGCCCACCAGTTTGTGGGTGACCTGTTGGTTCTCGGCCATGTTCATGATTTCTCATGTGGAAAGGGCTGTTAGGGTTTAAGAAAACATAACTTAGGGTCCCAACGGGGGACAACAGTTCTGCAACGGGGGTCCGCTGCCTTTACTGCTCATCCTCATACTCCTCGCCTGGCTCTGGGCGAAGAATCACATCTTCCAACCCCTCCAGCACACGGCAGGTGCGGCGGGAGAGGGCCGCCCGACACCCGTTGTTCCCGCTCCGCGGGATGTAGGTGGCCTCCATATCATACAGGCCGAAGACTTCCTCCTCCTCTGAGACAGGCTCTATGTCAGTCCCTGAGCTGCTATCATCTGACTTCAAGTGGCTGGTGGCGGGGCCCAGCAAATCTGTTACGGTTTCCAGCTGGGCCCAGAACAGCGGGCTCCTCTGCGGCAGGCGGGTCATCGTCAGTTGTAGCACGGGGGCCCACCCTCGGCACCGCTGAACTAACCGCTCCTGCGGCCTGCACGGGGGCTTCAGTGCTCTGCTGGCTGGCGATCTCTCTGACATCCGGGCCCCGGCGGGGCAACATCACGGACTCCGCTTCCGACGTTGAGGGCAGTGGGCTGAGCGGGGAAGCAGGGGCAGCCAATATGGACGGTGGGGGAGACCATATAGGGGCCGGGAGCAGACCGGGCTCTTCAGCCGCAGCGGCCGGTCCCTCAGGGACATAAGGACGTGGGTCAATTACCAGCTCCTCTAAAATGGTCTCCACTCCATGCGCCCCGCACGACCGCAGCCAGCTCCTCCACTTCAACGGTCCATCGGTCTAGCAAGAGACACACTTGGGCCCGGTTGCGGCAGCACAGCAACATCACTTGGGTCTTCATCCACGCCGCTGTTCTGGGCGCGGGCTCTGGGGACTTACGCTTTTCCGATGGGGCAGACAGCTGTATGCTTGGGTCCCAGGAACAAAACGACTGGCAGAGTCCTGGCGTCCCTGCCCATTATCCCTTCGGTTACATGAGACAGGCCTTCACCCGCCCCCCCTTGGTTCTCTCTGGCACCTCCTTCTCATGGGGGCGGGGCTTCACCTTCACGCCTTCCCTGCTCTGGGAAGATGACTTGAGCGGGAATTTCCGCGCCCAAGATGGCGGACTTTCAAATTTTTCGGCCGGACACCGCCAGCGGAGACTGCAAGGCGCACTTCTACTGGTAAGTAGACGGGTAGGATCCTGTTTGTGAAGCCAAGTTGTCGCGGGCGGAGGGGTGGGAACGCCGCTCGCCTGGGATCGCTGGCGCTCGGGTCCGGTGCTTCTGCTCCTCGGTGGCTCGAGCACGGGGCCGGACGCGGGGCTCGAGCAGCGCCTCCTCGCCCACGAGTGAAAAGGGGAGGTTTTTGGTGGATATTTGAGGATGTCGGTCGTGACGCCACCCACGGGTTGTGATGGTGGGCACCACCGCTGCTGGTGATGGGGAATCCCGGGAGCGATGGCGGAGAGCAGCTGAGGTGTTGGCCCCTCCGTGGGTAGGGGGCTGTTGGTCCCGGGGCCCCGGTTGGAGAGTAGGGAGGAGGTATAGGTGCAGGTGCCGATGCGGGGAGGCAGCGTGGGCGTGGGTGCAACGTTGCGGTGCAGCGCGGTGCCGGATGGCACTGTTGTACTCACTCAGACACAGAAGGACAGAGTCTCTGGTAAACCAAACGGCTGGATGGACGGGGCCCACAGCCGGCTGAGGTGTTCTCACTCTCCCCGGACAGGTTGATGGTGGCTGTTGTTTTTCCTGCACCTGTGTAAGTGTGTTTGACTCCTATGGCTTCCCACGGGTAGTCCACTCCCCGGCGTGTTCGTGTCGGGAGAGCCCGTTTGCCCGCAGGCGCTGGCCCTTGGATCTCTGGCCCTTAGCGGTGGCACTTATCCGGACGGGTTGGGCTGTTGCCTTCTGACGGGACTTGGTTGGGAATGAACCCCTGAGGTCCAGACCGCAATCAGATAATTTGACCTTTACGGCGGCTCCTAGCCTGGTCAGGGTCTGAGTACCCTGCCTTGGTGCTTGGCTTCAATCTGCTCCCCGATTCGGTACCGGTGGGCCACCGCCCGACCCCGGTCCTAAGGTTCCGCTGACCTACGCCAACTCCTGCAGACGCCCACCACCGTCTGCCGACTTTGCTGAACGTGCCTGGGCTCCAACCCAGATACCAACAGTTTTCACTCCTCTCACTTTCACTGTCTACCACAAACTACTGTCTTTTCTCGCCTCCAGGCCTGTGAACTCCTCGGTGGGTGGGGTCAACCGCCTGGCTCCGCCCTACCTGGTGTGGACATCAAGCCTGGGGGGTGGCAACAAGGATTTTGATTGACTGGTGTCACCTCACCAGGGAAGGGGGTGTGTGTGTGTGATGTTAGTGTACTGTGAACCCTGGGGGCCCAGGGCGTCACACATACATGTACACTAATGGAAGAAGCTGAACAGAGGTCCCTACATGTACAGTAATGGAAGAAGCTGAACAGAGGTCCCTACATGTACAGTAATGGAAGAAGCTGAACAGAGGTCCATACATGTACAGTAATGGAAGAAGCTAAACAGAGGTCCATACATGTACAGTAATGGAAGAAGCTGAACAGAAGTCCATACATGTACACTAATGGAAGAAGCTGAACAGAGGTCTATACATGTACACTAATGGAAGAAGCTGAACAGAGGTCCATACATGTACACTAATGGAAGAAGCAGAACAGAGGTGCATACATGTACAGTAATGGGAGAAGCAGAACAGAGGTCCATACATGTACACTAATGGAAGAAGCTGAACAGAGGTGCAAACGTGACGCCCTGGACCCTAGGGGTCACAGGTAACAACACCTACCACATTACACACACACCCCCATCCCTTGTGAGGACACACACAGTCACCCGAAAGGGAGACCTGATGCCTCCCTCAGGGCCAGTAGGGCACACCAGGTGGGAGGAGTCAGGCGGAAAGGTACGCCCACCGAGGAGACTACTGTCCTGAGGCAGGAGATACAAAGAGTCTAGTGAGAGATTAGTTGTAGAGTGACAGTGACAGGAGGTGTGGAGGAGCAGAGCTGTCAGGGACCTGGGTTTGAGCCTGAGATCCCCGTAACGTCAGGCAGGCAGACGGTGGTGGCCGCCTGCAGGAGTACCGGTACAGCAACCGGCGGAACCGTAGGGACCGGGCCAGGGTTGGAGCCCGTAGGGACCGGGCCAGGGTTGGAGCACGCCGGCCCTAAACTGGGGAGTCAACCATTTACCGGACCACCAGAAACCGGGTACTCAGACCCTGTCCTAGCTTAGAAGCCACTGAGTTTAGGCAAATTAACTGATTGCAGTCTGAACCTCACCCAAAGTCCCGAAAGAAGGCAAAAGCCCACCGATACCGGGTGAGAGTCACTGCCAAGGGCCAAACATCCGACGGGCCAGTGCCTGCGGGCAACAGAGGGCTCCTCCGGCAGCTAAACGCCGGGGAGCGGGCTACCACTGTCCAGGCAGGGAAGCCGAAAACCACAACAAGAGGTGCAAGGGAAAGGGGCCACCATCAGCCTCACAAGGGACATAAGCAGCCGGCTGCAGGACCCGACTATACCCGAACTTTGGTTTACCAGTGACTCTGAGTGTGAACTAATCGTGAGTACACCAGTGCCATCCGGGCATGACACCGCACCGAGCACAGCACCCTGTACCCCGACAACCACACCGTCGCCAGCCCCCTGGAAGAAACTGAACAGAGGTCTTTACATGTACAGTAATGGAAGAAGCTGAACAGAGGTCTTTACATGTACAGTAATGGAAGAAGCTGAACAGAGGTCCATACATGTACAGTAATGGAAGAAGCTGAACAGAGGTCCATACATGTACACTAATGGAAGAAGCTGAACAGAGGTCCATATATGTACAGTAATGGAAGAAGCTGAACAGAGGTCCATACATGTACACTAATGGAAGAAGCTGAACAGAGGTCCATACATGTACAGTAATGGAAGAAGCTGAATAGAGGTCAGTAGCCAAGGCCATACTTGTAGTGTAGGTTGTCCAACATCAAAAACCTGTTTACAATGCGTTCTGTTACTATGCCTGTTAGGCTGTCTGTGGGGGTGCAACACCATCAGTGATGCTCAAACCAAAATTCGTAACAAATTCCAGTCATGTTAGAAGAAGAAAAGGTTGGCAAGAAGTTGGGACCTGTTGAAGCGTGAGGACACGCGCAAACGGACGCCATTGTTTAGAGCACCCCACATTCTCCTTCCCACTGACTTTCAACAGATGAAATAAAGGACTGATTTTATAGCCAGTGAGATCCAACCTTTTCTTCTTCTAGCATGCCAATGCCATACCCCTGGTAGCCAGTGGAAGTGTCATCTTAGGAATGGACAGGTGTTATCGTATAGAAATCTGGGGAGTGAAGGAGGATTTATACCAAGGTGTTAAGGGGGCTTTACACGCTACGATATCGTTACTGTTTTGTCGTCGGGGTCAAGTTGTTAGTGACGCACATCCGGCGTCATTAACGATATCGCAGCGTGTGACACTGACCAGCGACCTCAAAAATGGTGAAAATCGTTCACCATGGAGAGGTCGTCCCAAACTCAAAAATCGGTAAGGGTTGTTTATCCAGGTAGTTCATCGCTCATGCGGCAGCACACATCGCTATGTGTGACACCGCAGGAGCGAGGAACGGCTCCTTACCTGCCGCCGGCCGCAATGAGGAAGGAAGGAGGTGGGCGGGATGTTACGTCCCGCTCATCTCTGCACCTCCGCTTTGATTGGCCGGCCGCTTAGTGACGTTGCGGTGACGTCGCTGTGATGCCGAACGTCCCTCCCCCTTGAAGGAGGGATTGTTCGGCAGTCACAGCGACGCCGCCGACCAGGTAAGTATGTGTGATGCTGCCGTAGCGATAATGTTCGCTACGGCAGCGATCACAAACGCATGCGCGACGGGGGCGGGTACTTACACGCTCGATATCGCTACAAATTGCTAGCGATATCGCTACCGTGTAAAGCCCCCTTTATTCCCTGCTTGACCTTTTATGAATAAAACAAAATAATAGAAGACATTTTTGAAAACTGTAGCCAGGAAGAGTGAAGCAGTGAGCGATAATCACTAGGAGCTCAGCCTGACATGTACCTGCACTTTACACCTTTATCTATAACAGCTGAAATTGCTGTACCTGTAACCACTTAAAACTATAGCACTTACATATTATCTCTCCTGCACAAATGAACACCCCCCCAAAACACCAGAAAATCATTTGTTCCTTTCTTCACCCCTCCAAAAACAGATTTAAAAATTGACTAGTTTGATATAATCCAAAATGGTACCAATGAAAAGTGGATACACGTTACCACCACATTACATGCACCCCATGCTCTTAAGGGGTGGAATGTAAAATACTTATCCATGAAGATACAAAATAAATCTACTACTACTAGCACATGATGGTGAATGGTTTTGTTTATTGCTAGTAAATATCTTTTTAAATTCTTAGGTTCCTCTCTGCCACTAGTCGTGTGAGCTCCACCGAGGGCAAAAGGACTATAAGTTGCCATTTTCTTGTTGTATTTATCCATCGGCACTCAGGAGAGGAAAAACCCCCGTGGGGAAACCTCTAGGGAACCATGGCCTACGGATAAGTGCCCTTCCCTGGGGGCACAAGGCAACATGTTGTCTTGTAGTGCCGGTCCACGGTCATATTATTGACTCCTGGTAGGATTTTCATAGTGTACAGCTCCATGGCTTAAGGATAAGAGCCCTTCCCTGGGGTCCCAAGTCAACATGTTGTCTTGTAGTGCTGGTCCACGGTCATATTATTGACTCCTGGTAGGATTTTCATGGTGTACAGCTCCATGGCTTAAGGAAAAGAGCCCTTCCCTGGGTCCGAAGTCAACATGTTGTCTTGTAGTGCTGGTCCACGGTCATATTATTGACTCCTGGTAGGATTGTCATGGTCTACAGCTCCATTGCCTAAGGATAAGTGCCCTTTCCTGTGGGAATAAGGCAATATGTTGTCGTGAAATGCTGGTCCACGGTCATATTATTGACTCCTGGTAGGATTTTCATGGTGTACAGCTCCATGGCTTAAGAATAAGAGCCCTTCCCTGGGGTCCCAAGTCAACATGTTGTCTTGTAGTGCTGGTCCACGGTCATATTATTGACTCCTGGTAGGATTTTCATGGTGTACAGCTCCATGGCTTAAGGAAAAGAGCCCTTCCCTGGGTCCCAAATCAACATGTTGTCTTGTAGTGCTGGTCCACGGTCATATTATTGACTCCTGGTAGGATTGTCATGGTCTACAGCTCCATTGCCTAAGGATAAGTGCCCTTTCCAAGGCAACATGTTGTCGTGAAATGCTGGTCCACAGTCATATTATTGACTCCTGGTAGGATTTTTATGGTCTTCAGCTTCTTCTTGTATTTGGACCCTGCAGATGCAGCAACAACCCCTAGCCCTGATTATGGCAAGGCGTAGGAGTAGATATGGCTACACTGCAGGTCATGGCCCTCAGGATACTCCTAGTGCTGGTGGAATAGGAACCGGTGAACAGCATTTCTCAGAGCTGTTCACTTCCAGGATTTTATCCTCCTCCAGATCCTGTGGAAAGCGTCCTTCAAAATACTGCCAAATGTCCTGCCGGGAGAGATAATAGGTTAGAAATAATTGTTATATGCCAATAGGATACATAAATTGGGACTGTCCTAAAGGGATAACATATAAGTGGCAGTCAGTAAGAGGCTTCCACACTACACTCTGCTGACAGATTCATAGAATAAGAGATGGGCCTTAAAAAGTCACCTTATCCCCATCCCATTTACACTGACTCACCTGCGATGCGGTTTTACAGGTCTTCGATTAGATCTTACAGGCTTTGGTATTGATTTTATGACCTTCCATCCGTCATTGGCAAACGAGAATCCACAGAACAGTTTTTGATCTGTTTCGGCTATTGGTGGATGAAAGGCTTCAGTGTAGGACAGGACGTCTTTCATTGTATCTGATGTCATCACTGGTGGCTGCGGGGAGAAGATACAAGAGTGAGGTGTTCATAAAAAAGAAACAACAGAAATGTACTGCTGCCACCATCTTCTCTGGGTCATATACTTACAGGGGATAGCTGGAATGGAGGACATGATCTGGCTTCCTCTATATCTGTCCAGTTGATCTCCTTAAAGAATGGATGATCTCTTATGTTGTCCACAAATTTCTGTCGACTCTCTGGTGACTTATCCAAGAGCTGGGAACATATAATGAAGATGATTATTCAGTCTCTAGTCGTCCTCCATTTTCATTGTTTATTTAATTACATACAGTATATCTGCTGTATTACTGAGATGTGTCTTTATACTCACCCCCTCAATGATGGCTTTGAGTTGGGGATCCAATCCCTTTGGAAAGAGAGGATCATCATTGATTATTGTCTCAATGATGGTCTCAATAAATTTACCTTCATAGAATGGATACCTGCCAGTAGCCATCTGGTATATCACCACACCAGCAGAGAACCAGTCCACTGCCGTGTTGTAGGGCTCCTCTTGAAGAATCTGTGAAGACATGAAAAAGACAATAAGAACATTGTCCAGCCAGCAGAAGACATGGAGATGTCCAGCCTTGTACACAGTGATCACTCAGGGACATGTAGATGATTCCTTACCTCAGGAGCCATGTAGAAAAGGCTTCCGACACAATCTGAAGTTTTTGTATCGCCAAAGATGTTCATTACTGCGAGACCGAAATCAGCAATCTTCAAGTGACCGTTGCTGTCCAGTAAAATGTTCCCCGGTTTTATGTCTCTGGAAAGAGTTTACAAAATGCCATAATGTAATTATTATATTAGCCTGGCTGATGACATATTATGGCCTGAGATATCAAATGTCTACAGGGGGCATGAGGATGAGGGTATGATTTTATATACCAGGTCTAGACAGTGGAAGACGTGCTACACCTACCTGTGTATGATGCCTCTAGAGTGGAGAAACTGCAGCCCACAGATCAGCTCAGCTGCAATAAATCTAATGAGAAACAAAACCAACAGAAAACCATCAAAATCCAACATTTCATCAACTAAACTAAGAAACTAACAATGAAGTAAAGCCAGATGAGCCTGACAACTATTATCTTCATCTAATATATCCATGATCTGTCTTACCTGGTGACTGCAGTGGGAAATGGGGCATTGGTTGACATGATGTTTCGAAGGTCTCCTCCACTGAGATATTCCATGACATAGAATAAGTAGTCCTGTGATAAAACAGAGGAGATAATAGGTGTTACTGGTATAGTCTAGATATGAGATACTGGTGGTAATGTTATAATACATGTAATACTATGATAGTGGCCTAGAAGAACATTGCACACAGATGGCCATATAGACAGGCATTCATATAATATATTGAAGACCCAGAGCTGTTAGATCCTCAGCCTCTTACCTGGGACTGGAAGGTGGAAAAAGCCCGAGAAATGAATGGACTCTTCCTAGTCATCTCCAGGACCTGTCTCTCTATCAGGACATCATCTTTTAAGTTCTCAAGTAGGAACCTCTTCTTTACCATCTTCACTGCCACTTGTTGTTGTGAGGCTTGATGTGTGGCCAATATTACCTGTAGGATACAGAGCATTAGAACTGAAGGAAAGGCCCATCCTGCCATGAGATGTGACGAGAAGATATGAAGCAGAGATGTTTCTAGAGTCATATTACTGCTCCACATCATACACATGAAGTAGACGTCACCACAATTCCTAATACTTACTTTACCAAATCCGCCTTTTCCAATGATTTTATGGAAGGTGAAGCTCTCCAGTCCAGTCACAATGATGGGGGATTCAGCTGGGGTTGTACCTGATGGAGAGATAAGATGTATTATTCCAATATAATGCTAATGTGGCCTCTTATAGCAATTACAACATGGGGTTGGACAATATTAGAGCAGGGGTGGGATTCAGCCGATTCTGTCCGGTTCGGGAGAACTGGTTGTTAAAATAGTAGCCGGTTCCCAGAACCGGCAAGAAACAGCTTTGGCGATCCGGTTCCTCCCTGTATTCATTTGTGTTAGTGTCTCTAAGACTCTAACACAAATGAATCCCCGTACCTCCACGCTGCACTTCCGGGTTGAGTGGAGCCTGTCTCCCTGACCCGGCGTGCAGCAACGCGCTGACACTGCAGAGGTCATGGCAGCGTGGAGAGGTAGCTCCTCCTACTGCCATCTGTCAGCGTGCCTGCAGAGTGCCACGGAGGAGGACAGAAGACAGAGGAGAGGCCGCCGATGCTTGGAGCAGGTAAGCGCTCAGTGAGCCGAAGATGCAGGGAGAAGGCTGTATAAGAGGGCAGCTATATGGGGAGAGGGGCCACATAAGATGGCAGCTATATGTGGATATATGGGGAGAGGGGCCACATAAGAGCGGAGCTATATGGGGAGAGGGGCCACATAAGATGGCAGCTATATGTGGCTATATGGGGAGAGGGGCCACATAAGAGGGGAGCTATATGTGGCTATATGGGGAGAGAAGGCCATATAAGATGGGAGCTATATGGCTATGTGGGGCGAGGGGCCACATAAGATGGGAGCTATATGTGACTATATGGGGAGAGGGGCTACATAAGATGGGAGCTATACGTGGCTATATGGGGAGAGGGGCCACATAAGATGGGAGCTATATGGGAAAAGGAGCCATATGGGACAGAATCTGCAGTGGAAAAGGAGCACTGGGATGGGATCTGCAGGGGGAAAGGGGCCATAAAGCTATGGGATCTGCAGGGGGAAAGAGGCCATAAGACTATGGGATCTGCAGGGGGAAAGAGGCCATAATGGGATGGGATCTGCAGGGGGAAAGAGGCCATAATGGGATGGGATCTGCAAGGGAAAGAGGCCATAATAGGATGGTATCTGCAGGGGGAAAGGGGCCATAAAGCTATGGGATCTGCAGGGGGAAAGAGGCCATAAAGCTATGGGATCTGCAGGGGGAAAGAGGCCATCATGGGATGGGATCTGCAGGGGGAAAGAGGCCATAATGGGATGGGATCTGCAGGGGGAAAGAGGCCATAATGGGATAAGATCTGCAAGAGGAAAGAGGCCATAATGGGATGGGATCTGCAGAGGAAAGAGGCCACATGGGATGGGATCTGTATGGGGAAGGTCACCCATTCCAATTTTAGCAGGGCTCCTTTAGTAATAATTTTTAAAAACATCTTGTGCTGGACAGGAGAGTGAAGGTATAGAAGGGGAAAGAGATTATACTTTAAATTACTTGTATTTTTTGGTTGAGAAAAGTGCGTGAAAATGGGTGTGGCTAACAAAATGGGTGTGGTTACTGAATGGGTGTGGTTTTCAAATGGGCGGGGTTTACCGAGAACCTGTTGTTAAAAATCTGAATCCCACCCCTGTATTAGGGGGTATCAAAGAGAAATGACACAACAATCATAATAGGTGGGGTATTCTAAAGGTTCACAATCCTGTTAATTACTACTTTGTGGGCTATGGACTCTTTGGGTCTTAGATCTGCACTCACCTGACAGCTGTTCAGTGTCAGCTTTGGGGGACACGCTGGATCCATCATCAGCTTTGTCCCCCATCGCTTCTCCCCTTTTCATCTTGTTCACGATACTCTCCTGTATCGGGCTTCCAGGTCTTTTTGAAGCCTTGAAAATGTTTTTTTTGGTGCCATCTTTTTCACCCTCTGATGTTTCTATTCTTTTTTTTGGCACCTCATCTATGCTCTCTCTCTTTCTCAAACTCTCCATATTCAATTCAGGGTTAGCTTTGGGGGACACGCTGGATCCATCATCAGCTTTTTCTCCCATCACTTTTCCCCTTTTACTCTGGCTCACGATACTCTCCTGTATCGGGCTTCCAGGTCTCTTTGAAGGCTTGGTAAGGCTTTGGTTGGTGCCATCTTTTTCACCCTCTGATGTTTCTTTTCTCCTTTTTCTTGGCACCTCATCTCTTCTCTCTCTCTCTCTCTTTCTCTTTCTCAAACTCTCCATATTTAGTTCAGGGTTTGCTTTGGGGGACCCGCTGGATCTATCATCAGCTTTTTCTCCCATCACTTTTACCCTTTTACTCTTGCTCACGATACTATCCTGTATCGGGCTTCTAGGTCTTTTTAAAGCCTTGATAAGGCTTTGGTTGGTGCCATCTTTGTCACCCTTTGATGTTTCTTTTCTCCTTTTATTTGGCACCTCATCTCTTCTCTCTCTCTCTCTCTTTCTCTTTCTCAAACTCTCCATATTCAGCTCCATAGATGAAATTCTGGGCTGAGGAAGGTCCTGTCCACCTCTAGAGCGCTCTCGGATAGCGTCTGGAACTGCTCTTCTAACAGGCCTTCTATTATTCAGTATTATATTATATATAACACCAAGATTTGCTAAGCGCAAGTAAAAATCGCCTTCACCCACTAAGTGATGAACACAAATGGACGATAGTAAAACTGCAGCAACATTCTGATGATTGTTCTATGACATCACAAAGGGCTTTGTGACATCATCACATTCTAAAGGTCACATGACAGGACCAAAGCCAAAGGTCAAATGACATCACAGAGAGAGCAGTGACATCATCTGTCGCTGCAGGGGAACTTGCAGTAGAATATCTGTGTCTGCCTGTAGCTTCTCCCTCTCTCCATAGAACTATTTGTGCACTAACTGTCATCTCCTAACTCAGTAATGGCAAAATCTGTACAAACTGGACTCAAAGTCATTGAGGAGTTTTTGCCAGCATTTTCATGTAAACATTTTTAAAATGTCATAAATGTTTTATGCAACTCTTAGTTGCACAAATGTTTTATGATTTTTTTTCTGTCCTAGTTGTACAAATGTGGACAGAGCTTGGGCGGAACGATGCAAGCTCATGGCTGCCAGACACATTCATCATAACTTGCTTGAAAAAAGTGGCACATTTTTTGCTAGAAATGTACTCCAATCACTGACTGGAGTATATCCCTGGCTGCACACATGGCAGTTGTAAGTTACGGCAAATTCATTGAAAGGTGCACACCTCTTATTGGATTTGGCGCATCTTACTTCAGCTGTGCTACACTGTGATTTTCAATCATTTTTATTGTATTTTAAATTTGAATAAATAAAACAGAATTAATTTCATTAATAAATTTGTTCGACTACATTATGAATAAGTATACTTACAGTAACCATTTAGTATATATAGGGGGTAAGGAAGGTGGGGTTAGGGAGGATAAATTAGGGAAGAACAACTTTATTGGGGCAAACCTAGGAAAAAAGGTGGGAAGGGTAAGTAGTAAAAGGGAGAATTAACCTTAAGTAACGAAGGAGGGGGAAAAAAAATATTATGTTGTAAAGAAAAGAAGGAAAGGAGAAAAGATAGAAAAATAGAGAGAGGGTTGGGTAGTGAGGAACAGAGGTTTTTGTATCTTTGGAGTAGAGTCTCTTTGAGAAAATCTATAAATTTATAAGACTGTCAGAGAGTAGTAGAAGTCAACCTATATATTTGGGATTCAATAGTCATCCAGTATCTATTAAATTGTCTAACCATACTCCCCATCTTTTATGGTAAGAGCCGAATGAGTTATTAAATGTACCATGTTTCCTTTCAAATTTGTGATGTAGTATCAGCTTGTTGTTAATTTCTTTATATTTGGTATATTGTCACTATTCCAATTTGCTACAATGGAATTTTTTGTTATGAGGAGAATATGTATAATAATTGGAGTATGACAAGGGTTAATGGATTCTAGGTCCATTTACTGTGTGTAAATGATATCTGTGAATTGAGAGTGAAAGATCAGTCCACGAGGAGGAAGAAGCAGATTTCTCTGATATATATTAGGATATATAACGTTTCTTATTTTCATTTGTAGTAATAATTTATGAAAAGAATAAGAAATTCATAAATACAATGATAGTGACTCTTTAAAAAATGACAGCTGTGCTGTGATCCCAGTTATTTCTTAGTGATTTCCCATAGAGATCTATTACGTCTCTCTGCTGAGGGATGACAACAATTGAAAGCAGCAGTGGCCGGCTCCCCATTCATACAGCTGATTTCACTGCAGACAGCCAAGGCCGCTGGTGGGCACAGACGACAAAAGACCCTTGTGCAAGAACAGGATATGGGCCCTTTACAGTCCAATAAGGTATCATAATCCACAATTACACCTGATTTGGAGGTCAAAATGGGCCTCCTTACTAGAGATGAGCGAACCGGTCCTGGTTCGGCTCGAGGTCGGTTCGCCGAACGGAGCTCCCGTTCGAGTTCGGTTCGTCGAATGTTCGATGAACCGAACTCGAACCGCATAGGAAACAATGGCAGGCATTCACAAACACATAAAAACACCTAGAAAACACCCTCAAAGGTGTCCAAAATTTGACAAACAACTCACAACACAACACAAACACATGGGAAAGTGACAAGGACATATACTCATGCGAAAACAAAAGAGCAGGACAAGGAAAAAGTGGAGGACACACAGATATAGGCATAGCATGCCCTTCTAAAATCATGTAAAACACCGCAAGGTGACTCCAAGCGGAGTCTCCCTTTTTTCCAAAAATTGGGCCCCACACACACCCACCCCTTCAGTGGCAGCAGTTGTGCCCCAGTTGTACACTTCACAGCTAGATTTGCATCAAGCACATTCAAAAATACGCCATTCTTAACCGTCCCCAGGATGACACCGGGGTAGGTAGCAAAGTCTTTCCTGATCCCAGCTCTGTTCATCTTGGATCCTTTTAAAAAACACAGCAAGCAAGGGTTACTCCAAGCGGAGTCTCCCTTTTTTCCAAAAATTGGGCCCCACACACACCCACCCCTTCAGTGGCAGCACTTGTGCCCTAGTTGCAAACAGGATGTTTTGATTTGCATCAAGCACATTCAAAAATACGCTATTCTTAACCGTCCCCAGGATGACACCGGGGTAGGTAGCAAAGTCTTTCCTGATCCCAGCTCTGTTCATCTTGGATCATTTTTAAAAAACACAGCAAGCAAGGGTTACTCCAAGCGGAGTCTCCCTTTTTTTCCAAAAATTGGGCCACACAGACACCTTATCAGTGGCAGCACTTGTGCCCTAGTTGCAAACAGGATGTTTTGATTTGCATCAAGCACATTCAAAAATACGCTATTGTGGCGCCCCTGAGTCTTCCGTCGCCACAGGTCATTGCACCCCACCAGCGGTGTGATGCCCCATTCTGGGAGAGGAAGAGAGTGAACTCCGGTCCCCTGGTAAATCCACACTACACCCATTGTTAGGCACATACTAGGACCAGGGAAAGTGGCAGGCAACCCTCCCATGCTGCATGCTGGGAGGGGCCGTAAGACCCATCCCTGCTCCTATGGGTTACAGCTTAGCAACTGGGAGGTGGGAGGAGCCACAAGAGTGCAGACACAGATAGGAAGGTCTAGTGAAGTCAGTCTACCTCAGGGAGAGCAAGGGTAAAGAGCCAGCATGTAGTTGGAGAACAAGAACGAGAGAAAGGAGGGAAGAGGAGGCCTGCTGGAGGCAGGCAAGGAGGAGAAAGGAAAGAAAGAAAGAAAGAAGGAAGGAAAGCTCCAAGTCAGACAGGAGCAGAGAAACCAGAAGGAGACGCTTCCTGGTGAAGACCCTGGGACCCAGAGGTCCAGGTGACACCACATAGGAGACAGAAAGAGTCGCAGGGCCGCGGGTAGACCTGGAAGTATCACGAGCAGGCCTAGAGGTACCAAGGAGAGAGGGCCCTAGAAGTGCCACGGGTAGTTGTAGGCTGCGGTGGCCTGTTCCACAGTAACATCGGTGGAGGGACTAAGCTGCGACAGGGGACGGTCCCTAGAGACTGGAGGAGTGCAAAAACATCTCCAAACGGTAAAAACCGAGGCCCAGGGACGTTGTAAGCTCCCAGGGCCAGAACCCATAGCAGACTTCCAGAAAAGGGGTAATCAGCCGACAGGTGACCCCCCAGCCTGGAGGCTGTAGTGGAGGCCAAGCCAGGTCCATCCTAACAAAGGCAAGGCTAAGGAAGACAGCAGAAGCAAGAGACACTAAGAGAAGGGCACCTGCTTTCACTCTCAGAACCACCCAGAAACGGCGGAGGTCCCTGACAGTGGTCCCAGCAGTCCAAGGGTCCCTACAGCCGTGACAAGAAGTGTGAGTAAAGAACTTGAACTGCACCCTTGAAGTGGTCTCTGTTATTTCGGCTGCATAGACACTCACAAGCACCAACTGTGCCCCGGGCATTGCTCCACCTGTGGGGAGCAGTACCACCATTGCTGCCATTACATCATCCCGGTGGCCTCACACAGCAGCGGCGGCATAATAGCCGCACACCACAGGTGGCGTCACAAACACAACCATTAACAAGCAAGCCACATATTCAACTGACACCCACCAGGGCCACGGAGCCGGGCCCAGCCACCACAGACTACCACCGGACTAGTCCGGCCCGGCACCGGGTGTCCCATAGCCCTGGGGTGGGCGAGTCACTATTCTTAACCCTCCCCAGGATGACACCGGGGTAGGTAGCAAAGTCTTTCCTGATCCCAGCTCTGTTCATCTTGGATCATTTTTAAAAACACAGCAAGCAAGGGTTACTCCAAGCGGAGTCTCCCTTTTTTCCAAAAATTGGGCCCCAAACACACCCACCCCTTCAGTGGCAGCAGTTGTGCCCCAGTTGTACACTTCACAGCTAGATTTGCATCAAGCACATTAAAAAATACGCCATAATTAACCGTCCCCAGGATGACACCGGGGTAGGTAGCAAAGTCTTTCCTGATCCCAGCTCTGTTCATCTTGGATCCTTTTAAAAAACACAGCAAGCAAGGGTTACTCCAAACGGAGTCTCCCTTTTTTCCAAAAATTGGGCCCCACACACACCCACCCCTTCAGTGGCAGCAGTTGTGCCCCAGTTGTACACTTCACAGCTAGATTTGCATCAAGCACATTCAAAAATACGCCATAATTAACCGTCCCCAGGATGACACCGGGGTAGGTAGCAAAGTCTTTCCTGATCCCAGCTCTGTTCATCTTGGCTCCTTTTTAAAAACACAGCAAGCAAGGGTTACTCCAAGCGGAGTCTCCCTTTTTTCCAAAAATTGGGCCCCACACACACCCACCCCTTCAGTGGCAGCAGTTGTGCCCCAGTTGTACACTTCACAGCTAGATTTGCATCAAGCACATTCAAAAATACGCCATAATTAACCGTCCCCAGAATGACACCAGGGTAGGTAGCAAAGTCTTTCCTGATCCCAGCTCTGTTCATCTTGGATCATTTTTAAAAACACAGCAAGCAAGGGTTACTCCAAGCAGAGTCTCCCTTTTTTCCAAAAATTGGGCCCCACACACACCCACCCCTTCAGTGGCAGCAGTTGTGCCCCAGTTGTACACTTCACAGCTAGATTTGCATCAAGCACATTCAAAAATACGCCATAATTAACCGTCCCCAGGATGACACCGGGGTAGGTAGCAAAGTCTTTCCTGATCCCAGCTCTGTTCATCTTGGCTCCTTTTTAAAAACACAGCAAGCAAGGGTTACTCCAAGCGGAGTCTCCCTTTTTTCCAAAAATTGTGCCCCACACACACCCACCCCTTCAGTGGCAGCAGTTGTGCCCCAGTTGTACACTTCACAGCTAGATTTGCATCAAGCACATTCAAAAATACGCCATAATTAACCGTCCCCAGGATGACACCGGGGTAGGTAGCAAAGTCTTTCCTGATCCCAGCTCTGTTCATCTTGGATCCTTTTAAAAAACACAGCAAGCAAGGGTTACTCCAAGCGGAGTCTCCCTTTTTTCCAAAAATTGGGCCCCACACACACCCACCCCTTCAGTGGCAGCAGTTGTGCCCCAGTTGTACACTTCACAGCTAGATTTGCATCAAGCACATTCAAAAATACGCCATAATTAACCGTCCCCAGGATGACACCAGGGTAGGTAGCAAAGTCTTTCCTGATCCCAGCTCTGTTCATCTTGGCTCCTTTTTAAAAACACAGAAAGCAAGGGTTACTCCAAGCGGAAACTCCCTTTTTTTTCCAAAAATTGGGCCCCACACACACCCACCCATTCAGTGGCAGCAGTTGTGCCCTAGTTGCAAACAGGATGTTTTGATTTGCATCAAGCACATTCCAAATCCACAAGCATTTACTCTCCCCAGGATGACACAGGGGTAGTAAATTCCTTCTGGATCCATGACTTGTTCATTTTGATGAACGTCAGTCTGTCCACATTGTCACTGGACAGACGCGTGCGCTTATCTGTCAGCACACACCCAGCAGCACTGAAGACACGTTCAGAGACAACGCTGGCAGCTGGACACGACAAAATCTCCAAGGCGTAACTGGATAGCTCTGGCCATTTTTCTAGATTTGAAGCCCAAAATGAGCAAGGCTCCATTTGCAAATGGCATCGATGTTCATTTGGAGATACTCCTGTATCATCCTCTCCAGCCGTTGACTATGTGTCAGACTTGTTGTCTCTGGTGGCCTTGCAAAGGAGGGTCTAAAAAAATTATGAAAAGATTCCATAAAATTGCTGTTACCAGCACCAGATACGGTCCTACTGGTACGGGTAGACTGTTGAAGATGACGAGACCGTCCCATGTTTGTCAAGTTACAACTGGGAGAATCATTCCCTGCACCTGCACGGTTGTTTGGTGGAAAAGCCGAGCTAAGATCGAGTAACAGCTTCTGCTGATACTCCTGCATACGTGCGTCCTTTTCTATGGCTGGAATTATGTCACAAAATTTGGACTTGTACCGGGGATCTAATACTGTGGCAATCCAGTAGTCATCATCACTTCGAATTTTGACAATACGAGGGTCATGTTGGAGGTAGTGCAACAAGAAGACACTCATGTGTCTTGTGCAGCCATGCGGACCAAGTCCACGCTGTGTTTGTGGCATAGAGGTGCTAACCGTTCTTTCTTCCTCTAACATCTCCCCCCAACCTCTTTCAACAGAAATTTGACCAAGGTCTCCCTCATCCGCTGAGTCTTCCATGTCCTTGGACAGTTCGTCCTCCATTTCTTCATGTTCTCCTGCACCTTCCTCAACATTTAGCCTGCTACCATGTGCCCTTGTTGATCCCTGTCCCCCATGGTCCCATGCCTGCCGCGTTGGTGATGATGAACGTCTGGACCTTGGTGATGTTGTTGTCCCTTGCGCATATGAATCCTCCTGTAGTTCCTCCCCTTCCTGTTGTCCCACCCCCTGACTCCGAAAAGTGTTTAGCGTGTTATCCAGCATGTAAATGACTGGAAACATATTCGTCGCCATGTCGAAACTGTGCAGAAGGGTGCATAGGTCCTTGATCTGAGACCACTCCATCAGGGTGATCTGCCCCACCTCTGCATCTCGTTGGCCCAGGCTATACGTCATGACGTATTGCACCAGGGCTCGGCGGTGCTGCCACAGTCGCTGTAACATGTGGAGAGTTGAATTCCAGCGTGTCGCCACATCGCATTTCAGGCGATGAACCGGCAGGCCGAAAGACTTCTGGAGCGATGCAAGTCGCTCAGCTGCGGCGCTTGAACTGCGGAAGTGAGCAGACAGTTTTCGTGCCCTGTTCAGAAGGCCATCTAGGCCGGGATAGTGTGTTAAGAATTGCTGGACAACAAGGTTCAACACGTGAGCCATACAAGGCACGTGTGTCACCTTGCCCAGGCGAAGGGCCGCACCCAGGTTTGCAGCATTGTCGCACACGGCCTTACCAGGCTGCAGGTTGAGCGGAGACAACCATTTATTAAACTCGGACCGCAGAGCTGACCACAACTCCTCAGCTGTGTGACTCTTATTCCCAAGACATGTCAAGCTAAAGACCGCCTGATGCCGTTGCGCTCTGCTGCCAGCATAGTAATGAGGCGTGCGTGATTCCTTCTGCGCAGTGAGAACGCTGGTGGCCTGACCAGGCAGGCTTGGGGCGGAGGTGGAGGACCCAGATGAGGTGGAGGAGGCAGAAGCAGTGGCGGAACTTGGACAGACAGAGGATTGACACACAAGTCGTGGGGACGGCAAGACTTGTGCAGCAGACCCTTCAACATCTATCACCATAGTTACCCAGTGCCCAGTCAGCGACATGTAACGTCCCTGTCCATGCTTACTGGTCCAAGTATCGGTGGTGAAATGCACCCGTTCACACACAGAGTTTCTCAAGGAAGCGGTGATGTTGTGTGCGACATGCTGGTGTAGCGTGAGCACACCTTTCTTAGAGAAGTAGTGGCGACTGGGCATCTGGTACTGGGGCACAGCGACAGACATAAGGTCTCTAAAATCCTGTGTGTCCACTAGGCTTAAAGGCAGCATTTCGGTAGCCAAGAGCTTACAGAGGGATAGAGTCAACCTCTTAGCTTTGTCATGGGTCGCAGGAAGTGGCCTTTTATTTGACCACATCTGAGGGACAGAGATCTGGCTGCTGTGTGTAGACGGTGTTGAGTAGGGTGTCCCTGGAAAAATGCAGGTTTGTGAGGAAAGTGCAGACGGAGACATGATGTTGCCTTCATCCAACGTTGGTGCTATCGATGTCTGAGAGAGCTGTACACACGAACTTGTTTCCCCTTCCAAACCAACTGACGACCTACCAAGCAAACTGCCTGTTGCGGTTACAGTGGTGGAAGTTGTGCGTGGAAAAACAGGTGTGACAGCTGTCCCCACAGTCATAGAAGATGAAGAGCGCGCGGATGCACTGGAAGGGGCAGGCGGTAGATGGTTCGCTCCGCTAGGCCGCATTGCAGCAAGGTGAGCTTCCCACCGGGACATATGATATTTATTCATGTGACGATTCATGGAAGAAGTTGTCAAACTGCTGAGGTTTTGACCTCTACTAATAGAACCATGACAAATTTTACAGATCGCATAATTTGGGCGATCTTTTGCTATGTGAAAAAAGGACCAGGCTAGGCAAGGCTTAGAGGGCATGCGACCTGTTGATCCACCCCGACTAGTGCTCAGAGGCAGAGTGGTGGCTGAGGATGCAGTTGTAGACGTGCTACCAGTACTCCGACTCTGTCCAGGAAGGCGCAAGGTAACTTCGTCATCAGTTGCATCCTCCTCCACCACCTCTGTTGACCTCCTCGAGTGCCTGACTGTGGGTTGACAGTAGGTGGGATCTAGAACTTCATCATCAATTGTTGTGTTTGCACTCCCCTCCCCCTCAGACCGAGCCTCTTCTTCCCCTGACCGAATATTTAAGTTGTCATCCCAATCGGGTATCTGCGTCTCATCTTCATCAGTATGTTCCTCATTGTCTATAACCACAGGTGTTATAGTTTGTGACAAAGGGTCAACATTATGCTCAGAAACTTGGTCCTCGCGGCCTGAATCAGAGTCACAAAGGTTCTGGGCATCACTGCAGACCATTTCATGTTCTGTACTCACTGTAGCTTGGGAGCAGACCTCTGATTCCCAGGCTATAGTGTGACTGAACAGCTCTGCAGACTCAGCCATCTCATTTCCACCATACTGTGCAGGGCTGATGGAGACTTCAGAGCTGGGAGAAAGCAAGTTTGATTGGGATGACAACTCAGAGGACTGGTGTTTTTTGGATGCGGTAGATGAGGTGGCGGAGAGGGCACTTGTTGGACCACTTGAGATCCATTCAAGCATTTTCCTTTTTTGGCCATCATCTACCTTTGTTCCTGTTGTTCATGTCCGTAAAAAAGGGAGCACATCGGATTGTCCACGGTAAGTACTAGACATCTTACTTTTGCTGGTAGATGGTCTATCTTCAGCAGATGATAATGGAGCTTTGCCACCTTCCCCACGGACAAACCCTTTTTTTCCTTTTCCACCACGCCTCTTCCCCTTTCCACCAGCATCTGTCATTTTGCCACTCATGTTGATTGCGACAAGATTGTGCACTTAAAATGTGGTAGTAAAAATTGAGAGGTGGTGTAGATTGCAGCGGTGGTCTAGCTTTATTAACAGCAGAATAATAAAGAATAAATATCCCTGACAATGCAACTACGGCCCTTAAACTGGCAGCATAAATTGCTAGTATAATGGCTTAGTTATAATGAGTTGGAGTGTGCAATGCAGGCAGACGTGCTGCAAATATCTTTGCACTAGTGGGACTAGACAAAAGTCCAATAGCCACGTTTAGGATGACACTAGGTACACTGAGTGTTTGCTAGTATAATGGCTTAGTTACAATGAGTTGGAGTGTGCAATGCAGGCAGACGTGCTGCAAATATCTTTGCACTAGTGGGACTAGACAAAAGTCCAATAGCCACGTTTAGGATGACACTAGGTACACTGAGTGTTTGCTAGTATAATGGCTTAGTTATAATGAGTTGGAGTGTGCAATGCAGGCAGACGTGCTGCAAATATCTTTGCACTAGTGGGACTAGACAAAAGTCCAATAGCCACGTTTAG
Organism: Anomaloglossus baeobatrachus; assembly: GCF_048569485.1. Taxonomy (NCBI): domain Eukaryota; kingdom Metazoa; phylum Chordata; class Amphibia; order Anura; family Aromobatidae; genus Anomaloglossus; species Anomaloglossus baeobatrachus. The sequence goes on along the minus strand of NC_134354.1, from coordinate 23,535,288 downwards.
GATGCCACTAGGTACACTGAGTGTTTGCTAGTATAATGGCTTAGTTATAATGAGTTGGAGTGTGCAATGCAGGCAGACGTGCTGCAAATATCTTTGCACTAGTGGGACTAGACAAAAGTCCAATAGCCACGTTTAGGATGACACTAGGTACACTGAGTGTTTGCTAGTATAATGGCTTAGTTATAATGAGTTGGAGTGTGCAATGCAGGCAGACGTGCTGCAAATATCTTTGCACTAGTGGGACTAGACAAAAGTCCAATAGCCACGTTTAGGATGCCACTAGGTACACTGAGTGTTTGCTAGTATAACGGCTTAGTTATAATGAGTTGGAGTGTGCAATGCAGGTAGAGGTGCTGCAAATATCTTTGCACTAGTGGGACTAGACAAAAGTCCAATAGCCACGTTTAGGATGCCACTAGGTACACTGAGTGTTTGCTAGTATAATGGCTTAGTTATAATGAGTTGGAGTGTGCAATGCAGGTAGAGGTGCTGCAAATATCTTTGCACTAGTGGGACTAGACAAAAGTCCAATAGCCATGTTTAGGATGCCACTAGGTACACTGAGTGTTTGCTAGTATAATGGCTTAGTTATAATGAGTTGGAGTGTGCAGAGGACAGGAGGGTACAGTGCCAGGGTTGTGGGGCTCTGGGTAGAGGAATGGAAGCCTGCCTTTCTATTCCCTCCTAATGGGGAAATGCAGCGACGAAATCCCTGACCTTAGCTACACAGATGCTGTCTCTGTTTTCAGGACCTGTCACCTATGGCTCTGACCCTGCCGGTATGAGCCCTTAAAAGGAAATATAGAAAGTGCTATCCCTAAGCTTTCCAGCGCTGTGTATGGAGCGCATACAGCAGTATCGGCGATAGGACAAAGGACGGAGCTGCGCCAGTGATGTCTGACACCAAGGACGCAGAAGAGATAATGGCGTCCGGACGGGCAGATACTCGTTTTTATAATGCAGGGACATGTGACATGGACATCCTATCACACATGCCGTTGCTTCTCTGGCTAAAAGTACACTTAGCTGTGTGTGTGTCTGGGATTGGCTGCCATAATGGCCCTCCCCACTACACGCGCGCGCTTAGGGAAGGAAGACAAGGAAAAAAAAAAAAATTGGCGATCGCCATTATACAAACAGCAGTGATCTGAAGGCGCTGTTCACGCACACTATACACTGAAATGTCATAATAGTGTGAGTCACAGAGTGACTTACACTATTACAGCGGAAAGCCAGCTAGGAATTAGCTGTTTCATTGCTGTTAGAACCATTATCGAACGTTTCTAGAACTATCGAGCTTTTGCAAAAAGCTCGAGTTCTAGTTCGATCTAGAACAGGCCCCAAAATCACTCGAGCCTAGAACTGGAGAACCTCGAACCTAGAACCGCGCTCAACTCTACTCCTTACCTCTCCAGATTGCACCAATGATCTGTCCGCTCCTAGCCAAGGCTAAACAAGCAGTCCTTCTGCAGTTAATGCAAAGTAAATATAGTATTACATGAAGACCTTTTTGTTGATAGCTTTTTAGACTAATGGCTATGCCTAAACAGTGGGTCTGCACTGTAAAAACATATTTTTGCTGTTTTAGAAGCTTTTTGACCTCAACCTTAGGTTTGGCCTCCCATTGAATGCAATGGGGTTCAAAATCGCTTGACGAACTGCATGGTGAACATCGGGAAGATTGGCAAACTGAACTTTGAAAGGTTCGCTCATCTCTAGCTGTAACTTGTAGGATTGCTTGATTAAAAGAAGGCCAAATGTGTTATGGCATACAGAAAGAAAAGAATACTGAACTCCTCCGGGATTAGGTTTTTTTTAAAGAAAAACATTTTAAAAAAAATTAAAATGCCATCCTGAATACTGCGTTGTATTGCTTCATAATATGGTGCCCATTAGATTCTATGGAAAGATGCTGTTTTTTGTTTTACTCCCAGATCATTGCTTTTAGGAGAGGATATATTGCCCAGGGCCGGATTATAGAAAGGGCATATGGGGCATCAATTAGGCTTCTTCCAATGACTATGGACTGGTAAAATCACAACTGGATCATGAGGACTGGTAATCTGATAGGTGCAAATTAGTCCCCAATTCCAATGTTACAATGATGATGAGTGTCATTGTGCCCATCTGTTTGTTGCCTCCAAAGAATCCATGGATTTTATTATTGATCTGCCTTCGTTTTCGAGAAAGACTGTAGTTTTGGTAGTTGTGGATAGTTTCAGTAAGATGGCGTATTTCATCCCGTTACCAGCACCTCCAAATGCCAAAACTCTGGCTCAGGTATTCATCCATGAGATCGTGAAGCTTCACGGGGTTCCTTCTGATGTGGTCTCAGATCGGGAAACCCAGATTGTTTCCAAATTTTGGAAAGTCTTTAGTGCTCGACTGGGGGGCGGTTGTCTTTCTCTTCTGCTTTCCTTCCTCAATCGAATAGGTAGACCGAGCACACAAATAAAAATTTGAAACCTTAACTCGGTGACGGTGTTTTGTCTCCGAGAACCAGGAGTATTGGGCATCTTATTTACTATTTGCTAAATTTAAATAATCATCACCAGGAGTCTACTGGCAAGTCACCATTCTTTGATACATGTGTTTTTTATCCGCAGTTTGGTACCTTTAGTGGTAGGAGTGCTTCCTGAGGAGGAGCATTTTGTCTCATCAAACTCTTCTGCATGGCAAGGGTTCAGAGTAATTTGAAGCTCATGGGAGAGAGATACAAATGTATGGCTGATAAAAAAAACGCTTGGCAGGTCCGGACCTAAGTGTAAATGACTATGTCTGCTACCAGGAACATAAAGTTGAAAATTCGTTCCTGGAAGCTGGGGCCTAGGTTAATCGGTCCCTATAAAATAACCGCCGTCATTAAAGGGAACCTGTCAGGTCACCTATGCACCTAAACCCCCGAGCTGTTCTGTTTGCATATTGCTAATCCCTGTCTAACTGTCCCTGTATCTAGTAGCAATATAAGCATAAGGATCGGCACTCACAAAACAATTCTTTATAGTTGAAGAATTTATTCCATATCTTTCAATCCATTTTCATTCTATTTTCTTTCAAAAATTAAATGCAAGATGACGCACGTTTCGGTCTAGAGATGCAGACCTTTTTGAAATCATATAGATATATGGATTTCGTTGGTGGGGGTCCCTGGGCAGAAAATCTGGTGGGGGCCCCATAACGTTGACATTTTTAGCCATAACAGTAGAGCGCGAACTGTAGCATTTAGATATAAATCCAATGAGCATGTATCTTATCCTGTTCTGCTACATTCAGATTTACAGTACTACAATACAGATACAGTCCAGGATAACTCAAAGCCATCCACTTATACACAGAAAGTAGAGTTACTAACATATTTTTTATTGATCCCAATGTTAAGTCTGTGAGGGCCGGCTCCAAGTTTTTGTGGCCCCGGGTGAGTCTCAGTGGGCCCTATCCACACACAGACACGCACATGCAGGGATACATACATATACATATTTGAAGACAAATTCACAAAAATACATATAAACAGACAAATATATGCACAGTCATATACACTGACATATATGCAGACACAGATGCATTACAGGTATTAATATGGGGAAGTTGCCAGCAGCCTCACTCACCTCTCCCGCTTGTTCACGTCCAGCTCCTCCAGGACATGTGACTGTGTTGCATGAGGGTCGTCGCTAACAGACATGAATACACACCGTGCACACTGACACAGCATTGCTGTATATACATCACAGGAGGGGCTGGGGGGCTACAATATATACATTACAGGAGGGGCAGGGGGCATAGACATTACTGTGGGGGGGTATAGATGTTACTGAAGTGGCAAACAGCTCTGGTGGCCTACACATTACTGGGATGGGTGGCATAGTGCTCTGGGGGACCCATATAGTTCTGGGGGGCCACAAAGACTGCTCTGATTCATACACTCACACAGCTCCGACAAACGCGCACGCACACACACACACACACACACACACACACACACACAAACAGCTCTGACACACACACACAAACAGCTCTAGTTATCGCCTTTTTTATCTCCTTTTTATACAAAAGCTTTAACATGTTGGGGGCAGCTGCGATATGTGCACACATGGCTCTGGGGGGCAACACACACAGCTCTATGGGACAGCACATACAGTTCTGAGGGGCCAGCACACCACCGGAAGGCAGCGCTGTGTTGGAAGACGTGGGCTGGCGCTGCGGCTCCTCTTCATCTGTGGGACTCAAGCACACTGTGCGGTAGCCCCGCCCACAGATGAACTTCAAACCAGGAGCGTGCAGCGAACGCTGTGGACTGCGTGCCATTGTGGGTTAAAAGGACGGATGCCGCACTTTCCTGCCGAGCTCTGCGGTCCCCGGAACTCGGCCCAGGGGCTGCAGAACTGACTGGCCCAAGGCTGTTCAGGGCCATGGCACTAGTTAATAAAATGGCGGCCACACAGATGGTGGTGGGTAGGGCCGTATTTGGCCTTCATGCTGCCCTAGGTACTGTAAGTGGTCGCGCCCCTCACTGACAACATAAAACTACGAGTCTGTGCACACGACATTATTTAAGGCGGATCTTCTCTGTAACGCACTTGAAAAAGTGGTAAAATGGTAAATGAATGAAGATCAGCACTTGCTGCGCACACGTTTATAGGTTTTTAGGCTTCTTTCAACAGCTTCAGGTTTTCAAAGACACTATGTGGTTAAAACAGGCAACCAAACCATTTTTCAGGCTCCCGGGATGTGACTGACTAGTACAAAATACAATTTCAACTTAAGAAAACAAACAGAAAGCAAAAAAAAACCACTGGCGAGTCCTCGTAGCACACAATGAGCGCACTGGGAGGATTCACAAATCGAGTGACACAGAGTGACTGCAGACGTATCATTCTAGATCAGACAACCCTTTTAAAATTTGCTTCAAAATATATTTTTAATATGCAAACGAGGTGGCTTTGATGCACCAAAGCAAAGACCCCACCAGCGATGCACTAAAGCGCCCTCATTTGCATGTTAAATAAAAGTAGAATTTTTTTAGCAAATATTATGGACGCATTCTGGTCATTTTCTCCCTTGAAACTGTGTAAATGTTAGTGCAGTGTAATGTCTGTGATAATACTCACCGATCGCTGATTTTTCATGTGCTGGACTCCATAATGACGTCACATCCACAGCTCGTCTCTGCAGACTTCCCTCTTCTCAAACTTCCTTATTCTGCAGCACATCTCAATATTGTGCCCTGAAAAATAACATTGTCATTATAATGTTCCTGAATAAAACAGCCACTAATGCTGTGTATTAATAAGTCCTATGCTGTGACCCTGAAAAAAATAATTGCACCTCACTGTTCTCCCTGTAAAACGAAAATAACACTACCCCACACTGTGCCTCTTAATGTACATGGCCTCCACGCTATCCTCTCCTATAAAATATTCCCACCACACAGTCCCCCCATATATACTATGACCGCCACACCGTCCATCCTTACATACTATGACCGCCACACCGTCCACCCTTGTGTACTATGTCCACCACACCGTCTGCCCTTGTGTACTATGACCGCCACACCATCCGCCCTTGTGTACCATGACCGCCACACGGTCCGCCCTTGTGTACTATGACCGTCACACTGTCCCCTATTATACTAAAACGCCACAATGTCCCCATTATATACTATAACCGCCACCCTTATAAGTTATACCAACTACACCTTCCTCAATTATGAAATATGATCTGCACACTGTCCTCACTTAATGCTGCCCCCTCCTCACAATATCCCATGCATGCTGATTCATCTCCATATGGACCCCTCACACTGCCCCTCTCCATACTGAACCTCCCATGCTTCCCCTTCTCCATGATGGGACCTCCATGCTGCCCCACTCAATATACTTAGACCACCACACTACCTCATGCCTTATGCTAAGAGCCCCCACACACTACCCCTCTTTTCATACTGAGTCTCCTATATTGCTCCCCTCCATACTGAGTCCACACATGCTGCCCCATTTCCATACTGAGTCTTCCCACTGCCCCTCTCCATATTGAGCCCCATGCTGCCCCTTCTCCATAATGAGCTCCCAATGCTGCCCCCTTTTTCCATACTGAACCCCCAACATACTAAGTCCTTATAGTTTTCCCCATTAGTTTTGTCCCTTGCACTATCCCTCACTCTAGAAGCCCCCCTAAACCCACCCCCTACAGCAATAGCCCCTCTAAAACCATTTCCTACAGCCATCTAAACCTCATGTTCTCTAATAGCCCCCTTCCCCGTCTGTCTCCCCCTCCCCACACATACTGTCTGCAGCATTAGTCTGTCACCCCCTCCTTACATGACCAATCTGCTGCATTAGTCTGTCACCCCCCTCCCCACACATGCACAGTGTGCAGCATTAGTCTGTCACCCCCCTCCCCACACAACCACAGTGTGCAGCATTAGTCTGTCACCCCCCTCCCCACATGCTGCACAGTGTGCAGCATTTGTCTCTCACCCCTCCACGCCGTGGAACTCCTCACCCAAGTCCCCGCGTGTAGCGCCACCTCCCTTGCAGAGCGATGTGACCCCCGAGTCCGTGAGAGGCTCGAGCCACCACCCGCAGTACGAGCACGGATCCGAGCGGCTCGGTGGTCGCAGCCGAGCCCGCGGGGCGGTACAGAGGTCTATACATGTACAGTAATGGAAGAAGCTGAACAGAGGTCCATATGTTGCGGGCGGAGGGGTGGGAACGCCGCTCGCCTGGGATCGCTGGCACTCGGATCCGGTGCTTCTGCTCCTCGGTGGCTCGAGCACGGGGCCAGACCCGGGGCTCGAGCAGCGCCTCCTCGCCCACGAGTGAAAAGGGGAGGTTTTTGGTGGAGATTTGAGGATGTCGGTCATGACGCCACCCACGGGTTGTGGTGATGGTGTACACCACCGCTGCTCGTGACAGGGAATCCCGGGAACGATGGCGGAGAGCAGCTGAGGTGTTGGCCCCTCCGTGGGTAGGGGGCTGTTGGTCCCGGGGCCCCGGTTGGAGAGTAGGGAGGAGGTATAGGTGCAGGTGCCGATGCGGGGAGGCAGTGTGGGCACGGGTGCAATGTTGCGGTGCCGGATGGCACTGTTGTACTCACTCAGACACAGAAGGACAGAGTCTCTGGTAAACCAAATGGCTGGATGGACGGGGCCCACAGCCGGCTGCGGTGTTCTGACTCTCCCCGGACGGGTTGATGGTGGCTGTCGTTTTCCTGCACCTGTGTAAGTGTGTTTGACTCCTATGGCTTCCCACAGGTAGTCCGCTCCCCGGCGTGTACGTGTCGGGAGAGCCCATTTGCCCGCAGGCGCTGGCCCTTGGATCTCTGGCCCTTAGCGGTGGCACTTATCCGGACGGGTTGGACTGTTGCCTTCTGACAGGACTTGGTTGGGAATGAATCCCTGAGGTCCAGACTGCAATCAGATAATTTGACCTTTACGGCGGCTCCTAGCCTGGTCGGGGTCTGAGTACCCTGCCTTGGTGTTTGGCTTCAATCTGCTCCCTGGTTCGGTACTGGCGGGCCACCGCCCGACCCCGGTCCTACGGTTCCGCTGACCTACGCCAACTCCTGCAGACGGCCACCACCGTCTGCCGACCTTGCTGAACGTGCCTGGGCTCCAACCCAGACACTAACAGTTTTCACTCCTCTCACTTTCACTGTCTAACACAAACTACTGTCTTTTCCCGCCTCCAGGCCTGTGAACTCCTCGGTGGATGGGGTCAACCGCCTGGCTCCGCCCCACCTGGTGTGGACATCAAGCCTGGAGGTTTTATTTTCTGAAAAGATAATTAACAGGGAAAAACAAACAAACAGTATGCATTTTCCTTTCTCGACTTTTCATTGGGGGACACAGACAGTGGGTTCTATGGTGTCTCCAGGGGAGGCTTTACACTAGGTTTAAAAAAGAGTTAGCTCCTCCTCCCACAGCATATAACCCCAGCTAGGCGGGAACTAGCTCAGTTTCTTTTAGTGTCAGCAGGGAGGCTGACACGTCTGGCCTGAGCCCCAGGCCAGCTCATGTTTTCCTAGCTTCCATATACATTCAAGATGCTTATTTACATATTCCCATATGTGTCTCTCATCAACAGTTCCTTCGCTTTGCCGTAGGACACCATCATTTCCAATTCAGGGCCCTCCCCTTTGGGCTGGCCACTGCGCCTTGGGTCTTCACAAAGGTCATGGCGACCGTCATGTCCATTTTACACCCCAGAGGCATCCTGGTCGTTCCCTATTTGGACGACCTTCTTGTCAAAGGGAGCTCTCTTCACGTTTGCTCAGAAAGCGTGCAGATTTGCCTAGACACGCTGTCAAGGCTAGGGTGGCTTATCAACTTCAAAAAGTCATCCCTCATTCCTCATCAGCGCATCACCTTTCTAGGTATGCTGATAGACACGGCTCAGTCCCGGGTTTTTCTTCCAGAGGACAAGAGGTCTTCCCTGATCCGGGCCGCCCAATCCCTCCGCTCTCGCCGTCACACATCCCTTCGGAATGGAATGAGAGTGTTAGGCAAGATGGTGGCGGTCATAGAAGCCGTGTCCTTTGCCCAATTCCATCTGCGCCCTCTACAACTGGATCTTCTATCCTCCTGGGACAAGAATCCAGCTTCCCTGGACCGGTCAGTCCGCCTATCTCGGTCTGCGCTCAGGTCCCTCGTCTGGTGGACTCAAGCCTTATCCCTATCTCAAGGGAAGTCCTTCCGCCCGGTCCACTGGCAGGTAGTCACGACGGATGCCAGCCTGATAGGCTGGGGGGCGGTGTTTCTCCACCACACTGTTCAGGGACTCTGGTCTCCTTCCGAGTGCTCTCTGCACATCAATGTTCTGGAGATCAGAGCCATATTTTTGGCCCTTCAGAATTTTCAACTCCTACTATTGGGCCTCCCTGTTCGGATCCAGTCAGACAATGCCACGGCCGTGGCTTACATCAACCGTCAGGGAGGAACTCGCAGCAAGGCAGCGATGAAGGAGGTATCCAAGATTCTTCTTTGGGCAGAGAAGCACATCCCCATTATTTCAGCTGTCCATATCCCAGGGGTAGACAACTGGGCCGCAGACTTTCTCAGCAGGCGACCTAGCGGCAGGGGAATGGTCCCTCCACGACAAGAGTGTTCCATCAGATCACTCTTTGTTGGGGACTCCCGGATGTGGACCTCATGACGTCTCGAATGAATGCCAAAATACGTCCCTTCATATCTCGGTCGAGAGACCCGCTAGCGCTCGGCTCCGACGCCCTAGTCTTTCCATTGTCGCAGTTTCGCCTGCCCTACATCTTCCCTCCGTTTCCTCTCATTCCGAGAGTAATCAAGAAAATCAAAGCGGAGGGAATCCCGGTGATCCTCGTGGCCCCGGACTGGCCCAGGAGAGCCTGGTATCCAGAGCTCCTCCAACTTCTCAGCGACACTCCCTGGCGTCTTCCCGACTGCCCGGATCTTCTGTCGCAAGGTCCAATATTCCACCGGAATACAGCACAGCTGCATTTGACGGCGTGGCGCTTGAATCCCTGATTCTAGCCAAATCAGGTCTTTCTTCCAGGGTAGTTCATACCATGCTTAATGCTCGGAAGCCTTCCTCTGCCAGCATTTACCACAGGACCTGGAAGACCTATCTTTCCTGGTGTGACCGTCATAATCGGTCGCCCCTGACCTTTTCAATCCCTAATGTTCTTGCTTTTCTGCAAGACGGTCTGGACTCGGGTCTTGCTCTCAGTACCCTTAAAGGACAAGTTTCTGCCTTGTCGATTTTTTTTCCAGAAGCGGCTGGCTTCTCGCCCTCAGGTCCGTACCTTTCTTCAAGGGGTAGCGCATTTGGTCCCTCCTTATCGCCACCCCTTAGATCCCTGGGATCTGAATCTGGTTCTGGGAGTCCTTCAACTTCCTCCTTTCGAACCTCTGAGAGAAATCTCTCTTCAATGACTGTCTTGGAAAGTTGCCTTTTTAGTTGCTATTACCTCTATCAGGCGAGTGTCCAAACTGGCAGCTCTTTCCTGTCGCTCACCTTACCTGATATTCCATCATGATAAGGTGGTCCTTCGGCCTTACCCGCCTTCCTTCCGAAGGTCGTATCCTCTTTCCACCTGAACGAGGACATTGTGTTGCCGTCATTCTGCCCGGCCCCGGTCCACTCCTTTGAGAAAGCCCTTCACACTCTCGATCTTGTCAGGGCTCTGCGGATCTACATCTCCAGAACAGCGCCGTTGCGCAAGTCCGATGCCCTCTTTGTCCTCCCAGTAGGACACAAAAAGGGCAACCCGGCGTCTAAATCCACGATTTCTCGATGGATCAGGACTGCCATCTGTGAGGCATACAAAGCACGAGGTGCCATTCCCCCTCAATCTGTGCGGGCCCACTCAACACAAGCAGTGGGTGCCTCCTGGGCTATCCGCCATCAGGCTTCGGCGGCCCAACTTTGCAAGGCCGCTACCTGGTCCAGTGTGCACACGTTCACAAAATTCTACAGAGTGCATACGCATGCCTCCGCGGATGCTGCTCTTGGAAGACAAGTCCTTCAGGCGGCAGTGGCCCATTTATAAGTGGCCACTGCTCGGTTCTTGACAGTGTTTTGATATGAGTTCACTGCAGTTGCAGTTGTTAGTCAGCTCTTAGTCTGATGTTATACGTTATACACTGTTAATAGTTCAGTTCCCACCCAGGGACTACTTTGGGACGTCCCACTGTCTGTGTCCCCCAATGAAAAGGCGAGAAAGGAAAGGACATTTTTGTGTACTCACCGTAAAATGTCTTTCTTGGAGCCTTTCATTGGGGGACACAGCTCCCGCCCTTGTGGTTTTGGTTATCCTTTTCCTACTGCTTTTACACCAAACTGAGCTAATTCCCGCCTAGCTGGGGTTATATGCTGTGGGAGGAGCTAACTCTTTTTTTTAAACCTAGTGTCAAGCCTCCCCTGGAGACACCATATAACCCACTGTCTGTGTCCCCCAATGAAAGGCTCCAAGAAAGACATTTTACGGTGAGTACACAAAAATGTCCTTTTTTCAAATCTTCCCTGACGGGAGGCATGTTACTTCAAACGCTACCAATGGTAGTAAACATTTTTAATAACAACGGACGGGTCCCAGTTCTTCTGCTTTCCCACCCAAACAACCTAAACCTTTAAGCTGCCCCTAAGAAGCGGGCAGCACCCCTTTTCCCCAGTCCAGAAAACAGAACCTGGTTCAGGTTGCCCAAGCGGGATTGGGTACGGTGTCTCACACCCGACTGTCATTCAGTGAGCCCCACGTCCAGGGGGACCCCTGACCCCGGAGGATGGTCACCGGTCCTGGTGGTGACCGGACCCCAGCCTGCTCTGCTGCGGGTCCTACCTCCAACCTGCCTCTCCGGAGGCGGTTAACGGGACTCCAGCCCGGAATTATTTACAAGCCCACCAGTTTGTGGGTGGCCTGTTAGTTCTCGGCCATGTTCATGATTTCTCATGTGGAAAGGGCTGTTAGGGTTTAAGAAAACATAACTTAGGGTCCCAACGGGGGACAACAGTTCTGCAACGGGGGTCCGCTGCCTTTACTGCTCATCCTCATACTCCTCGCCTGGCTCTGGGCGAAGAATCACATCCTCCAACCCCTCCAGCACACGGCAGGTGCGGCGGGAGAGGGCCGCCCGACACCCGTTGTTCCCGCTCCGTGGGATGTAGGTGGCCTCCATATCATACAGGCCGAATACTCCCTCCTCCTCTGAGACAGGCTCTATGTCAGTCCCTGAGCTGCTATCATCTGACTTCAAGTGGCTGGTGGCGGGGCCCAGCAAATCTGTTACGGTTTCCAGCTGGGCCCAGAACAGCGGCTCCTCTGCGGCAGGCGGGTCATCGTCAGTTGTAGCACAGGGGCCCACCCTCGGCACCGCTGAACTAACCGCTCCTGCGGCCTGCACGGGGGCTTCAGTGCTCTGCTGGCTGGCGATCTCTCTGACATCCGGGCCCCGGCGGGGCAACATCACGGACTCCGCTTCCGACGTTGAGGGCAGTGGGCTGAGCGGGGAAGCAGGGGCAGCCAATATGGACGGTGGGGGAGACCATATAAGGGCCGGGAGCAGACCGGGCTCTTCAGCCGCAGCGGCCGGTCCCTCAGGGACATAAGGACGTGGGTCAATTACCAGCTCCTCTAAAATGGTCTCCACTCCATGCGCCCCGCACGACCGCAGCCAGCTTCTCCACTTCAGCGGTCCATCGGTCTAGCAAGAGACACACTTGGGCCCGGTTGCGGCAGCACAGCAACATCACTTGGGTCTTCATCCACGCCGCTGTTCTGGGCGCGGGCTCTGGGGACTTACGCTTTTCTGATGGGGCGGACATGCTGTATGCTTGGGTCCCAGTACCAAAACGACTGGCAGAGTCCTGGCGTCCCTGCCCATTATCCCTTCGGTTACATGAGACAGGCCTTCACCCGCCCCCCTTGGTTCTCTCTGGTACCTCCTTCTCATGGGGGCGGGGCTTCACCTTCACGCCTTCCCTGCTCTGGGAAGATGACTCGAGCGGGAACTTCCGCGCCCAAGATGGCGGACTTTCAAATTTTTCGGCCGGACAACGCCGGCGGGGACTGCAAGGCGCACTTCTACTAGTAAGTAGACGGGTAGGATCCTGTTTGTGAAGCCAAGTTGTCGCGGGCGGAGGGGTGGGAACGCCGCTCGCCTGGGATCGCTGGCGCTCGGGTCCGGTGCTTCTGCTCCTCGGTGGCTCAAGCACGGGGCCGGACGCGGGGCTCGAGCAGCGCCTCCTCACCCACGAGTGAAAAGGGGAGTTTTTTGGTGGATATTTGAGGATGTCGGTCGTGACGCCACCCACGGGTTGTGATGGCGGGCACCACCGCTGCTGGTGATGGGGAATCCCGGGAGCGATGGCGGAGAGCAGCTGAGGTGTTGGCCCCTCCGTGGGTAGGGGGCTGTTGGTCCCGGGGCCCCGGTTGGAGAGTAGGGAGGAGGTATAGGTGCAGGAGCCGATGCGGGGAGGCAGCGTGGGCGCGGGTGCAACGTTGCGGTGCAGCGCGGTGCCGGATGGCACTGTTGTACTCACTCAGACACAGAAGGACAGAGTCTCTGGTAAACCAAACGGCTGGATGGACGGGGCCCACAGCCGGCTGAGGTGTTCTCACTCTCCCCGGACGGGTTGATGGTGGCTGTTGTTTTTCCTGCACCTGTGTAAGTGTGTTTGACTCCTATGGCTTCCTACGGGTAGTCCACTCCTTAGCGGTGGCACTTATCCGGACGGGTTGGGCTGTTGCCTTCTGACGGGACTTGGTTGGGAATGAACCCCTGAGGTCCAGACCGCAATCAGATAATTTGACCTTTACGGCGGCTCCTAGCCTGGTCAGGGTCTGAGTACCCTGCCTTGGTGCTTGGCTTCAATCTGCTCCCCGGTTCGGTACCGGTGGGCCACCGCCCGACCCCGGTCCCAAGGTTACGCTGACCTACGCCAACTCCTGCAGACGCCCACCACCGTCTGCCGACCTTGCTGAATGTGCCTGGGCTCCAACTCAGACACCAACAGTTTTCACTCCTCTCACTTTCACTGTCTACCACAAACTACTGTCTTTTCTCGCCTCCAGGCCTGTGAACTCCTCGGTGGGTGGGGTCAACCGCCTGGCTCCACCCTACCTGGTGTGGACATCAAGCCTGGGGGGTGGCAACAAGGATTTTGATTGACTGGTGTCACCTCACCAGGGAAGGGGGTGTGTGTGTGTGATGTTAGTGTACTGTGAACCCTGGGGGTCCAGGGCGTCACACATACATGTACAGTAATGGAAGAAGCTGAACAGAGGTCCCTACATGTACAGTAATGGAAGAAGCTGAACAGAGGTCCCTACATGTACAGTAATGGAAGAAGCTGAACAGAGGTCCCTACATGTACAGTAATGGAAGAAGCTGAACAGAGGTCCCTACATGTACAGTAATGGAAGAAGCTGAACAGAGGTCCCTACATGTACAGTAATGGAAGAAGCTGAACAGAGGTCCATACATGTACAGTAATGGAAGAAGCTAAACAGAGGTCCATACATGTACAGTAATGGAAGAAGCTGAACAGAGGTCCATACATGTACACTAATGGAAGAAGCTGAACAGAGGTCCATACATGTACACTAATGGAAGAAGCAGAACAGAGGTCCATACATGTACAGTAATGGAAGAAGCAGAACAGAGGTCCATACATGTACACTAATGGAAGAAGCTGAACAGAGGTCCAAACGTGACGCCCTGGACCCTACGGGTCACAGGTAACAACACCTACCACATTACACACACACCCCCATCCCTTGTGAGGACACACACAGTCACCCGAAAGGGACACCTGATGCCTCCCTCAGGGCCACTAGGGCACACCAGGTGGGAGGAGTCAGGCGGAAAGGTTCGCCCACCGAGGAGACTACTGTCCTGAGGCAGGAGATACAAAGAGTCTAGTGAGAGATTAGTTGTAGAGTGACAGAGACAGGAGGTGTGGAGGAGCAGAGCTGTCAGAGACCTGGGTTTGAGCCTGAGATCCCCGTAACGTCAGGCAGGCAGACGGTGGTGGCCGCCTGCAGGAGTACCGGTACAGCAACCGGCGGAACCGTAGGGACCGGGCCAGGGTTGGAGCCCGCCGGCCCTGAAGCGGGGAGTCAACCATTTACCGGACCACTAGAAACCGAGTACTCAGACCCTGTCCTAGCTTAGAAGCCACTGAGTTTAGGCAAATTAACTGATTGCAGTCTGAACCTCACCCAAAGTCCCGAAAGAAGGCAAAAGCCCACCGATACCGGGTGAGAGTCACTGCCAAGGGCCAAACATCCGACTGGCCAGCGCCTGCGGGCAACCGAGGGCTCCTCCGGCAGCTAAACGCCGGGGAACGGGCTACCACTGTCCAGGCAGGGAAGCCGAAAACCACAACAAGAGGTGCAAGGGAAAGGGGCCACCATCAGCCTCACAAGGGACACAAGCAGCCGGCTGCAGGACCCGACTATACCCGAACTTTGGTTTACCAGTGACTCTGAGTGTGAATTAATCTTGAGTACACCAGTGCCATCCGGGCACGACACCGCACCGAACACGGCACCCTGTACCCCGACAACCACACCGTCGCCAGCCCCCTGGAAGAAACTGAACAGAGGTCTTTACATGTACAGTAATGGAAGAAGGTGAACAGAGGTCTTTACATGTACAGTAATGGAAGAAGCTGAACAGAGGTCCATACATGTACAGTAATGGAAGAAGCTGAACAGAGGTCCCTACATGTACAGTAATGGAAGAAGCTGAACAGAGGTCCATACATGTACAGTAATGGAAGAAGCTGAACAGAGGTCCCTACATGTACAGTAATGGAAGAAGCTGAACAGAGGTCCATACATGTACACTAATGGAAGAAGCTGAACAGAGGTCCATACATGAACAGTAATGGAAGAAGCTGAACAGAGGTCCATACATGTACAGTAATGGAAGAAGCTGAACAGAGGTCCATACATGTACAGTAATGGAAGAAGCTGAACAGAGGTCCATACATGTACACTAATGGAAGAAGCTGAACAGAGGTCCATACAAAAACAGTAATGGAAGAAGCTGAACAGAGGTCCATACATGAACAGTAATGGAAGAAGCTGAACAGAGGTCCATACATGTACACTAATGGAAGAAGCTGAACAGAGGTCCATACATGTACAGTAATGGAAGAAGCTGAACAGAGGTCCATACATGTACAGTAATGGAAGAAGCTGAATAGAGGTCAGTAGCCAAGGCCATACTTGTAGTGTAGGTTGTCCAACATCAAAAACCTGTTTACAATGCGTTCTGTTACTATGCCTGTTAGGCTGTCTGTGGGGGTGCAACACCCTCAGTGATGCTCAAACTAAAATTCGTAACAAATTCCAGTCATGTTAGAAGAAGAAAAGGTTGGCAAGAAGTTGGGACCTGTTGAAGCGTGAGGACACGCGCAAACGGCCGCCATTGTTTAGAGCACCCCACATTCTCCTTCCCACTGACTTTCAACAGATGAAATAAAGGACTGATTTTATAGCCAGTGAGATCCAACCTTTTCTTCTTCTAGCATGCCAAGGCCATACACCTGTTAGCTAGTGGAAGTGTCATCTTAGGAATGGACAGGTGTTATCGTATAGAAATCTGGGGAGTGAAGGAGGATTTATGCCAAGGTGTTAAGGGGGCTTTACACGCTACGATATCGTTAATGTTTTGTCGTCGGGGTCAAGTTGTTAGTGACGCACATCCGGCGTCATTAACGATATCGCAGCGTGTGACACTGACCAGCAACCTTAAGCGACCTCAAAAATGGTGAAAATCGTTCACCATGGAGAGGTCGTCCCAAACTCAAAAATCGGTAAGGGTTGTTTATCCAGGTAGTTCATCGCTCATGCGGCAGCACACATCGCTATGTGTGACACCGCAGGAGCGAGGAACGTCTCCTTACCTGCCGCCGGCCGCAATGAGGAAGGAAGGAGGTGGGCGGGATGTTACGTCCCGCTCATCTCTGCACCTCCGCTTTGATTGGCCGGCCGCTTAGTGACGTTGCGGTGACGTCGCTGTGATGCCGAACGTCCCTCCCCCTTGAAGGAGGCATTGTTCGGCAGTCACAGCGACGACGCCGACCAGGTAAGTACGTGTGACGCTGCCGTAGCGATAATGTTCGCTACGGCAGCGATCACAAACAATCGCATGCGCGACGGGGGCGGGTACTTACACGCTCGATATCACTACAAATTGCTAGCGATATCGCTACCGTGTAAAGCCCCCTTTACTCCCTGCTTGACCTTTTATGAATAAAACAAAATAATAGAAGACATTTTTGAAAACTGTAGCCAGGAAGAGTGAAGCAGTGAGCGATAATCACCAGGAGCTCAGCCTGACGTGTACCTGCACTTTACACCTTTATCTATAACAGCTGGAATTGCTGTACCTGTAACCACTTAAAACTATAGCACTTACATATTATCTCTCCTGCACAAATGAACACCCCCCCAAAACACCAGAAAATCATTTGTTCCTTTCTTCACCCCTCCAAAATCAGATTTAAAAATTGACTAGTTTGATATAATCCAAAATGGTACCAATGAAAAGTGGATACACGTTACCACCACATTACATGCACCCCATGCTCTTAAGGGGTGGAATGTAAAATACTTATCCATGAAGATACAAAATAAATCTACTACTACTAGCACATGATGGTGAATGGTTTTGTTTATTGCTGGTAAATATCTTTTTAAATTCTTAGGTTCCTCTCTGCCACTAGTCGTGTGAGCTCCACCGAGGGCAAAAGGACTATAAGTTGCCATTTTCTTGTTGTATTTATCCATCGGCACTCAGGAGAGGAAAAACCCCCGTGGGGAAACCTCTAGGGAACCATGGCCTACGGATAAGTGCCCTTCCCTGGGGGCACAAGGCAACATGTTGTCTTGTAGTGCCGGTCCACGGTCATATTATTGACTCCTGGTAGGATTTTCATGGTGTACAGCTCCATGGCTTAAGGATAAGAGCCCTTCCCTGGGGTCCCAAGTCAACATGTTGTCTTGTAGTGCTGGTCCACGGTCATATTATTGACTCCTGGTAGGATTGTCATGGTCTACAGCTCCATTGCCTAAGGATAAGTGCCCTTTCCTGTGGGAACAAGGCAACATGTTGTCGTGAAATGCTGGTCCACGGTCATATTATTGACTCCTGGTAGGATTGTCATGGTCTACAGCTTTATGGCCTAAGGATAAGTGCCCTTTCCTGTGGGAACAAGGCAACATGTTGTCGTGAAATGCTGGTCCACGGTCATACTATTGACTCCTGGTAGGATTTTTATGGTCTTCAGCTTCTTCTTGTATTTGGACTCTGCAGATGCAGCAACAACCCCTAGCCCTGATTATGGCAGGGCGTAGGAGTGGATATGGCTACACTGCAGGTCATGGCCCTCAGGATACTCCTAGTGCTGGTGGAATAGGAACCGGTGAACAGCATTTCTCAGAGCTGTTCACTTCCAGGATTTTATCCTCCTCCAGATCCTGTGGAAAGCGTCCTTCAAAATACTGCCAAATGTCCTGCCGGGAGAGATAATAGGTTAGAAATAATTGTTATATGCCAATAGGATACATAAATTGGGACTGTCCTAAAGGGATAACATGTAAGTGGCAGTCAGTAAGAGGCTTCCACACTACACTCTGCTGACAGATGCATAGAATAAGAGATGGGCCTTAAAAAGTCCCCTTATCCCCATCCCATTTACACTGACTCACCTGCGATGGGGTTTTACAGATCTTCGATTAGATCTTACAGGCTTTGGTATTGATTTTATGACCTTCCATCCGTCATTGGCAAACGTGAATCCACAGAGTAGTTTTTGATCTGTTTCGGCTATTGGTGGATGAAAGGCTTCAGTGTAGGACAGGACGTCTTTCATTGTATCTGATGTCATCACTGGTGGCTGCGGGGAGAAGATACAAGAGTGAGATGTTCATAAAAAGAAACAACAGAAATGTACTGCTGCCACCATCTTCTCTGGGTCATATACTTACAGGGGATAGCTGGAATGGAGGACATGATCTGGCTTCCTCTATATCTGTCCAGTTGATCTCCTTAAAGAATGGATGATCTCTTATGTTGTCCACAAATTTCTGTCGACTCTCTGGTGACTTATCCAAGAGCTGGGAACATATAATGAAGATGATTATTCAGTCTCTAGTCGACCTCCATTTTCATTGTTTATTTAATTAAATACAGTATATCTGCTGTATTACTGAGATGTGTCTTTATACTCACCCCCTCAATGATGGATTTGAGTTGGGGATCCAATCCCTTTGGAAAGAGAGGATCATCATTGATTATTGTCTCAATGATGGTCTCAATAAATTTACCTTCATAGAATGGATACCTGCCAGTAGCCATCTGGTATATCACCACACCAGCAGAGAACCAGTCCACTGCCGTGTTGTAGGGCTCCTCTTGAAGAATCTGTGAAGACATGAACAAGACAATAAGAACATTGTCTAGCCAGCAGAAGACATGGAGATGTCCAGCCTTGTACACAGTGATCACTCAGGGACATGTAGATGATTCCTTACCTCAGGAGCCATGTAGAAAAGGCTTCCGACACAATCTGAAGTTTTTGTATCGCCAAAGATGTTCATTACTGCGAGACCGAAATCAGCAATCTTCAAGTGACCGTTGCTGTCCAGTAAAATGTTCCCCGGTTTTATGTCTCTGGAAAGAGTTTACAAAATGCCATAATGTAATTATTATATTAGCCTGGCTGATGACATATTATGGCCTGAGATATCAAATGTCTACAGGGGGCATGAGGATGAGGGTATGAGTTTATATACCAGGTCTAGACAGTGGAAGACGTGCTACACCTACCTGTGTATGATGCCTCTAGAGTGGAGAAACTGCAGCCCACAGATCAGCTCAGCTGCAATAAATCTAATGAGAAAAAAAACAACAGAAAACCATCAATATCCAACATTTCATCAACTAAACTAAGAAACTAATAATGAAGTAAAGCCAGATGAGCCTGACAACCATTATCTTCATCTAATATATCCATGATATGTCTTACCTGGTGACTGCAGTGGGAAATGGGGCATTGGTTGACATGATGTTTCGAAGGTCTCCTCCACTGAGATATTCCATGACATAGAATAAGTAGTCCTGTGATAAAACAGAGGAGATAATAGGTGTTACTGGTATAGTCTAGATATGAGATACTGGTGGTAATGTTATAATACATGTAATACTATGATAGTGGCCTAGAAGAACATTGCACACAGATGGCCATATAGACAGGCATTCATATAATATATTGAAGACCCAGAGCTGTTAGATCCTCAGCCTCTTACCTGGGACTGGAAGGTGGAAAAAGCCTGAGAAATGAATGGACTCTTCCTAGTCATCTCCAGGACCTGTCTCTCTATCAGGACATCATCTTTTAAGTTCTCAAGTAGGAACCTCTTCTTTACCATCTTCACTGCCACTTGTTGTTGTGAGGCTTGATGTGTGGCCAATATTACCTGTAGGATACAGAGCATTAGAACTGAAGGAAAGGCCCATCCTGCCATGAGATGTGACGAGAAGATATGAAGCAGAGATGTTTCTAGAGTCATATTACTGCTCTGCTCCACATCATACACATGAAGTAGACGTCACCACAATTCCTAATACTTACTTTACCAAATCCGCCTTTTCCAATGATTTTATGGAAGGTGAAGCTCTCCAGTCCAGTCACAATGATGGGGGATTCAGCTGGGGTTGTACCTGATGGAGAGATAAGATGTATTATTCCAATATAATGCTAATGTGGCCTCTTATAGCAATTACAACATGGGGTTGAACAATATTAGAGCAGGGGTGGGATTCAGCCGATTCTGTCCGGTTCGGGAGAACCGGTTGTTAAAATAGCAGCCGGTTCCCAGAACCGGCAAGAAACAGCTTCGGCGATATGGTTCCTCCCTGTATTCATTTGTGTTAGTGTCTCTAAGACTCTAACACAAATGAATCCCCGTACCTCCACGCTGCACTTCCGGGTTGAGTGGAGCCTGTCTCCCTGACCCGGCGTGCAGCAACGCGCTGACACTGCAGAGGTCACGGCAGCGTGGAGAGGTAGCTCCTCCTACTGCCATCTGTCAGCGTGCCTGCAGAGTGCCACGGAGGAGGACAGAAGACAGAGGAGAAGCCGCCGATGCTTGGAGCAGGTAAGAGCTCAGGAGCCGAAGATGCAGGGAGAGGGGCTGTACAAGAGGGCAGCTATATGGGGAGAGGGGCCACATAAGATGGCAGCTATATGTGGATATATGGGGAGAGGCGCCACATAAGAGGGGAGCTATATGGGGAGAGGGGCCACATAAGATGGGAGCTATATGTGGCTATATGGGTAGAGGAGGCCACATAAGATGGGAGCTATATGTGGCTATATGGGGAGAGGAGGCCATATAAGATGGGAGCTATATGGGGAGTGGGGCCACATAAGATGGGAGCTATATGTGGCTATATGGGGAGAGGGGCCACATAAGAGGGGAGCTATATGGGGAGAGGGGCCACATAAAATGGCAGCTTTATGTGGCTATATGGGGAGAGGGGCCACATAAGAGGGGAGCTATATGTGGCTATATGGGGAGAGGAGGCCATATAAGATGGGAGCTATATGGGGAGAGGGGCCACATAAGATGGGAGCTATATGTGGCTATATGGGTAGAGGAGGCCACATAAGATGGGAGCTATATGGGGAGAGGGGCCACATAAGATGGGAGCTATATGTGGCTATATGGGTAGAGGAGGCCACATAAGATGGGAGCTATATGTGGCTATATGGGGAGAGGGGCCACATAAGATGGGAGCTATATGTGGCTATATGGGGAGAGGGGCTTCATAAGATGGGAGCTATATGTGGCTATATGGGGAGAGGGGCCACATAAGATGGGAGCTATATGTGGCTATATGGGGAGAGGAGCTGCATAGGATGGGAGCTATATGTGGCTATATGGGGAGAGGAGCTGCATAAGATGGGAGCTACATGGGAAAAGGAGCCATATGGGACAGGATCTGCAGTGGAAAAGGAGCACTGGGATGGGATCTGCAGGGGGAAAGAGGCCATAATGGGATGGGATCTGCAGGGGGAAAGAGGCCATAATGGGATGGGATCTGCAAGGGAAAGAAGCCATAATAGGATGGTATCTGCAGGGGGAAAGGGGCCATAAAGCTATGGGATCTGTAGGGGGAAAGAGGCCATAAAGCTATGGGATCTGCAGGGGGAAAGAGGCCATAATGGGATGGGATCTGCAGGGGGAAAGAGGCCATAATGGGATGGGATCTGCAAGGGAAAGAGGCCATAATGGGATGGGATCTGCAGAGGAAAGAGGCCACATGGGATGGGATCTGTATGGGGAAGGTCACCCATTCCAATTTTAGCAGGGCTCCTTTAGTAATAATTTTTAAAAACATCTGGTGCTGGACAGGAGAGGGAAGGTATAGAAGGGGAAAGAGATTAGACTTTAAATTACTTGTATTTTTTGAATGAGGAAAGTGCGTGAAAATGGGTGTGGTTACTGAATGGGTGTGGTTTTCAAATGGGCGGGGTTTTCCGAGAATCTGTTGTTAAAATTTTGAATCCCACCCCTGTATTAGGGGGTATCAAAGAGAAATGACACAACAATCATAATAAGTGGGGTATTGTAAAGGTTCACAATCCTGTCAAATACTACTTTGTGGGCTATGGACTCTTTGGGTCTTAGATCTGCACTCACCTGACAGCTGCTCAGTGTCAGCTTTGGGGGACACGCTGGATCCATCATCAGCTTTGTCCCCCATCGCTTCTCCCCTTTTCATCTTGTTCACGATACTCTCCTGTATCGGGCTTCCAGGTCTTTTTGAAGCCTTGATAATGGTTTTTTTGGTGCCATCTTTTTCACCCTCTGATGTTTCTATTCTTTTTTTTGGCACCTCATCTATGCTCTCTCTCTTTCTCAAACTCTCCATATTCAATTCAGGGATAGCTTTGGGGGACACGCTGGATCCATCATCAGCTTTTTCTCCCATCACTTTTCCCCTTTTACTCTTGCTCACGATACTCTCCTGTATCGGGCTTCCAGGTCTCTTTGAAGGCTTGATAAGGCTTTGGTTGGTGCCATCTTTTTCACCCTCTGATGTTTCTTTTCTCCTTTTTCTTGGCACCTCATCTCTTCTCTCTCTCTCTCTCTTTCTCTTTCTCAAACTCTTCATATTTAGTTCAGGGTTAGCTTTGGGGGACCCACTGGATCTATCATCAGCTTTTTCTCCCATCACTTTTACCCTTTTACTCTTGCTCACGATACTATCCTGTATCGGGCTTCTAGGTCTTTTTAAAGCCTTGATAAGGCTTTGGTTGGTGCCATCTTTGTCACCCTTTGATGTTTCTTTTCTTCTTTTATTTGGCACCTCATCTCTTCTCTCTCTCTCTCTCTTTCTCTTCCTCAAACTCTCCATATTCAGCTCCATAGATGAAATTCTGGGCTGAGGAAGGTCCTGTCCACCTCTAGAGCGCTCTCGGATAGCGTCTGGAACTGCTCTTCTAACAGGCCTTCTATTATTCAGTATTATATTTTATATAACACCAAGATTTGCTAAGCGCAAGTAAAAATCGCCTTCACCCACTAAGTGATGAACACAAATGGACGATAGTAAAACTGCAGCAACATTCTGATGATTGTTCTATGACATCACAAAGGGCTTTGTGACATCATCACATTCTAAAGGTCACATGACAGGACCAAAGCCAAAGGTCAAATGACATCACAGAGAGACCAGTGACATCATCTGTCGCTGCAGGGGAACTTGCAGTAGAATATCTGTGTCTGCCTGTAGCTTCTCCCTCTCTCCATAGAACTATTTGTGCACTAACTGTCATCTCCTAACTCAGTAATGGCAAAATCTGTACAAACTGGACTCAAAGTCATTGAGGAGTTTTTGCCAGCATTTTCATGTAAACATTTTTAAAATGTCATAAATGTTTTATGCAACTCTTAGTTGCACAAATGTTTTATAATTTTTTTTTCTGTCCTAGTTGTACAAATGTGGACAGAGCTTGGGAGGATCGGTGCAAGCTCATGGCTGCCAGACACATTCATCATAACTTGCTTGAAAAAAGTGGCACATTTTTTGCTAGAAATGTACTCCAATCACTGACTGGAGTATACCCCTGGCTGCACACATGGCAGTTGTAAGTTACGGCAAATCCATTGAAAGGTGCACGCCTTTTATTGGATTTGGCGCATCTTACTTCAGCTGTGCTACACTGTGATTTTCAATCATTTTTATTGTATTTTAAATTTGAATAAATAAAACAGAATTAATTTCATTAATAAATTTGTTCGACTACATTATGAATAAGTATACTTACAGTAACCATTTAGTATATATAGGGGTAAGGAAGGCGGGGTTAGGGAGGATAAATTAGGGAAGAACAACTTTATTGGGGCAAACCTAGGAAAAAAGGTGGGAAGGGTAAGTAGTAAAAGGGAGAATTAACCTTAAGTAATGAAGGAGGGGGAAAAAAATATTATGTTGTAAAGAAAAGAAGGAAAGGAGAAAAGATAGAAAGAGAGAGAGGGTTGGGTAGTGAGGAACAGAGGTTTTTGTATCTTTGGAGTAGAGTCTCTTTGAGAAAATCTATAAATTTATAAGACTGTCAGAGAGTAGTAGAAGTCAACCTATATATTTGGGATTCAATAATCATCCAGTATCTATTAAATTGTCTAACCATACACCCCATCTTTTATGGTAAGAGCCGAATGAGTTATTAAATGTACCATGTTTCCTTTCCAATTTGTGATGTAGTATCAGCTTGTTGTTAATTTCTATTATATTTGGTATATTGTCACTATTCCAATTTGCTACAATGGAATTTTTTGTTATGAGGAGAATATGTATAATAATTGAAGTATGACAAGGGTTAATGGATTCTAGGTCCATTTACTGTGTGTAAATGATATCTGTGAATTGAGAGTGAAAGATCAGTCCACGAGGAGGAAGAAGCAGATTTCTCTGATATATATTAAGATATATAAAGTTTCTTATTTTCATTTGTAGTAATAATTTATGAAAAGAATAAGAAATTCATAAATACAATGATAGTGACTCTTTAAGAAATGACAGCTGTGCTGTGATCCCAGTTATTTCTTAGTGATTTCCCATAGAAACCTATTACGTCTCTCTGCTGAGGGATGACAACAATTGAAAGCAGCAGTGGCCGGCTCCCCATTCATACAGCTGATTTCACTGCAGACAGCCAAGGCCGCTGGTGGGCACAGACGACAAAAGACCCTTGTGCAAGAACAGGATATGGGCCCTTTACAGTCCAATAAGGTATCATAATCCACAATTACACCTGCTTTGGAGGTCAAAATGGGCCTTCTTACCTCTCCAGATTGCACCAATGATCTGTCCGCTCCTGGCCAAGGCTAAACAAGCAGTCCTTCTGCGGTTAATGCAAAGTAAATATAGTATTACATGAAGACCTTTTTGTTGATAGTCTAAAAAGCTAATGGCTATGCCTATGTGAAGCCCCACAGGTGCAGTGTCGGAGCATTACCTTCAGGGACTCCACTCGGCTGGATCTTGTCACAGGTAGGAAATCTTCTATTTGTCGTGACGCCACTCTCAGAATTGCGGTCAGTGGGGACCGCCGCTGCAAATTAAGGGATGCCTGGGGCTGATGGTGGGTGCAGTCGGTTGTAGTAGCCTCCTGAGAGTGAGGCAAGCCCCAGGGCCCTGTGTAGGTGTGTAGAACCACAAGGCGCAGAATAACTCCACACAAGCAGAATGTCTTTCAGGGGTTTTACTCACAGAAGGTGGCAGAGTGAGTAACCCGGGCGTAGCTGGGATGAACCAGGCTGGAACCAGGTATCCTTCAGGCTGACTGATGAGGGTGACTACCGACTCGCCTTCCTTAGCCCTTTGCGTTTTGGGGTAACCCCGACTTTTAGTCCCTATGGGGGTCACCCAGGGAAGTTGCTGAAGCCTCTCTCCCCTTCGTTTTGTCCGTTTGCTTGTAGCCTGGACCAGGACACTCCGGCTGCTTGCCTCCTGTGAACTATGGGCCCTAACTGTGGCGACGTGGCTGCGGACTTTTTAGTGTGTTCTTGGGGGTGTAAAGTACCCCCTCAAGCAGGTTTGGCAAGGAAAGGTGGATCTATCCCTGCACTGGGACCTACTACCCGTTTGGGCCTGGTAACTCCCTAGCAGTCTCCTTACTTCCCACTCCGTTGCTCTCTCTTTAGCTGAAGATGGATTTCGGGTAGCACTACTAGGTGACCGTTCTCCCCCGTCGGTAGCCACTGCGCGGACGCTGTCAGACTGCCACAGCCCCAGGGGTCTGCTCCTGACGTCTGCTCCCCCTGAACTGCACACTGAACCGGCTCACTGCTCCTCCTCTCCTGTTCTTGCCTACGCCACCTAGCAACCAGGCTCTCCACCACACCCCTTGAGTGGAGATGGAGGCTTTTTACCCCCTCCACTATTCCAGTGGAGGTGAAGGTTTTGCCCCCTCCTGGGATCCCCAGGGGTCCTCTCAAAGGTACATGTGTGAGACCTGATCACTATGCGCCTGTGTAGTCACACCTCGGTCAGCCTTCTGGATTACCTGTTTGTACTGTCCCCAGCATGGGTGCAGTACTCAGTGGTGCCTGACCAGGTCAGGGGCGCCACATTCCCCCTTAGTTATCACCAGCACGTCCTCGGGCTGCAAGACAACATTTTAAAATGCATAAAACAGTAAAACATGGTAAAACATTTTAAAACCACCAGGTACCATACATCACCACCCTCCACCCACAAGTCCGTTAACCCACCCAAACCCTTTCAGGAGGCAGGTCACCGGTCCTTTTGGTAACCAGATCTGGGCCATCTACTTCCCCAGACCTTTCCTCCAATCTGCCTCTCCCGTTGGCCGCGCCTTCAGCCACTTCTGGCAGGATGTAGAGGCGGCTTCCAGGGTCTGGTGGTTTTCAGGGTATACCTGGCCTGGTAGATCCGCGCCTTCAGCCTCTTCTGGCAGGATGTAGAGGCGGCCTCCACAGTTGGTGCTGACCAGGTACCCTCTTTGTGGTGGAGAGCCAGGCCCCATAAACAGGCATGCTCCCTGGTTGCAGGCGAGCCAAGGCCCCATAAACGGACGTGCTCCCTGGTTGCAGGTGAGCCAAGCCCCTAAACAGGCTGGCTCTGGTGGTGGTACCTCTGGGGTAACTATTTACACTGCGAGAGTTTGTGGCTATAGCCAGTTCATAGCCTTAAGGTTCATTTCTCACATTAGTTTATGTGGGCACATGCTTAAACTTATAAACGTTGCAAAAACTTCAAACTGGTCAAAACAGTAACTTGTTGTACTTCTGACTTTACTTTCCTCTACTCCTCCATACCAGGGCTTGGGCCTGTAGGGCTGCGGCACCTGTTGGTTTCTCGATCTCTTTCATCGTCCGTGGTGGTCTCATCAGTGGGTTCTTTATCTCTCCTTTCTTCTTCTGTGTCTGTTTCTTTTGCAGGACTGCTGTAAGGCTTTCTGGTACATGGGGTAACATCCAATGCATACCAGCCTCTTTCTCCCTGGTGCATGGTAAATTCCACTGAGTCTCCTGTTCGCAGATTTCTGCCTGGATGTCCTCTGGGCAAATGAGCTCTAACGTCTCTTCTATTCACGAATATGCCTTCTTTCATACCAGGAGCTACTATAAAACCATATCCACTCTTCAAACTGAAGTCTTCCACAACTCCACGACAAAGTGGACCTCTAACCTGGGATTTGGCCCTTCTCAGGAACCGTTTCTCCTCCAGGTCTCTGGCCGTGACTTCATCTCTATTCTCTGGAGACTGCGGTGCAGGGGAAAACTTGGTTCTACTGCGACGCCGTGTTTTGCGGGCTTGATTCTGCTGGGTGGCTGCTTCACTGCTGGCAGGCTCCCAGGTGAGGTTGCTGGACAAATCTTCCTCTTCATCCCAGCGGGAATACGGCAGCATCTCTGGCTCTGGGCATGGATCCACTGCTGATGGCTCCGGGGTCAGCTCCTCAGCTTCCTGGCCTCCTCTCCCCCTTAGTTCTTCTGAGCACTCCTTTGGTGGCAGTGCTGGGGATGAGTGTTCATCAGCTGGCCCGGGCGGTGGACTTTTTGGCGTGGACATCTCCAGAGTCTTCTGAGGGGTATGTGGAGGGAGCAGATACCGGTCCACCATCTCCTTTGGGAACTGGGCCTCTAGGTCAGCCTTCAGCTTCTGGTATTCGGGGTCCTCACCCAGCGTAGACTTCCTAGCAGGGACCTCCTTGGACTGGGGAGCGGTGTCTGCTCTGGCCTGGCAGGCCAGGGTAAATGGTGATACAACCTTGTCTTGGCGGGCCGCGCCTGACATGGCGGCGGCCTGGATCAGCGTCGCTGTTGCGGCTGAAGTCTTAGCGGGCATCGCTACTGTAGCCGGTTCTTGGCGGGCCGGGCAGGGCATCGCTGCGGCGGCCTGAATTGGCGTCGCAGCTGCGATGGGATCTGTGCAGGCTGGGCTGGGCGTCGCTGCAGCGACCGGAGCTTGGCGGGCCGCACCTGGCGTGGCTGCGGCCTGGTCCAGCACCTCACTTGCGGCGCGGACGGGCGTCGCTGCTGCGGTGGGGTCTTGGCGGGCCGGGCCTAGCATGGCGGCGGCCTGGGTCAGCGTCGCACCTGCGGCGTGGAGGAGGGTTGCGGTGGCAGCCGGATCTTTACGGGCCGGGCAGAGCATCTCTGCGGCGGCCTGGGCTTGGCGGGCCGCACCTGGCGTGGCTGCGGCCTGGTTCAGCGTCGCCGCGGCGGGCGCCTCTTCGGGGACTACGGGCGTGGCAGCAGGGGTCGGGGCACTCGTGCTGGCAGGGGCAACACTGGACTCACCCATCGGTAGCAGCATCGGGGTCTGAGTCGTCGCCGCTCGGTCTGGCACTCGTCGCGTGGCCCTCTCCTCGTAGGCCTGTACCGCCGTAGCCATCCCCAGGAGCTCCTTGCGTCCCTCGCTGAGCTGCCGTAGAACCCTGGTTTCTAGTTGGTTGCAGCACTGAGCAAGCTCTCGGGCCCACCAGGCAGCGGAGCCTGGCTCGGGATCTCTGCATCCAGACGCCATTTCCTCTAACAGCAGGCTTCTGGCTCCCTTTCTGTCCCGACGTCTCTGAACGCCTCCGCTTTCTTCACTGGCGAGGTCAGGACTCTGCAGGGGATCTCTGGGTAGCCACACCTCTTCGTGGGCGGTAACTTCTCCCAGCGCGGGCTGCTGTTGTTTTTCAGCGCGCTTTTCATGGTGGCAATATGGCGGCGCTTCCAATTTTTCAAGCGGACCGCCCAGGCACATTGTCACCTGTCTGAACAGGTCTAGTCCTTATCCTGTTCGTGACGCCAGATGTGAAGCCCCACAGGTGCAGTGTCGGTGCATTACCTTCAGGGACTCCACTCGGCTGGATCTTGTCACAGGTAGGAAATCTTCTATTTGTCGTGACGCCACTCTCAGAATTGCGGTCAGTGGGGACCGCCGCTGCAAATTAAGGGATGCCTGGGGCTGATGGTGGGTGCAGTCGGTTGTAGTAGCCTCCTGAGAGTGAGGCAAGCCCCAGGGCCCTGTGTAGGTGTGTAGAACCACAAGGCGCAGAATAACTCCACACAAGCAGAATGTCTTTCAGGGGTTTTACTCACAGAAGGTGGCAGAGTGAGTAACCCGGGCGTAGCTGGGATGAACCAGGCTGGAACCAGGTATCCTTCAGGCTGACTGATGAGGGTGACTACCGACTCGCCTTCCTTAGCCCTTTGCGTTTTGGGGTAACCCCGACTTTTAGTCCCTATGGGGGTCACCCAGGGAAGTTGCTGAAGCCTCTCTCCCCTTCGTTTTGTCCGTTTGCTTGTAGCCTGGACCAGGACACTCCGGCTGCTTGCCTCCTGTGAACTATGGGCCCTAACTGTGGCGACGTGGCTGCGGACTTTTTAGTGTGTTCTTGGGGGTGTAAAGTACCCCCTCAAGCAGGTTTGGCAAGGAAAGGTGGATCTATCCCTGCACTGGGACCTACTACCCGTTTGGGCCTGGTAACTCCCTAGCAGTCTCCTTACTTCCCACTCCGTTGCTCTCTCTTTAGCTGAAGATGGATTTCGGGTAGCACTACTAGGTGACCGTTCTCCCCCGTCGGTAGCCACTGCGCGGACGCTGTCAGACTGCCACAGCCCCAGGGGTCTGCTCCTGACGTCTGCTCCCCCTGAACTGCACACTGAACCGGCTCACTGCTCCTCCTCTCCTGTTCTTGCCTACGCCACCTAGCAACCAGGCTCTCCACCACACCCCTTGAGTGGAGATGGAGGCTTTTTACCCCCTCCACTATTCCAGTGGAGGTGAAGGCTTTGCCCCCTCCTGGGATCCCCAGGGGTCCTCTCAAAGGTACATGTGTGAGACCTGATCACTATGCGCCTGTGTAGTCACACCTCGGTCAGCCTTCTGGATTACCTGTTTGTAATGTCCCCAGCATGGGTGCAGTACTCAGTGGTGCCTGACCAGGTCAGGGGCGCCACACCTAAACAGTGGGTCTGCACTGTAAAAACATATTTTTGCTGTTTTAGAAGCTTTTTGACCTCTACCTTAGGTTTGGCCTCCTATTGAATCCAATGAGGTTCAGAATCGCTTGACGAACTGCTTGGTGAACATCGGGAAATTTGGGATCTGAACTTTGAAAGGTTCGCTCATCTCTAGCTGTAACTTGTAGGATTGCTTGATTAAAAGAAGGCCAAATGTGTTATGGCATACAGAAAGAAAAGAATACTGAACTCCTCCGGGATTAGGGTTTTTTTTTAAAGCAAAACATTTTAAAAAAAAATAAAATGCCATCCTGAATACTGCGTTGTATTACTTCATAATATGGTGCCCATTAGATTGTATGGAAAGATGCTGTTTTTTGTTTTACTCCCAGATCATTGCTTTTAGGAGAGGATATATTGCCCAGGGCCGGATTATAGAAAGGGCATATGAGGCATCAATTAGGCTTCTTCAATGACTATGGACTGGTAAAATCACAACTGGATCATGAGAACTGGTAGTCTGATAGGTGCAAATTAGTCCCCAATTCCAATGTTACAATGATGATGAGTGTCATTGTGCCCATCTGTTTGTTGCCTCCAAAGAATCCATGGATTTTATTATTGATCTGCCTTCGTTTTCGAGAAAGACTGTAGTTTTGGTAGTTGTGGATAGTTTCAGTAAGATGACATATTTCATCCCGTTGCCAGCACCTCCAAATGCCAAAACTCTGGCTCAGGTGTTCATCCATGAGATCGTGAAGCTTCACGGGGTTCCTTCTGATGTGGTCTCAGATCGGGAAACCCAGATTGTTTCCAAATTTTGGAAAGTCTTTAGTGCTTGACTAGGGGGTGGTTGTCTTTCTCTTCTGCTTTCCTTCCTCAATCGAATAAGTAGACCGAACACACAAATAAAAATTTGAAACCTTAACTCGGTGACGGTGTTTTGTCTCCGAGAACCAGGAGTATTGGGCATCTTATTTACTACTAGCTAAATTTAAATAATCATCACCAGGAGTCTACTCGCAAGTCACCATTCTTTGATACATGTGGTTTTTATCCGCAGTTTGGTACCTTTAGTGGTAGGAGTGCTTCCTGAGGAGCATTTTGTCTCATCAAACTCTTCTGTATGGCAAGGGTTCAGAGTAATTTGAAGCTCATGGGAGAGAGATACAAATGTATGGCTGATAAAAAAAACGCTTGGCAGGTCCGGACCTAAGTGTAAATGACTATCTCTGCTACCAGGAACATAAAGTTGAAGATTCGTTCCTGGAAGCTGGGGCCTAGGTTAATCGGTCCCTATAAAATAACCGCCGTCATTAAAGGGAACCTGTCAGGTCACCTATGCACCTAAACCCCCGAGCTGTTCTGTTTGCATATTGCTAATCCCTGTCTAACTGTCCCTGTATCTAGTAGCAATATAAGCATAAGGATCGGCACTCACAAAACAATTTTTTATAGTTGAAGAATTTATTCAATATCTTTCAATCCATTTTCATTCTATTTTCTTTCAAAAATTAAATGCAAGATGACGCACGTTTCGGTCTAGAGATGCAGACCTTTTTGAAATCATATACATATATGGATTTCGTTGGTGGGGGTCCCTGGGCAGAAAATCTGGTGGGGGCCCCATAACGTTGACATTTTTAGCCATAACAGTAGAGCGCGAACTGTAGCATTTAGATATAAATCCAATGAGCATGTATCTTATCCTGTTCTGCCACATTCAGATTTACAGTACTACAATACAGATACAGTCCAGGATAACTCAAAGCCATCCACTTATACACAGAAAGTAGAGTTACTAACATATTTTTTATTGATCCCAATGTTAAGGCTGTGAGGGCCGGCTCCATGTTTTTGTGGCCCCGGGTGAGTCTCAGTGGGCCCTATCCACACACAGACACGCACATGCAGGGATACATACATATACATATTTGAAGACAAATTCACAAAAATACATATAAACAGACAAATATATGCACAGTCATATACACTGACATATATGCAGACACAGATGCATTACAGGTATTAATATGGGGAAGTTGCCAGCAGCCTCACTCACCTCTCCCGCTTGTTCACGTCCAGCTCCTCCAGGACATGTGACTGTGTTGCATGAGGGTCGTCGCTAACAGACATGAATACACACCGTGCACACTGACACAGCATTGCTGTATATACATCACAGGAGGGGCTGGGGGGGCTACAATATATAGATTACAGGAGGGGCAGGGGGCATAGACATTACTGTGGGGGGGTATAGATGTTACTGAAGTGGCAAACAGCTCTGGTGGCCTACACATTACTGGGATGGGTGGCATAGTGCTCTGGGGGACCCATATAGTTCTGTGGGGCCACAAAGACTGCTCTGATTCATACACTCACACAGCTCCGACAAACGCGCACACACACACACACACACACACACAGCTGTGACACACACACACAAACAGCTCTAGTTATCGCCTTTTTTATCTCCTTTTTATACAAGAGCTTTAACATGTTGGGGGCAGCTGAGATATGTGCACACATGGCTCTGGGGGGCCACACACACAGCTCTATGGGACAGCACATACAGTTCTGAGGGGCCAGCACACCACCGGAAGGCAGCGCTGTGTTGGAAGACGTGGGCTGGCGCTGCTGCTCCTCTTCATCTGTGGGACTCAAACACACTGTGCGGTAGCCCCGCCCACAGATGAACTTCAAACCAGGAGCGTGCAGCGAACGCTGTGGACTGCGTGCCATTGTGGGTTAAAAGGACGGAAGCCGCACTTTCCTGCCGAGCTCTGCGGTCCCCGGAACTCGGCCCAGGGGCTGCAGAACTGACTGGCCCAAGGCTGTTCAGGGCCATGGTACTTGTTAATAAAATGGCGGCCACACAGATGGTGGTGGGTAGGGCCGTATTTGGCCTTCATGCTGCCCTAGGTACTGTAAGTGGTCGCGCCCCTCACTGACAACATAAAACTACGAGTCTGTGCACACGACATTATTTAAGGCGGATCTTCTCTGTAACGCACTTGAAAAAGTGGTAAAATGCTAAAAGAATGAAGATCAGCACTTGCTGCACACACGTTTATAGGTTTTTAGGCTTCTTTCAACAGCTTCAGGTTTTCAAAGACACTATGTGGTTAAAACTGGCAACCAAACCATTTTTCAGGCTCAAGGGATGTGACTGACTAGTACAAAATACAATTTCAATTTAAGAAAACAAACAGAAAGCAAAAAAAAACCACTGGCGAGTCCTCGTAGCACACAATGAGCGCACTGGGAGGATTCACAAATCGAGTGACACAGAGTGACTGCAGACGTATCATTCTAGATCAGACAACCCCTTTAAAATTTGCTTCAAAATATATTTTTAATATGCAAACGAGGTGGCTTTGATGCACCAAAGCAAAGACCCCACCAGCGATGCACTAAAGCGCCCTCATTTGCATGTTAATAAAAGTAGAATTTTTTTAGCAAATATTATGGACGCATTCAGGTCATTTTCTCCCTTGAAACTGTGTAAATGTTAGTGCAGTGTAATGTTTGTGATAATACTCACCGATCGCTGATTTTTCATGTGCTGGACTCCATAATGACGTCACATCCACAGCTCGTCTCTGCAGACTTCCCTCTTCTCAGACTTCCTTATTCTGCAGCACATCTCAACATGGTGCCCTGAAAAATAACATTGTCATTATAATGTTCCTGAATAAAACAGCCACTAATGCTGTGTATTAATAAGTCCTATGCTGTGACCCTGAAAAAAATAATTGCACCTCACTGTTCTCCCTGTAAAACGAAAATAACACTACCCCACACTGTGCCTCTTAATATACATGGCCTCCACGCTATCCTCTCCTATAAAATATTCCCACCACACAGTCCCCCCATATATACTATGACCGCCACACCGTCCATCCTTACATACTATGACCGCCACACCGTCCACCCTTGTGTACTATGTCCGCCACACCGACCGCCCCCGTGTACTATGTCCACCACACCGTCTGCCCTTGTGTACTATCACCGCCACACCATCCGCCCTTGTGTACTATGACCGCCACACGGTCCGCCCTTGTGTACTATGACCGTCACACTGTCCCCTATTATACTAAAACGCCACACTGTCCCCCTTATATACTATAACCGCCGCCCTTATAAGTTATACCAACTACACCTTCCTCAATTATGAAATATGATCTGCACACTGTCCTCACTTAATGCTGCCCCCTCCTCACAATGTCCCATGCATGCTGATCCCTCTCCATATGGACCCCTCACACTGCCCCTCTCCATACTGAACCTCCCATGCTTCCCCATCTCCATAATGGGACCTCCATGCTGCCCCACTCAATATACTTAGACCACCACACTACCTCATGCCTTATGCTAAGAGCCCCCACACACTACCCCTCTTTTCATACTGAGTCTCCTATATTGCTCCCCTCCATACTGAGCCCACACATGCTGCCCCATTTCCATACTGAGTCTTCCCACTGCCCCTCTCCATATTGAGCCCCATGCTGCCCCTTCTCCATAATGAGCTCCCAATGCTGCCCCCTTTTTCCATACTGAACCCCCAACATACTGAGTCCTTATAGTTTTCCCCATCAGTCTTGTCCCTTGCACTATCCCTCACTCTAGAAGCCCCCCTAAACCCACCCCCTACAGCAATAGCCCCCCTAAAACCATTTCCTACAGCCATCTAAACCTCATGTTCTCTAATAGGCCCCTTCCCCGTCTGTCTCCCCCTCCCCACACATACTGTCTGCAGCATTAGTCTGTCACTCCCTCCTTACATGACCAATCTGCTGCATTAGTCTGTCACCCCCCTCCCCACACATGCACAGTGTGCAGCATTAGTCTGTCACCCCCCCTCCCCACACAACCACAGTGTGCAGCATTAGTCTGTCACCCCCCTCCCCACATGCTGCACAGTGTGCAGCAATTGTCTGTCACCCCTCCACGCCGTGGAACTCCTCACCCAAGTCCCCGCGTGTAGCGCCACCTCCCTTGCAGAGCGATGTGACCCCCGAGTCCGTGAGAGGCTCGAGCCACCACCCGCAGTACGAGCACGGATCCGAGTGACTCTGCGATCGCACCCGAGCCCGCGGGGCGGTACAGAGGTCTATACATGTACAGTAATGGAAGAAGCTGAACAGAGGTCCATACAGTTAGGTCCAGAAATATTTGGACAGTGACACAAGTTTTGTTATTTTAGCTGTTTACAAAAACATGTTCAGAAATACAATTATATTTATAATATGGGCTGAAAGTGCGCACTCCCAGCTACAATATGAGAGTTTTCACATCCAAATCGGAGAAAGGGTTTAGGAATCATAGCTCTGTAATGCATAGCCTCCTCTTTTTCAAGGGACCAAAAGTAATTGGACAAGGGACTCTAAGGGCTGCAATTAACTCTGAAGGCGTCTCCCTCGTTAACCTGTAATCAATGAAGTAGTTAAAAGGTCTGGGGTTGATTACAGGTGTGTGGTTTTGCATTTGGAAGCTGTTGCTGTGACCAGACAACATGCGGTCTAAGGAACTCTCAATTGAGGTGAAGCAGAACATCCTGAGGCTGAAAAAAAAGAAAAAATCCATCAGAGAGATAGCAGACATGCTTGGAGTAGCAAAATCAACAGTCGGGTACATTCTGAGAAAAAAGGAATTGACTGGTGAGCTTGGGAACTCAAAAAGGCCTGGGCGTCCACGGATGACAACAGTGGTGGATGATCGCCGCATACTTTCTTTGGTGAAGAAGAACCCGTTCACAACATCAACTGAAGTCCAGAACACTCTCAGTGAAGTAGGTGTATCTGTCTCTAAGTCAACAGTAAAGAGAAGACTCCATGAAAGTAAATACAAAGGGTTCACATCTAGATGCAAACCATTCATCAATTCCAAAAATAGACAGGCCAGAGTTAAATTTGCTGAAAAACACCTCATGAAGCTAGCTCAGTTCTGGAAAAGTATTCTATGGACAGATGAGACAAAGATCAACCTGTACCAGAATGATGGGAAGAAAAAAGTTTGGAGAAGAAAGGGACCGGCACATGATCCAAGGCACACCACATCCTCTGTAAAACATGGTGGAGGCAACGTGATGGCATGGGCATGCATGGCTTTCAATGGCACTGGGTCACTTGTGTTTATTGATGACATAACAGCAGACAAGAGTAGCCGGATGAATTCTGAAGTGTACCGGGATATACTTTCAGTCCAGATTCAGCCAAATGCCGCAAAGTTGATCGGACGGCGCTTCATAGTACAGATGGACAATGACCCCAAGCATACAGCCAAAGCTACCCAGGAGTTCATGAGTGCAAAAAAGTGGAACATTCTGCAATGGCCAAGTCAATCACCAGATCTTAACCCAATTGAGCATGCATTTCACTTGTTCAAATCCAGACTTAAGACGGAAAGACCCACAAACAAGCAAGACCTGAAGGCTGCGGCTGTAAAGGCCTGGCAAAGCATTAAGAAGGAGGAAACCCAGCGTTTGGTGATGTCCATGGGTTCCAGACTTAAGGCAGTGATTGCCTCCAAAGGATTCGCAACAAAATATTGAAAATAAAAATATTTTGTTTGGGTTTGGTTTATTTGTCCAATTACTTTTGACCTCCTAAAATGTGGAGTGTTTGTAAAGAAATGTGACAATTCCTACAATTTCTATCAGATATTTTTGTTCAAACCTTCAAATTAAACGTTACAATCTGCACTTGAATTCTGTTGTAGAGGTTTCATTTCAAATCCAATGTGGTGGCATGCAGAGCCCAACTCGCGAAAATTGTATCACTGTCCAAATATTTCTGGACCTAACTGTATGTTGCGGGCGGAGGGGTGGGAACGCCGCTCGCCTGGGATCGCTGGCACTCGGGTCCGGTGCTTCTGCTCCTCGGTGACTCGAGCACGGGGCCGGACCCGGGGCTCGAGCAGCGCCTCCTCGCCCACGAGTGAAAAGGGGAGGTTTTTGGTGGAGATTTGAGGATGTCGGTCATGACGCCACCCACGGGTTGTGGTGATGGTGGGCACCACCGCTGCTCGTGACAGGGAATCCCGGGAGCGATGGCGGAGAGCAGCTGAGGTGTTGGCCCCTCCGTGGGTAGGGGGATGTTGGTCCCGGGGCCCCGGTTGGAGAGTAGGGAGGAGGTATAGGTGCAGGTGCCGATGCGGGGAGGCAGCGTGGGCACGGGTGCAATGTTGCGGTGCCGGATGGCACTGTTGTACTCACTCAGACACAGAAGGACAGAGTCTCTGGTAAACCAAATGGCTGGATGGACGGGGCCCACAGCCGGCTGCGGTGTTCTCACTCTCCCCGGACGGGTTTATGGTGGCTGTCGTTTTCCTGCACCTGTGTAAGTGTGTTTAACTCCTATGGCTTCCCACGGGTAGTCCGCTCCCCGGCGTGTACGTGTCGGGAGAGCCCATTTGCCCGCAGGCGCTGGCCCTTGGATCTCTGGCCCTTAGCGGTGGCACTTATCCGGACGGGTTGGGCTGTTGCCTTCTGACAGGACTTGGTTGGGAATGAACCCCTGAGGTCCAGACTGCAATCAGATAATTTGACCTTTACGGCGGCTCCTAGCCTGGTCGGGGTCTGAGTACCCTGCCTTGGTGTTTGGCTTCAATCTGCTCCCTGGTTCGGTACCGGCGGGCCACCGCCCGACCCCGGTCCTACGGTTCCGCTGACCTACGCCAACTCCTGCAGACGGCCACCACCGTCTGCCGACCTTGCTGAACGTGCCTGGGCTCCAACCCAGACACCAACAGTTTTCACTCTCACTTTCACTGTCTAACACAAACTACTGTCTTTTCCCGCCTCCAGGCCTGTGAACTCCTCGGTGGATGGGGTCAACCGCCTGGCTCCGCCCCACCTGGTGTGGACATCAAGCCTGGAGGTTTTATTTTCTGAAAAGATAATTAACAGGGAAAAACAAACAAACAGTATGCATTTTCCTTTCTCGCCTTTTCATTGGGGGACACAGACAGTGGGTTCTATGGTGTCTCCAGGGGAGGCTTTACACTAGGTTTAAAAAAGAGTTAGCTCTTCCTCCCACAGCATATAACCCCAACTAGGCGGGAACTAGCTCAGTTTCTTTTAGTGTCAGCAGGGAGGCTGACACGTCTGGCCTGAGCCCCAGGCCAGCTCATGTTTTCCTAGCTTCCATATACGTTCAAGATGCTTATTTACACATTCCCATATGTGTCTCTCATCAACAGTTCCTTCGCTTTGCCGTAGGACACCGTCATTTCCAATTCAGGGCCCTCCCCTTTGGGCTGGCCACTGCACCTTGGGTCTTCACAAAGGTCATGGCGACCGTCATGTCCATTTTACACCCCAGAGGCATCCTGGTCGTTCCCTATTTGGACGACCTTCTTGTCAAAGGGAGCTCTCTTCACGTTTGCTCAGAAAGCGTGCAGATTTGCCTAGACACGCTGTCAAGGCTAGGGTGGCTTATCAACTTCAAAAAGTCATCCCTTATCCCTCATCAGCGCATCACCTTTCTAGGTATGCTGATAGACACGGCTCAGTCCCGGGTTTTTCTTCCAGAGGACGAGAGGTCTTCCCTGATCCGGGCCGCCCAATCCCTCCGCTCTCGCCGTCACACATCCCTTCGGAATGGAATGAGAGTGTTAGGCAAGATGGTGGCGGTCATAGAAGCCGTGTCCTTTGCCCAATTCCATCTGCGCCCTCTACAACTGGATCTTCTATCCTCCTGGGACAAGAATCCAGCTTCCCTGGACCGGTCAGTCCGCCTATCTCGGTCTACGCTCAGGTCCCTCGTCTGGTGGACTCAAGCCTCATCCCTATCTCAAGGGAAGTCCTTCCGCCCGGTCCACTGGCAGGTAGTCACGACGGATGCCAGCCTGATAGGCTGGGGGGCGGTGTTCCTCCACCACACTGTTCAGGGACTCTGCTCTCCTTCCGAGTGCTCTCTGCACATCAATGTTCTGGAGATCAGAGCCATATTTTTGGCCCTTCAGAATTTTCAACTCCTACTATTGGGCCTCCCTGTTCGGATCCAGTCAGACAATGCCACGGCCGTGGCTTACATCAACCGTCAGGGAGGAACTCGCAGCAAGGCAGCGATGAAGGAGGTATCCAAGATTCTTCTTTGGGCAGAGAAGCACATCCCCATTATTTCAGCTGTCCATATCCCAGGGGTAGACAACTGGGCCGCAGACTTTCTCAGCAGGCAATGTCTAGCGGCAGGGGAATGGTCCCTTCAAGACAAGAGTGTTCCATCAGATCACTCTTTGTTGGGGACTCCCGGATGTGGACCTCATGACGTCTCGAATGAATGCCAAAATACGTCCCTTCATATCTCGGTCGAGAGACCCGCTAGCGCTCGGCTCCGACGCCCTAGTCTTTCCATTGTCGCAGTTTCGCCTGCCCTACATCTTCCCTCCGTTTCCTCTCATTCCGAGAGTAATCAAGAAAATCAAAGCGGAGGGAATCCCGGTGATCCTCGTGGCCCCGGACTGGCCCAGGAGAGCCTGGTATCCAGAGCTCCTCCAACTTCTCAGCGACACTCCCTGGCGTCTTCCCGACTGCCCGGATCTTCTGTCGCAAGGTCCAATATTCCACCGGAATACAGCACAGCTGCATTTGACGGCGTGGTGCTTGAATCCCTGATTCTAGCCAAATCAGGTCTTTCTTCCAGGGTAGTTCATACCATGCTTAATGCTCGGAAGCCTTCCTCTGCCAGCATTTACCACAGGACTTGGAAGACCTATCTTTCCTGGTGTGACCGTCATAATCGGTCGCCCCTGACCTTTTCAATCCCTAATGTTCTTGCTTTTCTGCAAGACGGTCTGGACTTGGGTCTTGCTCTCAGTACCCTTAAAGGACAAGTTTCTGCCTTGTCGATTTTTTTTCCAGAAGCGGCTGGCTTCTCGCCCTCAGGTCCGTACCTTTCTTCAAGGGGTAGCGCATTTGGTCCCTCCTTATCGCCACCCCTTAGATCCCTGGGATCTGAATCTGGTTCTGGGAGTCCTTCAACTTCCTCTTTTCGAACCTCTGAGAGAAATCTCTCTTCAATGACTGTCTTGGAAAGTTGCCTTTTTAGTTGCTATTACCTCTATCAGGCGAGTGTCCGAACTGGCAGCTCTTTCCTGTCGCTCACCTTACCTGATATTCCATCATGATAAGGTGGTCCTTCGGCCTTCCCCCGCCTTCCTTCCGAAGGTCGTATCCTCTTTCCACCTGAACGAGGACATTGTGTTGCCGTCATTCTGCCCGGCCCCGGTCCACTCCTTTGAGAAAGCCCTTCACACTCTCGATCTTGTCAGGGCTCTGCGGATCTACATCTCCAGAACAGCGCCGTTGCGCAAGTCCATTACCCTCTTCGTCCTCCCAGTAGGACACAAAAAGGGCAACCCGGCGTCTAAATCCACGATTTCTCGATTGATCAGGACTGCCATCTGTGAGGCATACAAAGCACGAGGTGCCATTCCCCCTCAATCTGTGCGGGCCCACTCTACACGAGCAGTGGGTGCCTCCTGGGCTATCCGCCATCAGGCTTCGGCGGCCCAACTTTGCAAGGCCGCTACCTGGTCCAGTGTGCACACGTTCACAAAATTCTACAGAGTGCATACGCATGCCTCCGCGGATGCTGCTCTTGGAAGACAAGTCCTTCAGGCGGCAGTGGCCCATTTATAAGTGGCCACTGCTCGGTTCTTGACAGTGTTTTGATATGAGTTCACTGCAGTTGCAGTTGTTAGTCAGCTCTTAGTCTGATGTTATACGTTATACACTGTTAATAGTTCAGTTCCCACCCAGGGACTGCTTTGGGACGTCCCACTGTCTGTGTCCCCCAATGAAAAGGCGAGAAAGGAAAGGACATTTTTGTGTACTCACCGTAAAATGTCTTTCTTGGAGCCTTTCATTGGGGGACACAGCTCCCGCCCTTGTGGTTTTGGTTATCCTTTTCCTACTGCTTTTACACCAAACTGAGCTAATTCCCGCCTAGCTGGGGTGATATGCTGTGGGAGGAGGAGCTAACTCTTTTTTTTAAACCTAGTGTCAAGCCTCCCCTGGAGACACCATATAACCCACTGTCTGTGTCCCCCAATGAAAGGCTCCAAGAAAGACATTTTACGGTGAGTACACAAAAATGTCCTTTTTTCAAATCTTCCCTGACGGGAGGCATGTTACTTCAAACGTTACCAATGGTAGTAAACATTTTTAATAACAACGGACGGGTCCCAGTTCTTCTGCTTTCCCACCCAAACAACCTAAACCTTTAAGCTGCCCCTAAGAAGCGGGCAGCACCCCTTTTCCCCAGTCCGGAAAACAGAACCTGGTTCAGGTTGCCCAAGCGGGAACGGGTACGGTGTCTCACACCCGACTGTCATTCAGGGAGCCCCACGTCCAGGGGGACCCCTGACCCCGGAGGATGGTCACCGGTCCTGGTGGTGACCGGACCCCAGCCTGCTCTGCTGCGGGTCCTACCTCCAACCTGCCTCTCCGGAGGCGGTTAACGGGACTCCAGCCTGGAATTATTTACAAGCCCACCAGTTTGTGGGTGGCCTGTTAGTTCTCGGCCATGTTCATGATTTCTCATGTGGAAAGGGCTGTTAGGGTTTAAGAAAACATAACTTAGGGTCCCAACGGGGGACAACAGTTCTGCAACGGGGGTCCGCTGCCTTTACTGCTCATCCTCATACTCCTCGCCTGGCTCTGGGCGAAGAATCACATCCTCCAACCCCTCCAGCACACGGCAGGTGCGGTGGGAGAGGGGCGCCCGACACCCGTTGTTCCCGCTCCGCGGGATGTAGGTGGCCTCCATATCATACAGGCCGAAGACTCCCTCCTCCTCTGAGACAGGCTCTATGTCAGTCCCTGAGCTGCTATCATCTGACTTCAAGTGGCTGGTGGCGGGGCCCAGCAAATCTGTTACGGTTTCCAGCTGGGCCCAGAACAGCGGCTCCTCTGCGGCAGGCGGGTCATCGTCAGTTGTAGCACGGGGGCCCACCCTCGGCACCGCTGAACTAACCGCTCCTGCGGCCTGCACGGGGGCTTCAGTGCTCTGCTGGCTGGCGATTTCTCTGACATCCGGGCCCCGGCGGGGCAACATCACGGACTCCGCTTCCGACGTTGAGGGCAGTGGGCTGAGCGGGGAAGCAGGGGCAGCCAATATGGACGGTGGGGGAGACCATATAGGGGCCGGGAGCAGACCGGGCTCTTCAGCCGCAGCGGCCGGTCCCTCAGGGACATAAGGACGTGGGTCAATTACCAGCTCCTCTAAAATGGTCTCCACTCCATGCGCCCCGCACGACCGCAGCCAGCTCCTCCACTTCAGCGGTCCATCGGTCTAGCAAGAGACACACTTGGGCCCGGTTGCGGCAGCACAGCAACATCACTTGGGTCTTCATCCACGCCGCTGTTCTGGGCGCGGGCTCTGGGGACTTACGCTTGTCCGATGGGGCGTACATGCTGTATGCTTGGGTCCCAGGAACAAAACGACTGGCAGAGTCCTGGCGTCCCTGCCCATTATCCCTTCGGTTACATGAGACAGGCTATCACCCGCCCCCCCTTGGTTCTCTCTGGCACCTCCTTCTCATGGGGGCGGGGCTTCACCTTCACGCCTTCCCTGCTCTGGGAAGATGACTCGAGCGGGAACTTCCGCGCCCAAGATGGCGGACTTTCAAATTTTTCGGCCGGACACCGCCGGCGGGGACTGCAAGGCGCACTTCTACTGGTAAGTAGACGGGTAGGATCCTGTTTGTGAAGCCAAGTTGTCGCGGGGCGGAGGG
This sequence comes from Anomaloglossus baeobatrachus, assembly GCF_048569485.1. Lineage (NCBI taxonomy): Eukaryota > Metazoa > Chordata > Amphibia > Anura > Aromobatidae > Anomaloglossus > Anomaloglossus baeobatrachus. Next base: position 23,492,565 of record NC_134354.1, on the reverse strand, counting down.
GTGGGAACGCCGCTCGCCTGGGATCGCTGGCGCTCGGGTCCGGTGCTTCTGCTCCTCGGTGGCTCGAGCACGGGGCCGGACGCGGGGCTCGAGCAGCGCCTCCTCGCCCATGAGTGAAAAGGGGAGGTTTTTGGTGGATATTTGAGGATGTCGGTCGTGACGCCACCCACGAGTTGTGATGGTGGGCACCACTGCTGCTGGTGATGGGGAATCCCGGGAGCGATGGCGGAGTGCAGCTGATGTGGTGGCCCCTCCGTGGGTAGGGGGCTGTTGGTCCCGGGGCCCCGGTTGGAGAGTAGGGAGGAGGTATAGGTGCAGGTGCCGATGCGGGAGGCAGCGTGGGCGCGGGTGCAACGTTGCGGTGCAGCGCGGTGCCGGATGGCACTGTTGTACTCACTCAGACACAGAAGGACAGAGTCTCTGGTAAACCAAACGGGTGGATGGACGGGGCCCACAGCCGGCTGAGGTGTTCTCACTCTCCCCGGACGGGTTGATGGTGGCTGTTGTTTTTCCTGCACCTGTGTAAGTGTGTTTGACTCCTATGGCTTCCCACGGGTAGTCCACTCCCCGGCGTGTTCGTGTCGGGAGAGCCCGTTTGCCCGCAGGCGCTGGCCCTTGGATCTCTGGCCCTTAGCGGTGGCACTTATCCGGACGGGTTGGGCTGTTGCCTTCTGACGGCACTTGGTTGGGAATGAACCCCTGAGGTCCAGACCTCAATCAGATAATATGACCTTTACGGAGGCTCCTAGCCTGGTCAGGGTCTGAGTACCCTGCCTTGGTGCTTGGCTTCAATCTGCTCCCCGGTTCGGTACCGGTGGGCCACCGCCCGACCCCGGTCCTAAGGTTCCGCTGACCTACGCCAACTCCTGCAGACGCCCACCACCGTCTGCCGACCTGGCTGAACGTGCCTGGGATCCAACCCAGACACCAACAGTTTTCACTCCTCTCACTTTCACTGTCTACCACAAACTACTGTCTTTTCTCGCCTCCAGGCCTGTGAACTCCTCGGTGGGTGGGGTCAACCGCCTGGCTCCGCCCTACCTGGTGTGGACATCAAGCCTGGGGGGTGGCAACAAAGATTTTGATTGACTGGTGTCACCTCACCAGGGAAGGGGGTGTGTGTGTGTGATGTTAGTGTACTGTGAACCCTGGGGGTCCAGGGCGTCACACATACATGTACTGAACAGAGGTCCATAAATGTACACTAATGGAAGAAGCTGAACAGAGGTCCATACATGTACACTAATGGAAGAAGCTGAACAGAGATCCATACATGTACAGTAATGGAAGAAGCTGACCAGAGGTCCCTACATGTACAGTAATGGAAGAAGCTGAACAGAGGTCCATACATGTACACTAATGGAAGAAGCTGAACAGAGGCCCATACATGTACAGTAATGGAAGAAGCTGACCAGAGGTCCCTACATGTACAGTAATGGAAGAAGCTGACCAGAGGTCCCTACATGTACACTAATGGAAGAAGCTGAACAGAGGTCCATACATGTACACTAATGGAAGAAGCTGAACAGAGGTCCATACATGTACACTAATGGAAGAAGCTGAACAGAGGTCCATACATGTACACTAATGGAAGAAGCTGAACAGAGGTCCATACATGTACAGTAATGGAAGAAGCTGAACAGAGGTCCATACATGTACACTAATGGAAGAAGCTGAACAGAGGTCCATACATGTACAGTAATGGAAGAAGCTGAACAGAGGTCCATACATGTACACTAATGGAAGAAGCTGAACAGAGGTCCATACATGTACAGTAATGGAAGAAGCTGAACAGGACTGATTTTATAGCCAGTGAGATCCAACCTTTTCTTCTTCTAGCATGCCAAGGCCATACCCCTGGTAGCCAGTGGAAGTGTCATCTTAGGAATGGACAGGTGTTATCGTATAGAAATCTGGGGAGTGAAGGAGGATTTATACCAAGGTGTTAAGGGGGCTTTACACGCTACGATATCGTTAATATTTTGTCGTCGGGGTCAAGTTGTTAGTGACGCACATCCGGCGTCATTAACGATATCGCAGCGTGTGACACTGACCAGCGACCTTAAGCGACCTCAAAAATGGTGAAAATCGTTCACCATGGAGAGGTCGTCCCAAACTCAAAAATCGGTAAGGGTTGTTTATCCAGGTAGTTCATCGCTCATGCGGCAGCAGACATCGCTATGTGTGACACCGCAGGAGCGAGGAACGTCTCCTTACCTGCCGCCGGCCGCAATGAGGAAGGAAGGAGGTGGGCGGCATGTTACGTCCCGCTCATCTCTGCATCTCCGCTTTGATTGGCCGGCCGCTTAGTGACGTTGCGGTGACGTCGCTGTGATGCCGAACGTCCCTCCCCCTTGAAGGAGGGATTGTTTGGCAGTCACAGCGACGCCGCCGACCAGGTAAGTATGTGTGATGCTGCCGTAGCAATAATGTTCGCTACGGCAGCGATCACAAACAATCGCATGCGCGACGGGGGCGGATACTTACACGCTCGATATCGCTACAAATTGCTCGCAACCGTGTAAAGCCCCCTTTACTCCCTGCTTGACCTTTTATGAATAAAACAAAATAATAGAAGACATTTTTGAAAACTGTAGCCAGGAAGAGTGAAGCAGTGAGCGATAATCACCAGGAGCTCAGCCTGACGTGCACCTGCACTTTACACCTTTATCTATAACAGCTGGAATTGCTGTACCTGTAACCACTTAAAACTATAGCACTTACATATTATCTCTCCTGCACAAATGAACACCCCCCCAAAACACCAGAAAATCATTTGTTACTTTCTTCACCCCTCCAAAAACAGATTTAAAAATTGACTAGTTTGATATAATCCAAAATGGTACCAATGAAAAGTGGATACACGTTACCACCACATTACATGTACCACATGCTCTTAAGGGGTGGAATGTAAAATACTTATCCATGAAGATACAAAATAAATCTACTACTACTAGCACATGATGGTGAATGGTTTTGTTTATTGGTAGTAAATATCTTTTTAAATTCTTAGGTTCTTCTCTGCCACTAGTCGTGTGAGCTCCACCGAGGGCAAAAGGACTATAAGTTGCCATTTTCTTGTTGTATTTATCCATCGGCACTCAGGAGAGGAAAAACCCCCGTGGGGAAACCTCTAGGGAACCATGGCCTACGGATAAGTGCCCTTCCCTGGGGGCACAAGGCAACATGTTGTCTTGTAGTGCCGGTCCACGGTCATATTATTGACTCCTGGTAGGATTTTCATGGTGTACAGCTCCATGGCTTAAGGATAAGAGCCCTTCCCTGGGGTGCCAAATCAACATGTTGTCTTGTAGTGCTGGTCCACGGTCATATTATTGACTCCTGGTAGGATTTTCATGGTGTACAGCTCCATGGCTTAAGGAAAAGAGCCCTTCCCTGGGTCCGAAGTCAACATGTTGTCTTGTAGTGCTGGTCCACGGTCATATTATTGACTCCTGGTAGGATTGTCATGGTCTACAGCTCCATTGCCTAAGGATAAGTGCCCTTTCCTGTGGGAATAAGGCAATATGTTGTCGTGAAATGCTGGTCCACGGTCATATTATTGACTCCTGGTAGGATTTTCATGGTGTACAGCTCCATGGCTTAAGAATAAGAGCCCTTCCCTGGGGTCCGAAGTCAACATGTCTTGTAGTGCTGGTCCACGGTCATATTATTGACTCCTGGTAGGATTGTCATGGTCTACAGCTCCATTGCCTAAGGAAAAGTGCCCTTTCCTGTGGGAACAAGGCAACATGTCGTGAAATGCTGGTCCACAGTCATATTATTGACTCCTGGTAGGATTTTTATGGTCTTCAGCTTCTTCTTGTATTTGGACCCTGCAGATGCAGCAACAACCCCTAGCCCTGATTATGGCAGGGCGTAGGAGTAGATATGGCTACATTGCAGGTCATGGCCCTCAGGATACTCCTAGTGCTGGTGGAATAGGAACCGGTGAACAGCATTTCTCAGAGCTGTTCACTTCCAGGATTTTATCCTCCTCCAGATCCTGTGGAAAGCGTCCTTCAAAATACTGCCAAATGTCCTGCCAGGAGAGATAATAGGTTAGAAATAATTGTTATATGCCAATAGGATACATAAATTGGGACTGTCCTAAAGGGATAACATGTAAGTGGCAGTCAGTAAGAGGCTTCCACACTACACTCTGCTGACAGATGCATAGAATAAGAGATGGGCCTTAAAAAGTCACCTTATCCCCATCCCATTTACACTGACTCACCTGCGATGCGGTTTTACAGCTCTTCGATTAGATATTACAGGCTTTGGTATTGATTTTATGACCTTCCATCCGTCATTGGCAAACGAGAATCCACAGAATAGTTTTTGATCTGTTTCGGCTATTGGTGGATGAAAGGCTTCAGTGTAGGACAGGACGTCTTTCATTGTATCTGATGTCATCACTGGTGGCTGCGGGGAGAAGATACAAGAGTGAGATGTTCATAAAAAGAAACAACAGAAATGTACTGCTGCCACCATCTTCTCTGGGTCATATACTTACAGGGGATAGCTGGAATGGAGGACGTGATCTGGCTTCCTCTATATCTGTCCAGTTGATCTCCTTAAAGAATGGATGATCTCTTATGTTGTCCACAAATTTCTGTCGACTCTCTGGTGACTTATCCAAGAGCTGGGAACATATAATGAAGATGATTATTCAGTCTCTAGTCGTCCTCCATTTTCATTGTTTATTTAATTACATACAGTATATCTGCTGTATTACTGAGATGTGTCTTTATACTCACCCCCTCAATGATGGCTTTGAGTTGGGGATCCAATCCCTTTGGAAAGAGAGGATCATCATTGATTATTGTCTCAATGATGGTCTCAATAAATTTACCTTCATAGAATGGATACCTGCCAGTAGCCATCTGGTATATCATCACACCAGCAGAGAACCAGTCCACTGCCGTGTTGTAGGGCTCCTCTTGAAGAATCTGTGAAGACATGAAAAAGACAATAAGAACATTGTCTAGCCAGCAGAAGACATGGAGATGTCCAGCCTTGTACACAGTGATCACTCAGGGACATGTAGATGATTCCTTACCTCAGGAGCCATGTAGAAAAGGCTTCCGACACAATCTGAAGTCTTTGTATCGCCAAAGATGTTCATTACTGCGAGACCGAAATCAGCAATCTTCAAGTGACCGTTGCTGTCCAGTAAAATGTTCCCCGGTTTTATGTCTCTGGAAAGAGTTTACAAAATGCCATAATGTAATTATTATATTAGCCTGGCTGATGACATATTATGGCCTGAGATATCAAATGTCTACAGGGGGCATGAGGATGAGGGTATGAGTTTATATACCAGGTCTAGACAGTGGAAGAAGTGCTACACCTACCTGTGTATGATACCTCTAGAGTGGAGAAACTGCAGCCCACAGATCAGCTCAGCTGCAATAAATCTAATGAGAAACAAAACCAACAGAAAACCATCAATATCCAACATTTCATCAACTAAACTAAGAAACTAATAATAAAGTAAAGCCAGATGAGCCTGACAACCATTATCTTCATCTAATATATCCATGATCTGTCTTACCTGGTGACTGCAGTGGGAAATGGGGCATTGGTTGACATGATGTTTCGAAGGTCTCCTCCACTGAGATATTCCATGACATAGAATAAGTAGTCCTGTGATAAAACAGAGGAGATAATAGGTGTTACTGGTATAGTCTAGATATGAGATACTGGTGGTAATGTTATAATACATGTAATACTATGATAGTGGCCTAGAAGAACATTGCACACAGATGGCCATATAGACAGGCATTCAGATAATATATTGAAGACTCAGAGCTGTTAGATCCTCAGCCTCTTACCTGGGACTGGAAGGTGGAAAAAGCCTGAGAAATGAATGGACTCTTCCTAGTCATCTCCAGGACCTGTCTCTCTATCAGGACATCATCTTTTAAGTTCTCAAGTAGGAACCTCTTCTTTACCATCTTCACTGCCACTTGTTGTTGTGAGGCTTGATGTGTGGCCAATATTACCTGTAGGATACAGAGCATTAGAACTGGAGGAAAGGCCCATCCTGCCATGAGATGTGACGAGAAGATATGAAGCAGAGATGTTTCTAGAGTCATATTACTGCTCCACATCATACACATGAAGTAGACGTCACCACAATTCCTAATACTTACTTTACCAAATCCGCCTTTTCCAATGATTTTATGGAAGGTGAAGCTCTCCAGTCCAGTCACAATGATGGGGGATTCAGCTGGGGTTGTACCTGATGGAGAGATAAGATGTATTATTCCAATATAATGCTAATGTGGCCTCTTTTAGCAATTACAACATGGGGTTGAACAATATTAGAGCAGGGGTGGGATTCAGCCGATTCTGTCCGGTTCAGGAGAACCGGTTGTTAAAATAGCAGCCGGTTCCCAGAACCGGCAAGAAACAGCTTCGACGATCTGGTTCCTCCCTGTATTCATTTGTGTTAGTGTCTCTAAGACTCTAACACAAATGAATCCCCGTACCTCCACGCTGCACTTCCGGGTTGAGTGGAGCCTGTCTCCCTGACCCGGCGTGCAGCAACGCGCTGACACTGCAGAGGTCACGGCAGCGTGGAGAGGTAGCTCCTCCTACTGCCATCTGTCAGCGTGCCTGCAGAGTGCCACGGAGGAGGACAGAAGACAGAGGAGAGGCCGCCGATGCTTGGAGCAGGTAAGCGCTCATTGAGCCGAAGATGCAGGGAGAGGGGCTGTATAAGAGGGCAGCTATATGGGGAGAGGGGCCACATAAGATGGCAGCTATATGTGGATATATGGGGAGAGGCGCCACATAAGAGGGGAGCTATATGGGGAGAGGGGCCACATAAGATGGCAGCTATATGTGGCTATATGGGGAGAGGGGCCACATAAGAGGGGAGCTATATGTGGCTATATGGGGAGAGGAGGCCATATAAGATGGGAGCTATATGGGGAGAGGGGCCACATAAGATGGGAGCTATATGTGGCTATATGGGTAGAGGAGGCCACATAAGATGGGAGCTATATGTGGCTATATGGGGAGAGGGGCCACATAAGATGGGAGCTATATGTGGCTATATGGGGAGAGGGGCTTCATAAGATGGGAGCTATATGTGGCTATATGGGGAGAGGGGCCACATAAGATGGGAGCTATATGTGGCTATATGGGGAGAGGAGCTGCATAGGATGGGAGCTATATGTGGCTATATGGGGAGAGGAGCTGCATAAGATGGGAGCTACATGGGAAAAGGAGCCATATGGGACAGGATCTGCAGTGGAAAAGGAGCACTGGGATGGGATCTGCAGGGGGAAAGAGGCCATAATGGGATGGGATCTGCAGGGGGAAAGAGGCCATAATGGGATGGGATCTGCAAGGGAAAGAAGCCATAATAGGATGGTATCTGCAGGGGGAAAGGGGCCATAAAGCTATGGGATCTGCAGGGGGAAAGAGGCCATAAAGCTATGGGATCTGCAGGGGGAAAGAAGCCATAATGGGATGGGATCTGCAGGGGGAAAGAGGCCATAATGGGATGGGATCTGCAAGGGAAAGAGGCCATAATGGGATGGGATCTGCAGAGGAAAGAGGCCACATGGGATGGGATCTGTATGGGGAAGGTCGCCCATTCCAATTTTAGCAGGGCTCCTTTAGTAATAATTTTTAAAAACATCTGGTGCTGGACAGGAGAGTGAAGGTATAGAAGGGGAAAGAGATTATACTTTAAATTACTTGTATTTTTTGGTTGAGGAAAGTGCGTGAAAATGGGTGTGGTTACTGAATGGGTGTGGTTTTCAAATGGGCGGGGTTTACCGAGAATCTGTTGTTAAAAATTTGAATCCCACCCCTGTATTAGGGGGTATCAAAGAGAAATGACACAACAATCATAATAAGTGGGGTATTCTAAAGGTTCACAATCCTGTCAAATACTACTTTGTGGGCTATGGACTCTTTGGGTCTTAGATCTGCACTCACCTGACAGCTGCTCAGTGTCAGCTTTGGGGGACACGCTGGATCCATCATCAGCTTTGTCCCCCATCGCTTCTCCCCTTTTCATCTTGTTCACGATACTCTCCTGTATCGGGCTTCCAGGTCTTTTTGAAGCCTTGATAATGGTTTTTTTGGTGCCATCTTTTTCACCCTCTGATGTTTCTATTCTTTTTTTTGGCACCTCATCTATGCTCTCTCTCTTTCTCAAACTCTCCATATTCAATTCAGGGTTAGCTTTGGGGGACACGCTGGATCCATCATCAGCTTTTTCTCCCATCACTTTTCCCCTTTTACTCTTGCTCACAATACTCTCCTGTATCGGGCTTCCAGGTCTCTTTGAAGCCTTGATACGGCTTTGGTTGGTGCCATCTTTTTCACCCTCTGATGTTTCTTTTCTCCTTTTTCTTGGCACCTCATCTCTTCTCTCTCTCTCTCTCTTTCTCTTTCTCAAACTCTTCATGTTTAGTTCAGGGTTAGCTTTGGGGGACCCGCTGGATCTATCATCAGCTTTTTCTCCCATCACTTTTACCCTTTTACTCTTGCTCACGATACTATCCTGTATCGGGCTTCTAGGTCTTTTTAAAGCCTTGATAAGGCTTTGGTTGGTGCCATCTTTGTCACCCTTTGATGTTTCTTTTCTCCTTTTATTTGGCACCTCATCTCTTCTCTCTCTCTCTCTCTTTCTCTTCCTCAAACTCTCCATATTCAGCTCCATAGATGAAATTCTGGGCTGAGGAAGGTCCTGTCCACCTCTAGAGCGCTCTCGGATAGCGTCTGGAACTGCTCTTCTAACAGGCCTTCTATTATTCAGTATTATATTTTATATAACACCAAGATTTGCTAAGCGCAAGTAAAAATCGCCTTCACCCACTAAGTGATGAACACAAATGGACGATAGTAAAACTGCAGCAACATTCTGATGATTGTTCTATGACATCACAAAGGGCTTTGTGACATCATCACATTCTAAAGGTCACATGACAGGACCAAAGCCAAAGGTCAAATGACATCACAGAGAGAGCAGTGACATCATCTGTCGCTGCAGGGGAACTTGCAGTAGAATATCTGTGTCTGCCTGTAGCTTCTCCCTCTCTCCATAGAACTATTTGTGCACTAACTGTCATCTCCTAACTCAGTAATGGCAAAATCTGTACAAACTGGACTCAAAGTCATTGAGGAGTTTTTGCCAGCATTTTCATGTAAACATTTTTAAAATGTCATAAATGTTTTATGCAACTCTTAGTTGCACAAATGTTTTATGATTTTTTTTCTGTCCTAGTTGTACAAATGTGGACAGAGCTTGGGCGGAACGGTGCAAGCTCATGGCTGCCAGACACATTCATCATAACTTGCTTGAAAAAAGTGGCACATTTTTTGCTAGAAATGTACTCCAATCACTGACTGGAGTATATCCCTGGCTGCACACATGGCAGTTGTAAGTTACGGCAAATTCATTGAAAGGTGCACACCTCTTATTGGATTTGGCGCATCTTACTTCAGCTGTGCTACACTGTGATTTTCAATCATTTTTATTGTATTTTAAATTTGAATAAATAAAACAGAATTAATTTCATTAATAAATTTGTTCGACTACATTATGAATAAGTATACTTACAGTAACCATTTAGTATATATAGGGGGTAAGGAAGGCGGGGTTAGGGAGGATAAATTAGGGAAGAACAACTTTATTGGGGCAAACCTAGGAAAAAAGGTGGGAAGGGTAAGTAGTAAAAGGGAGAATTAACCTTAAGTAATGAAGGAGGGGGAAAAAAATATTATGTTGTAAAGAAAAGAAGGAAAGGAGAAAAGATAGAAAGAGAGAGAGGGTTGGGTAGTGAGGAACAGAGGTTTTTGTATCTTTGGAGTAGAGTCTCTTTGAGAAAATCTATAAATTTATAAGACTGTCAGAGAGTAGTAGAAGTCAACCTATATATTTGGGATTCAATAGTCATCCAGTATCTATTAAATTGTCCAACCATACTCCCCATCTTTTATGGTAAGAGCCGAATGAGTTATTAAATGTACCATGTTTCCTTTCAAATTTGTGATGTAGTATCAGCTTGTTGTTAATTTCTTTATATTTGGTATATTGTCACTATTCCAATTTGCTACAATGGAATTTTTTGTTATGAGGAGAATATGTATAATAATTGGAGTATGACAAGGGTTAATGGATTCTAGGTCCATTTACTGTGTGTAAATGATATCTGTGAATTGAGAGTGAAATCAGTCCACGAGGAGGAAGAAGCAGATTTCTCTGATATATATTAAGATATATAAAGTTTCTTATTTTCATTTGTAGTAATAATTTATGACAAGAATAAGAAATTCATAAATACAATGATAGTGACTCTTTAAAAAATGACAGCTGTGCTGTGATCCCAGTTATTTCTTAGTGATTTCCCATAGAAACCTATTACGTCTCTCTGCTGAGGGATGACAACAATTGAAAGCAGCAGTGGCCGGCTCCCCATTCATACAGCTGATTTCACTGCAGACAGCCAAGGCCGCTGGTGGGCACAGACGACAAAAGACCCTTGTGCAAGAACAGGATATGGGCCCTTTACAGTCCAATAAGGTATCATAATCCACAATTACACCTGCTTTGGAGGTCAAAATGGGCCTCCTTACTAGAGATGAGCGAACCGGTCCCGGTTCGGCTCGAGGTCGGTTCGCCGAACGGAGCTCCCGTTCGAGTTCGGTTCGTCGAACGTTCGATGAACCGAACTCGAACCGCATAGGAAACAATGGCAGGTATTCACAAACACATAAAAACACCTAGAAAAGACCCTCAAAGGTGTCCAAAATTTGACAAACAGCTCACAACACAACACAAACACATGGGAAAGTGACAAGGACATATACTCATGCGAAAACAAAAGAGCAGGACAAGGAAAAAGTGGAGGACACACAGATATAGGCATGGCATGCCCTTCTAAAATCATGTAAAACACCGCAAGGTGACTCCAAGCGGAGTCTCCCTTTTTTCCAAAAATTGGGCCCCACACACACCCACCCCTTCAGTGGCAGCAGTTGTGCCCCAGTTGTACACTTCACAGCTAGATTTGCATCAAGCACATTCAAAAATACGCCATAATTAACCGTCCCCAGGATGACACCGGGGTAGGTAGCAAAGTCTTTCCTGATCCCAGCTCTGTTCATCTTGGCTCCTTTTTAAAAACACAGCAAGCAAGGGTTACTCCAAGCGGAGTCTCCCTTTTTTCCAAAAATTGGGCCCCACACACACCCACCCCTTCAGTGGCAGCAGTTGTGTCCCAGTTGTACACTTCACAGCTAGATTTGCATCAAGCACATTCAAAAATACGCCATAATTAACCGTCCCCAGAATGACACCGGGGTAGGTAGCAAAGTCTTTCCTGATCCCAGCTCTGTTAATCTTGGATCCTTTTAAAAAACACAGCAAGCAAGAGTTACTCCAAGCGGAGTCTCCCTTTTTTCCAAAAATTGGGCCCCACACACACCCACCCCTTCAGTGGCAGCACTTGTGCCCTAGTTGCAAACAGGATGTTTTGATTTGCATCAAGCACATTCAAAAATACGCTATTCTTAACCGTCCCCAGGATGACACCGGGGTAGGTAGCAAAGTCTTTCCTGATCCCAGTTCTGTTCATCTTGGATCATTTATAAAAAACACAGCAAGCAAGGGTTACTCCAAGCGGAGTCTCCCTTTTTTTCCAAAAATTGTGCCCCACACACACCCACCCATTCAGTGGCAGCACTTGTGCCCTAGTTGCAAACAGGATGTTTTGATTTGCATCAAGCACATTCCAAATCCACAAGCATTTACTCTCCCCAGGATGACACAGGGGTAGTAAATTCCTTCTGGATCCATGACTTGTTCATTTTGATGAACGTCAGTCTTTCCACATTGTCACTGGACAGAGGCGTGCGCTTATCTGTCAGCACACACCCAGCAGCACTGAAGACACGTTCAGAGACAACGCTGGCAGCTGGACACGACAAAATCTCCAAGGCGTAACTGGATAGCTCTGGCCATTTTTCTAGATTTGAAGCCCAAAATGAGCAAGGCTCCATTTGCAAATGGCATCGATGTTCATTTGGAGACACTCCTGTATCATCCTCTCCAGCCGTTGACTATGTGTCAGACTTGTTGTCTCTGGTGGCCTTGCAAAGGAGGGTCTAAAAAAATTATGAAAAGATTCCATAAAATTGCTGTTACCAGCACCAGATACAGTGCCACTGGTACGGGTAGACTGTTGAAGATGACGAGACCGTCCCATGTTTGTCAAGTTACAACTGGGAGATTCCCTCCCTGCACCTGCACGGTTGTTTGGTGGAAAAGCCGAGCTAAGATCGAGTAACAGCTTCTGCTGATACTCCTGCATACGTGCGTCCTTTTCTATGGCTGGAATTATGTCACAAAATTTGGACTTGTACCGGGGATCTAATAGTGTGGCAATCCAGTAGTCATCATCACTTCTAATTTTGACAATACGAGGGTCATGTTGGAGGTAGTGCAACAAGAAGGCACTGATGTGTCTTGCGCAGCCATGCGGACCAAGTCCACGCTGTGTTTGTGGCATAGAGGTGCTAACCGTTCTTTCTTCCTCTAACATCTCCCCCCAACCTCTTTCAACAGAAATTTGACCAAGGTCTCCCTCATCTGCTGAGTCTTCCATGTCCATGGACAGTTCGTCCTCCATTTCTTCATGTTCTCCTGCACCTTCCTCAACATTTAGCCTGCTACCATGCGCCCTTGTTGATCCCTGTCCCCCATGGTCCCATGCCTGCCGCGTTGGTGATGATGAACGTCTGGACCTTGGTGATGTTGTTGTCCCTTGCGCATATGAATCCTCCTGTAGTTCCTCTCCTTCCTGTTGTCCCACCCCCTGACTCCGAATAGTGTTTAGCGTGTGCTCCAGCATGTAAATGACTGGAATTGTCATGCTGATAATGGCATTGTCAGCGCTAAACATATTCGTCGCCATGTCGAAACTGTGCAGAAGGGTGCATAGGTCCTTGATCTGAGACCACTCCATCAGGGTGATCTGCCCCACCTCTGCATCTCGTTGGCCCAGGCTATACGTCATGACGTATTGCACCAGGGCTCGGCGGTGCTGCCACAGTCGCTGTAACATGTGGAGAGTTGAATTCCAGCGTGTCGCCACATCGCATTTCAGGCGATGAACCGGCAGGCCGAAAGACTTCTGGAGCGATGCAAGTCGCTCAGCTGTGGCGCTTGAACGGCGGAAGTGAGCAGACAGTTTTCGTGCCCTGTTCAGAAGGCCATCTAGGCCGGGATAGTGTGTTAAGAATTGCTGGACAACAAGGTTCAACACGTGAGCCATACAAGGCACGTGTGTCACCTTGCCCAGGCGAAGGGCCGCACCCAGGTTTGCAGCATTGTCGCACACGGCCTTACCAGGCTGCAGGTTGAGCGGAGACAACCATTTATTAAACTCGGACCGCAGAGCTGACCACAACTCCTCAGCTGTGTGACTCTTATTCCCAAGACATGTCAAGCTAAAGACCGCCTGATGCCGTTGCGCTCTGCTGCCAGCATAGTAATGAGGTGTGCGTGATTCCTTCTGCGCAGTGAGAACGCTGGTGGCCTGACCAGGCAGGCTTGGGACGGAGGTGGAGGACCCAGATGAGGTGGAGGAGGCAGAAGCAGTGGCGGAACTTGGACAGACAGAGGATTGACACACAAGTCGTGGGGACGGCAAGACTTGTGCAGCAGACCCTTCAACATCTATCACCATAGTTACCCAGTGCCCAGTCAGCGACATGTAACGTCCCTGTCCATGCTTACTGGTCCAAGTATCGGTGGTGAAATGCACCCGTTCACACACAGAGTTTCTCAAGGAAGCGGTGATGTTGTGTGCGACATGCTGGTGTAGCGCGGGCACACCTTTCTTAGAGAAGTAGTGGTGACTGGGCATCTGGTACTGGGGCACAGCGACAGACATAAGGTCTCTAAAATCCTGTGTGTCCACTAGGCTTAAAGGCAGCATTTCGGTAGCCAAGAGCTTACAGAGGGATAGAGTCAACCTCTTAGCTTTGTCATGGGTCGCAGGAAGTGGCCTTTTATTTGACCACATCTGAGGGACAGAGATCTGGCTGCTGTGTGTAGACGGTGTTGAGTAGGGTGTCCCTGGAAAAATGCAGGTTTGTGAGGAAAGTGCAGGCGGAGACATGATGTTGCCTTCATCCAACGTTGGTGCTATCGATGTCTGAGAGAGCTGTACACACGCACTTGTTTCCCCTTCCAAACCAACTGACGACCTACCAAGCAAACTGCCTGTTGCGGTTACAGTGGTGGAAGTTGTGCGTGGAAAAACAGGTGTGACAGCTGTCCCCACAGTCATAGAAGATGAAGAGCGCGCGGATGCACTGGAAGGGGCAGGCGGTGGATGGTTCGCTCCGCTAGGCCGCATTGCAGCAAGGTGAGCTTCCCACCGGGACATATGATATTTATTCATGTGACGATTCATGGAAGAAGTTGTCAAACTGCTGAGGTTTTGACCTCTACTAACAGAATCACGACAAATTTTACAGATCACATAATTTGGGCGATCTTTTGCTATGTCAAAAAAGGACCAGGCTAGGCAAGGCTTAGAGGGCATGCGACCTGTTGATCCACCCCGACTAGTGCTCAGAGGCAGAGTGGTGGCTGAGGATGCAGTTGTAGACGTGCTACCAGTACTCCGACTCTGTCCAGGAAGGCGCAAGGTAACTTCGTCATCAGTTGCATCCTCCTCCACCACCTCTGTTGACCTCCTCGAGTGCCTGACTGTGGGTTGACAGTAGGTGGGATCTAGAACTTCATCATCAATTGTTGTGTTTGCACTCCCCTCCCCCTCAGACCGAGCCTCTTCTTGCCCTGACCGAATATTTAAGTTGTCATCCCAATCGGGTATCTGCGTCTCATCTTCATCAGTATGTTCCTCATTGTCTATAACCACAGGTGTTACAGTTTGTGACAAAGGGTCAACATTATGCTCAGAAACTTGATCCTCACATCCTGAATCAGAGTCACAAAGGTTCTGGGCATCACTGCAGACCATTTCATGTTCTGTACTCACTGTAGCTTGGGAGCAGACCTCTGATTCCCAGGCTATAGTGTGACTGAACAGCTCTGCAGACTCAGCCATCTCAGTTCCACCATACTGTGCAGGGCTGATGGAGACTTCAGAGCTGGGAGAAAGCAAGTTTGATTGGGATGACAACTCAGAGGACTGGTGTTTTTTGGATGTGGTAGTTGAGGTGGCGGAGAGGGCACTTGTTGGACCACTTGAGATCCATTCAAGCATTTTCCTTTTTTGGCCATCATCTACCTTTGTTCCTGTTGTTCGTGTCCATAAAAAAGGGAGCACATCGGATTGTCCACGGTAAGTAGTAGACATCTTACTTTTGCTGGTAGATGGTCTATCTTCAGCAGATGATAATGGAGCTTTGCCACCTTCCCCACGGACAAACCCTTTTTTTCCTTTTCCACCACGCCTCTTCCCCTTTCCACCAGCATCTGTCATTTTGCCACTCATGTTGATTGTGACAAGATTGTGCACTGAAAATGTGGTAGTAAAAATTGAGAGGTGGTGTAGATTGCAGCGGTGGTCTAGCTTTATTAACAGCAGAATAATAAAGAATAAATATCCCTGACAATGCAACTACGGCCCTTAAACTGGCAGCATAAATTGCTAGTATAATGGCTTAGTTATAATGAGTTGGAGTGTGCAATGCAGGCAGACGTGCTGCAAATATCTTTGCACTAGTGGGACTAGACAAAAGTCCAATAGCCACGTTTAGGATGCCACTAGGTACACTGAGTGTTTGCTAGTATAATGGCTCAGTTATAATGAGTTGGAGTGTGCAATGCAGGCAGACGTGCTGCAAATATCTTTGCACTAGTGGGACTAGACAAAAGTCCAATAGCCACGTTTAGGATGACACTAGGTACACTGAGTGTTTGCTAGTATAATGGCTTAGTTATAATGAGTTGGAGTGTGCAATGCAGGCAGACGTGCTGCAAATATCTTTGCACTAGTGGGACTAGACAAAAGTCCAATAGCCACGTTTAGTATGCCACTAGGTACACTGAGTGTTTGCTAGTATAATGGCTTAGTTATAATGAGTTGGAGTGTGCAATGCAGGCAGACGTGCTGCAAATATCTTTGCACTAGTGGGACTAGACAAAAGTCCAATAGCCACGTTTAGGATGCCACTAGGTACACTGAGTGTTTGCTAGTATAATGGCTTAGTTATAATGAGTTGGAGTGTGCAATGCAGGCAGACGTGCTGCAAATATCTTTGCACTAGTGGGACTAGACAAAAGTCCAATAGCCACGTTTAGGATGCCACTAGGTACACTGAGTGTTTGCTAGTATAATGGCTTAGTTATAATGAGTTGGAGTGTGCAATGCAGGCAGACGTGCTGCAAATATCTTTGCACTAGTGGGACTAGACAAAAGTCCAATAGACACGTTTAGGATGCCACTAGGTACACTGAGTGTTTGCTAGTATAATGGCTTAAGGCTACTTTACACACTGCGATATCGGTCCCGATATCGCTAGTGTGGGTAGCTGCCCCCATCTGTTGCGCGACACGGGCATATCGCTGCCCGTGCCGCACAACATCGCCCACAGCCGTCACACATACTTACCTGTCCGGCGACGTCGCTGTGACCGGCGAACCGCCTCCTTTCTAAGGGGGCGGTCCGTGCGGCGTCACAGCGACATCACTGAAACGTCACTGAACCGCCGCCCAATAGCAGCGGAGGGGCGGAGATGAGAGGGACGTAACATCCCGCCCACCTCCTTCCTTCCGCATAGCGGCCGGGAGGCAGGTAAGGGGAGCCTCCTCGTTCCTGCGGCGTCACACGCAGCGATGTGTGCTGCCGCAGGAACGAGGAACAACCTCGTTACTGCTGCAGTAACGAGATTTGGGAATGGACCCCCGTGTCGCCGATTAGCGATTTTGCACGTTTTTGCAACGATGCAAAATCGCTTAACGGTGTCACACGCAACGGCATCGCTAATGCGGCCGGATGTGCGTCACGAATTCCGTGACCCCAACGACTCCGTATTAGCGATGTCGCAGCGTGTAAAGCCCGCTTTAGTTATAATGAGTTGGAGTGTGCAATGCAGGCAGACCTGCTGCAAATATCTTTGCACTAGTGGGACTAGACAAAAGTCCAATAGCCACGTTTAGGATGACACTAGGTACACTGAGTGTTTGCTAGTATAATGGCTTAGTTATAATGAGTTGGAGTGTGCAGAGGACAGGAGGGTACAGTGCCAGGGTTGTGGGGCTCTGGGTAGAGGAATGGAAGCCTGCCTTTCTATTCCCTCCTAATGGGGAAATGCAGCGATGAAATCCCTGACCTTAGCTACACAGACGCTGTCTCTGTTTTCAGGACCTGTCACCTATGGCTCTGACCCTGCCGGTGTGAAGCCCCTCCAGTGTTGTGTCGGTGCATTACCTTCAGGGACTCCACGTAGCTGGATCCTGTCACAGGTAGGAGATCTTCTTTTAGGATTGTCGTGACGCCACTCTCAGAATTGCGGTCAGTGGGGACCGCCACTGCAGGTTAAGGGATGCCTGGGGCTGATGGTGGGTGCAGCCAGTTGTAATAGCCTCCTGAGAGTGAGGCAAGCCCCAGGGCCCTGTGTAGGTGTGTAGAACCACAAGGCGCAGAATAACTCCACACAAGCAGAATGTCTTTCAGGGGTTTTACTCACTGTTGATGGCAGGGTGAGTAACCCGGGCGTAGCTGGGATGAACCAGGCTGGAACCAGGTATCCTTCAGGCTGACTGATGAGGGTGGCTACCGACTCGCCTTCCTTAGCCCTTCTGTGGTTTGTGGTAACCCCGACTTTTAGTCCCTATGGGGGTCACCCAGGGAAGTAGCTGCTCCCCTCGTTTGTTTGCCGTTTGCTTGTCGCCTGGACCAGATCACTCCAGCTGCTTGCCTCCTGTGAACTATGGGCCCTAACTGTGGCTAC
Source organism: Anomaloglossus baeobatrachus (assembly GCF_048569485.1). Classification (NCBI taxonomy): domain Eukaryota; kingdom Metazoa; phylum Chordata; class Amphibia; order Anura; family Aromobatidae; genus Anomaloglossus; species Anomaloglossus baeobatrachus. Next base: position 23,474,604 of record NC_134354.1, on the reverse strand, counting down.
GTAGCTGCGGCTTTTGTGGTGTTGTGGCGTGGGCTTTAAGGGCCCCACACCGGCAGGTTTAGCAAGGAAAGGTGGATCTATCCCCGCATCGGGATCTGCCGCCCGTTTGGGCCTGGTACTCCCTGACAGTCTCCTTACTTTCCACTACACTGCTCTCTCTCCAGCTGTGTGTGGTGTTCGGGCAGCACGACCAGGTGACCGTTCTCCCCCGTCGGTAGTCACTGCGCGGACGCTGTTAGACTGTAACAGCTCCAGGGTCTGCTTCTGCTCTTCCTGAGCTGCACACTAAACTGGCTCACTCGTGGGGCCTGCACTGCTGCTCCTGTCTGAGCTCCACTTCCATGCTCCTCACTCCTCCACACTCTGCTTCAGACTGTTTACTCCTCCTTCTCTTTTCCCTTTGTGCCTGCCTACGCCACCTAGCAACCAGGCTCTCTACCACACCCCTTGAGTGGAGATGGAGGCTTCGCCCCCTCCACTCCTCAAGTGGAGGTGAAGGCTTTTACCCCCTCCTGGGATCCCCAGGGGTCCTCCCAAAGGTACATGTGTGAGACCTGATCACTATGCGCCTGTGTAGTCACACCTCGGTCAGCCTTCTGGATTACCTGTATTGTACTGTCCCCAGCATGGGTGCAGTACTCAGTGGTGCCTGACCAGGTCAGGGGCGCCACATTCCCCCTTAGTTATCTCCAGCACGTCCTCGGGCTGCAAGACAACATTTTAAAATGCATAAAACATTAAAACATGGTAAAACATTTTAAAACCACCAGGTACCATACATCACCACCCTCCACCCACAAGTCCGTTAACCCACCCAAAACCCTCTCACGTTGGCCGCGCCTTCAGCCACTTCTGGCAGGATGTAGAGGCGGCTTTCATGGTCTGGTGGTTTCAGGGTATACCTGGCCTGGTGGATCCGCGCCTTCAGCCTCTTCTGGCAGGATGTAGAGGCGGCCTCCACAGTTGGTGCCGACCAGGTACCCTGTTTGTGGTGGAGAGCCAGGCCCCATAAACAGGCATGCTCCCTGGTTGCAGGCGAGCCAAGGCCCCATAAACGGACGTGCTCCCTGGTTGCAGGTGAGCCAAGCCCCTACACAGGCTGGCTCTGGTGGTGGTACCTCTGGGGTAACTATTTACACTGCGAGAGTTTGTGGCTATAGCCAGTTCATAGCCTTAAGGTTCATGGGTTTCTCACACTAGTTCATGTGGGCACATGCTTAAACTTATAAACGTTGCAAACTGGTCAAAACTGTAACTTGCTGTACTTCTTTCTTTACTTTACATAGATTCCTCCTTACCAGGGCTTGGGCCTGTAGGGCTGCGGCACCTGTTGTTTTCTTCATTTCTCTCATCATCGGAGGTAGTCTCATCAGTGGGTCCTTTATCTTTCCTTTCTTCTTCTGTATCTGTTTCTTTTTCTTGTGGTATGGAGACAACTGGGTTGCTATAGGAATCTCTGGTACATGGCGTAACGTCAAGTGCATACCATCCTCTTTCTCCCTGATGCATTGTGAATTCCACTGTATCTCCCATCTGTAAGTTCCTTCCCGGATGTCCTCTGGGCAAATGGGCTCTAACATCCCTTCTATTCACAAATATGCCTTCTTTTATACCAGGAGCTACTATGAAACCATATCCACTCTTCAAACTGAAATCCTCTACTACACCACGACAAAGTGGACCTCTAACCTGGGATTTGGCCCTTCTCAGGAACCGTTTCTCTTCCAAGTCTCTGGCCATGACTTCGTCTTTCTGCTCTGGAGACTGCGGTGCAGGGGAAAGCTTGGTTCTGCTACGGCGCCGTGTCCTACGGGCTGGGTTCTGCTGGGTTGTTACTTCACTGCCTGCAGGCCACCAGGTGAGGTTTCTAGGCAACTCTTCCTCTTCATCCCAGCGGGAATACGGCAGCATCTCTGGCTCTGGGCATGGATCCACTGCTGATGGCTCCGGGGTCAGCTCCTCAGCTTCCTGGCCTCCTCTCCCCCTTAGTTCTTTGGAGCACTCCTGTTGTGGCAGCGCCGGGGATGGGTGGTCATCAGCAGGCCCGGGCTGGGGACTCTTTGGCGTGGTTGCTGCAGAAGTCGCCTTGGGGGTGTGCGGAGGGAGCAGATACCGATCCACCATCTCTTGTGGGAACTGGGCCTCTAGGTCAGCCTTCAGCTTCCAGTATTCGGGGTCCTCTCCTATCAGGGACTTCCTAGCAGGGACTTCCTTAGACTGGGGAGCGGTGCCTGCTCTGGCCTTGCAGGCCGGGGTAAACAGTGGTACATTCTTGTCTTGGCGGGCCGCGCCTGACATGGCGGCGGCCTGGTCTTGGCGGGCCGCGCCTGACATGGTGGCGGCCTGGATTGGCGTCGCAGCTGCGATGGGATCTATGCAGGCTGGGCTGGGCGTCGCTGCAGCGATCGGAGCTTGGCGGGCCGGGCTGGGCGCTTCTGCGGCCTGGACTTGGCGGGCTGCACCTGGCGTTGCTGCGGCCTGGGTCAGCGTCACACCTGCGGCGTGGAGGAGGGTCGCGGCTGCGGAGGGATCTTGGCGGGCCGGGCTGGGCGCTTCTGCGGCCTGGACTTGGCGGGCTGCGCCGGGCGCTTCTGCGGCCTGGTTCAGCGTCGCCGCGCCGGGCATCTCTCCTGGGACTGCGGGCATGGCAGCAGGGGTCGGGGCACTCGCGCTGGCAGGGGCAACACCGGACTCACCCATCAGTAGCATCATCGGGGTCGGAGTCGTCGCCGCTCGGTCTGGCACTCGTCGCGCAGCTTTTTCCTCATAGGCCTTCACCGCGGCAGCCATCTCCAGAAGCTCCATGCGTTCCTCTCTGATCTGCTCCACGACCCGGGTCTCCAGTCGGTCGCAGAACTGGGCAAGCTCCCGATACCACCAGGCAGCGGAGCCTGGTTCTGGGTTTCTGCGTTCAGACGCCATTTCCTCTGCGCCTTCTTCTGCACGATTTCCCAGCAGTGGACTCGTCGCTGCCTCCAGTTGCAGGCTCTTCAGTTTCTGCTCTGCCTCTTCCAGCAGCAGGCTTCTGGCTCCCTTTCTGTCCCGACGTCTCTGAACGCCTCCGCTCCCATCACTTGCGAGGTCAGGACTCTGCAGGGGATCTCTGGGTAGCCACACCTCTTCGTGGGCGGTAACTTCTCCCAGCGCGGGCTGCTGTTGTTTTTCAGCGCGCTTTTCATGGTGGCAATATGGCGGCGCTTCCAATTTTTCAAGCGGACCGCCCAGGCACATTGTCACCTGTCTGAACAGGTCTAGTCCTTATCCTGTTCGTGATGCCAGATGTGAAGCCCCTCCAGTGTTGTGTCGGTGCATTACCTTCAGGGACTCCACGTAGCTGGATCCTGTCACAGGTAGGAGATCTTCTTTTAGGATTGTCGTGACGCCACTCTCAGAATTGCGGTCAGTGGGGACCGCCACTGCAGGTTAAGGGATGCCTGGGGCTGATGGTGGGTGCAGCCAGTTGTAATAGCCTCCTGAGAGTGAGGCAAGCCCCAGGGCCCTGTGTAGGTGTGTAGAACCACAAGGCGCAGAATAACTCCACACAAGCAGAATGTCTTTCAGGGGTTTTACTCACTGTTGATGGCAGGGTGAGTAACCCGGGCGTAGCTGGGATGAACCAGGCTGGAACCAGGTATCCTTCAGGCTGACTGATGAGGGTGGCTACCGACTCGCCTTCCTTAGCCCTTCTGTGGTTTGTGGTAACCCCGACTTTTAGTCCCTATGGGGGTCACCCAGGGAAGTAGCTGCTCCCCTCGTTTGTTTGCCGTTTGCTTGTCGCCTGGACCAGATCACTCCAGCTGCTTGCCTCCTGTGAACTATGGGCCCTAACTGTGGCTACGTGGCTGCGGCTTTTGTGGTGTTGTGGCGTGGGCTTTAAGGGCCCCACACCGGCAGGTTTAGCAAGGAAAGGTGGATCTATCCCCGCATCGGGATCTGCCGCCCGTTTGGGCCTGGTACTCCCTGACAGTCTCCTTACTTTCCACTACACTGCTCTCTCTCCAGCTGTGTGTGGTGTTCGGGCAGCACGACCAGGTGACCGTTCTCCCCCGTCGGTAGTCACTGCGCGGACGCTGTTAGACTGTAACAGCTCCAGGGTCTGCTTCTGCTCTTCCTGAGCTGCACACTAAACTGGCTCACTCGTGGGGCCTGCACTGCTGCTCCTGTCTGAGCTCCACTTCCATGCTCCTCACTCCTCCACACTCTGCTTCAGACTGATTACTCCTCCTTCTCTTTTCCCTTTGTGCCTGCCTACGCCACCTAGCAACCAGGCTCTCTACCACACCCCTTGAGTGGAGATGGAGGCTTCGCCCCCTCCACTCCTCAAGTGGAGGTGAAGGCTTTTACCCCCTCCTGGGATCCCCAGGGGTCCTCCCAAAGGTACATGTGTGAGACCTGATCACTATGCGCCTGTGTAGTCACACCTCGGTCAGCCTTCTGGATTACCTGTATTGTACTGTCCCCAGCATGGGTGCAGTACTCAGTGGTGCCTGACCAGGTCAGGGGCGCCACACCGGTACGAGCCCTTAAAAGGAAATATAGAAAGTGCTATCCCTAAGCTTTCCAGCGCTGTGTATGGAGCGCATACAGCAGTATCGGCGATAGGACAAAGGACGGAGCTGCGCCAGTGATGTCTGACACCAAGGACGCAGAAGAGATAATGGCGTCCGGACGGGCAGATACTCGTTTTTATAATGCAGGGACATGTGACATGGACATCCTATCACACATGCCGTTGCTTCTCTGGCTAAAAGTACACTTAGCTGTGTGTGTTTCTGGGATTGGCTGCCATAATGGCCCTCCCCACTACACGCGCGCGCTTAGGGAAGGAAGACAAGGAAAAAAAAAAAAATGGCCAAACAGCAGTGATCTGAAGGCGCTGTTCACGCACACTATACACTGAAATGTCATAATAGTGTGAGTCACAGAGTGACTTACACTATTACAGCGGAAAGCCAGCTAGGAATTAGCTGGTTTTTTGCTGTTAGAACCATTATCGAACGTTTCTAGAACTATCGAGCTTTTGCAAAAAGCTCGAGTTCTAGTTTGATCTAGAACAGGCCCCAAAATCACTCGAGCCTAGAACTGGAGAACCTCGAACCTAGAACCGCGCTCAACTCTACTCCTTACCTCTCCAGATTGCACCAATGATCTGTCCGCTCCTGGCCAAGGCTAAACAAGCAGTCCTTCTGCAGTTAATGCAAAGTAAATATAGTATTACATGAAGACCTTTTTGTTGATAGCTTTTTAGACTAATGGCTATGCCTAAACAGTGGGTCTGCCCTGTAAAAACATATTTTTGCTGTTTTAGAAGCTTTTTGACCTCTACCTTAGGTTTGGCCTCCCATTGAATGCAATGGGGTTCAAAATCGCTTGACGAACTGCATGGTGAACATCGGGAAGATTGGCAAACTGAACTTTGAAAGGTTCGCTCATCTCTAGCTGTAACTTGTAGGATTGCTTGATTAAAAGAAGGCCAAATGTGTTATGGCATACAGAAAGAAAAGAATACTGAACTCCTCCGGGATTAGGTTTTTTTTAAAGAAAAACATTTTAAAAAAAATTAAAATGCCATTCTGAATACTGCGTTGTATTGCTTCATAATATGGTGCCCATTAGATTCTATGGAAAGATGCTGTTTTTTGTTTTACTCCCAGATCATTGCTTTTAGGAGAGGATATATTGCCCAGGGCCGGATTATAGAAAGGGCATATGGGGCATCAATTAGGCTTCTTCCAATGACTATGGACTGGTAAAATCACAACTGGATCATGAGGACTGGTAATCTGATAGGTGCAAATTAGTCCCCAATTCCAATGTTACAATGATGATGAGTGTCATTGTGCCCATCTGTTTGTTGCCTCCAAAGAATCCATGGATTTTATTATTGATCTGCCTTCGTTTTCGAGAAAGACTGTAGTTTTGGTAGTTGTGGATAGTTTCAGTAAGATGGCGTATTTCATCCCGTTGCCAGCACCTCCAAATGCCAAAACTCTGGCTCAGGTGTTCATCCCTGAGATCTTGAAGCTTCACGGGGTTCCTTCTGATGTGGTCTCAGATCGGGAAACCCAGATTGTTTCCAAATTTTGGAAAGTCTTTAGTGCTCGACTGGGGGGTGGTTGTCTTTCTCTTCTGCTTTCCTTCCTCAATCGAATAGGTAGACCGAGCACACAAATAAAAATTTGAAACCTTAACTCGGTGACGGTGTTTTGTCTCCGAGAACCAGGAGTATTGGGCATCTTATTTACTATTTGCTAAATTTAAATAATCATCACCAGGAGTCTACTGGCAAGTCACCATTCTTTGATACATGTGGTTTTTATCCGCAGTTTGCTACCTTTAGTGGTAGGGGTGCTTCCTGAGGAGGAGCATTTTGTCTCATCAAACTCTTCTGTATGGCAAGGGTTCAGAGTAATTTGAAGCTCATGGGAGAGAGATACAAATGTATGGCTGATAAAAAAAACGCTTGGCAGGTCCGGACCTAAGTGTAAATGACTATGTCTGCTACCAGGAACATAAAGTTGAAGATTTGTTCCTGGAAGCTGGGGCCTAGGTTAATCGGTCCCTATAAAATAACCGCCGTCATTAAAGGGAACCTGTCAGGTCACCTATGCACCTAAACCCCCGAGCTGTTCTGTTTGCATATTGCTAATCCCTGTCTAAATGTCCCTGTATCTAGTAGCAATATAAGCATAAGGATCGGCACTCACAAAACAATTCTTTATAGTTGAAGAATTTATTCCATATCTTTCAATCCATTTTCATTCTATTTTCTTTCAAAAATTAAATGCAAGATGACGCACATTTCGGTCTAGAGATGCAGACCATTTTGAAATCATATACATATATGGATTTCGTTGGTGGGGGTCCCTGGGCAGAAAATCTGGTGGGGGCCCCATAACGTTGACATTTTTAGCCATAACAGTAGAGCGCGAACTGTAGCATTTAGATATAAATCCAATGAGCATGTATCTTATCCTGTTCTGCCACATTCAGATTTACAGTACTACAATACAGATACAGTCCAGGATAACTCAAAGCCATCCACTTATACACAGAAAGTAGAGTTACTAACATATTTTTTATTGATCCCAATGTTAAGGCAGTCAGGGCCGGCTCCAAGTTTTTGTGGCCCCGGGTGAGTCTCAGTGGGCCCTATCCACACACAGACACGCACATGCAGGGATACATACATATACATATTTGAAGACAAATTCACAAAAATACATATAAACAGACAAATATATGCACAGTCATAAACACTGACATATATGCAGACACAGATGCATTACAGGTATTAATATGGGGAAGTTGCCAGCAGCCTCACTCACCTCTCCCGCTTGTTCACGTCCAGCTCCTCCAGGACATGTGACTGTGTTGCATGAGGGTCGTCGCTAACAGACATGAATACACACCGTGCACACTGACACAGCATTGCTGTATATACATCACAGGAGGGGCTGGGGGGCTACAATATATACATTACAGGAGGGGCAGGGGGCATAGACATTACTGTGGGGGGGTATAGATGTTACTGAAGTGGCAAACAGCTCTGGTGGCCTACACATTACTGGGATGGGTGGCATAGTGCTCTGGGGGACCCATATAGTTCTGGGGGGCCACAAAGACGGCTCTGATTCATACACTCACACAGCTCCGACAAACGCACACACACACACACACACACACACACACACACACACACACAGCTCTGACACACACACACAAACAGCTCTAGTTATCGCCTTTTTTATCTCCTTTTTATACAAGAGCTTTAACATGTTGGGGGCAGCTGAGATATGTGCACACATGGCTCTGGGGGGCCACACACACAGATCTAGCACATACAGTTCTGAGGGGCCAGCACACCACCGGAAGGCAGCGCTGTGTTGGAAGACGTGGGCTGGCGCTGCGGCTCCTCTTCATCTGTGGGACTCAAGCACACTGTGCGGTAGCCCCGCCCACAGATGAACTTCAAACCAGGAGCGTGCAGCGAACGCTATGGACTGCGTGCCATTGTGGGTTAAAGGGACGGAAGCCGCACTTTCCTGCCGAGCTCTGCGGTCCCCGGAACTCGGCCCAGGGGCTGCAGAACTGACTGGCCCAAGGCTGTTCAGGGCCATGGCACTTGTTAATAAAATGGCGGCCACACAGATGGTGGTGGGTAGGGCCGTATTTGGCCTTCATGCTGCCCTAGGTACTGTAAGTGGTCGCGCCCCTCACTGACAACATAAAACTACGAGTCTGTGCACACAACATTATTTAAGGCGGATCTTCTCTGTAACGCACTTGAAAAAGGGGTAAAATGGTAAATGAATGAAGATCAGCACTTGCTGCGCACACGTTTATAGGTTTTTAGGCTTCTTTCAACAGCTTCAGGTTTTCAAAGACACTATGTGGTTAAAACTGGCAACCAAACCATTTTTCAGGCTCCCGGGAGGTCACTGACTAGTACAAAATACAATTTCAATTTAAGAAAACAAACAGAAAGCAAAAAAAAAAACACTGGCGAGTCCTCGTAGCACACAATGAGCGCACTGGGAGGATTCACAAATCGAGTGACACAGAGTGACTGCAGACGTATCATTCTAGATCAGACAACCCTTTTAAAATTTGCTTCAAAATATATTTTTAATATGCAAACGAGGTGGCTTTGATATACCAAAGCAAAGACCCCACCAGCGATGCACTAAAGCGCCCTCATTTGCATGTTAAATAAAAGTAGAATTTTTTTAGCAAATATTAAGGACGCATTCAGGTCATTTTCTCCCTTGAAACTGTGTAAATGTTAGTGCAGTGTAATGTCTGTGATAATACTCACTGATCGCTGATTTTTCATGTGCTGGACTCCATAATGACGTCACATCCACAGCTCGTCTCTGCAGACTTCCCTCTTCTCAGACTTCCTTATTCTGCAGCACATCTCAATATTGTGCCCTGAAAAATAACATTGTCATTATAATGTTCCTGAATAAAACAGCCACTAATGCTGTGTATTAAATAAGTCCTATGCTGTGACCCTGAAAAAAATAATTGCACCTCACTGTGCTCCCTGTAAAACGAAAATAACACTACCCCATACCGTGCCTCTTATTGTACATGGCCTCCACGCTATCCTCTCCTATAAAATATTCCCACCACACAGTCCCCCCATATATACTATGACCGCCACACCATCCATCCTTACATACTATGACCGCCACACCGTCCACCCTTGTGTACTATGTCCGCCACACCGTCCGCCCCCGTGTACTATGTCCACCACACCATCTGCCCTTGTGTACTATGACCGCCACACCATCCGCCCTTGTGTACTATGACCGCCACACGGTCCGCCCTTGTGTACTATGACCGTCACACTGTCCCCTATTATACTAAAACGCCACACTGTCCCCCTTATATACTATAACCGCCGCCCTTATAAGTTATACCAACTACACCTTCCTCAATTATGAAATATGATCTGCACACTGTCCTCACTTAATGCTGCCCCCTCCTCACAATGTCCCATGCATGCTGATCCCTCTCCATATGGAGCCCTCACACTGCCCCTCTCCATACTGAACCTCCCATGCTTCCCCTTCTCCATAATGGGACCTCCATGCTGCCCCACTCAATATACTTAGACCACCACACTACCTCATGCCTTATGCTAAGAGCCCCCACACACTACCCCTCTTTTCATACTGAGTCTCCTATATTGCTCCCCTCCATACTGAGCCCACACATGCTGCCCCATTTCCATACTGAGTCTTCCCACTGCCCCTCTCCATATTGAGCCCCATGCTGCCCCTTCTCCATAATGAGCTCCCAATGCTGCCCCCTTTTTCCATACTGAACACCCAACATACTAAGTTCTTATAGTTTTCCCCATCAGTTTTGTCCCTTGCACTATCCCTCACTCTAGAAGCCCCCCTAAACCCACCCCCTACAGCAATAGCCCCTCTAAAACCATTTCCTACAGCCATCTAAACCTCATGTTCTCTAATAGGCCCCTTCCCCGTCTGTCTCCCCCTCCCCACACATACTGTCTGCAGCATTAGTCTGTCACCCCCTCCTTACATGACCAATCTGCTGCATTAGTCTGTCACCCCCCTCCCCACACATGCACAGTGTACAGCATTAGTCTGTCACCCCCCTCCCCACACAACCACAGTGTGCAGCATTAGTCTGTCACCCCCCTCCCCACATGCTGCACAGTTTGCAGCATTTGTCTGTCACCCCTCCACGCCGTGGAACTCCTCACCCAAGTCCCCGCGTGTAGCGCCACCTCCCTTGCAGAGCGATGTGACCCCCGAGTCCGTGAGAGGCTCGAGCCACCACCCGCAGTACGAGCACGGATCCGAGCGGCTCGGTGGTCGCAGCCGAGCCCGCGGGGCGGTACAGAGGTCTATACATGTACAGTAATGGAAGAAACTGAACAGAGGTCCATATGTTGCGGGCGGAGGGGTGGGAACGGCGCTCGCCTGGGATCGCTGGCACTCGGGTCCGGTGCTTCTGCTCCTCGGTGGCTCGAGCATGGGGCCGGACCCGGGGCTCGAGCAGCGCCTCCTCGCCCACGAGTGAAAAGGGGAGATTTTTGGTGGAGATTTGAGGATGTCGGTCATGACGCCACCCACGGGTTGTGGTGATGGTGGGCACCACCGCTGCTCGTGACAGGGAATCCCAGGAGCGATGGCGGAGAGCAGCTGAGGTGTTGGCCCCTCCGTGGGTAGGGGGCTGTTGGTCCCGGGGCCCCGGTTGGAGAGTAGGGAGGAGGTATAGGTGCAGGTGCCGATGCGGGGAGGCAGCGTGGGCACAGGTGCAATGTTGCGGTGCCGGATGGCACTGTTGTACTCACTCAGACACAGAAGGACAGAGTCTCTGGTAAACCAAATGGCTGGATGGATGGGGCCCACAGCCGGCTGCGGTGTTCTCACTCTCCCCGGACGGGTTGATGGTGGCTGTCGTTTTCCTGCACCTGTGTAAGTGTGTTTGACTCCTATGGCTTCCCACGGGTAGTCCGCTCCCCGGCGTGTACGTGTCGGGAGAGCCCATTTGCCCACAGGCGCTGGCCCTTGGATCTCTGGCCCTTAGCGGTGGCACTTATCCGGACGGGTTGGGCTGTTGCCTTCTGACAGGACTTGGTTGGGAATGAACCCCTGAGGTCCAGACTGCAATCAGATAATTTGACCTTTACGGCGGCTCCTAGCCTGGTCGGGGTCTGAGTACCCTGCCTTGGAGTTTGGCTTCAATCTGCTCCCTGGTTCGGTACCGGCGGGCCACTGCCCGACCCCGGTCCTACGGTTCCGCTGACCTACGCCAACTCCTGCAGACGGCCACCACCGTCTGCCGACCTTGCTGAACGTGCCTGGGCTCCAACCCAGACACCAACAGTTTTCACTCCTCTCACGTTCACTGTCTAACACAAACTACTGTCTTTTCCCGCCTCCAGGCCTGTGAACTCCTCGGTGGATGGGGTCAACCGCCTGGCTCCGCCCCACCTGGTGTGGACATCAAGCCTGGAGGTTTTATTTTCTGAAAAGATAATTAACAGGGAAAAACAAACAAACAGTATGCATTTTCCTTTCTCGCCTTTTCATTGGGGGACACAGACAGTGGGTTCTATGGTGTCTCCAGGGGAGGCTTTACACTAGGTTTAAAAAAGAGTTAGCTCCTCCTCCCACAGCATATAACCCCAGCTAGGCGGGAACTAGCTCAGTTTCTTTTAGTGTCAGCAGGGAGGCTTTCACGTCTGGCCTGAGCCCCAGGCCAGCTCATGTTTTCCTAGCTTCCATATACGTTCAAGATGCTTATTTACACATTCCCATATGTGTCTCTCATCAACAGTTCCTTCGCTTTGCCGTAGGACACCGTCATTTCCAATTCAGGGCCCTCCCCTTTGGGCTGGCCACTGCGCCTTGGGTCTTCACAAAGGTCATGGCGACCGTCATGTCCATTTTACACCCCAGAGGCATCCTGGTCGTTCCCTATTTGGACGACCTTCTTGTCAAAGGGAGCTCTCTTCACGTTTGCTCAGAAAGCGTGCAGATTTGCCTAGACACGCTGTCAAGGCTAGGGTGGCTTATCAACTTCAAAAAGTCATCCCTCATTCCTCATCAGCGCATCACCTTTCTAGGTATGCTGATAGACACGGCTCAGTCCCGGGTTTTTCTTCTAGAGGAAAAGAGGTCTTCCCTGATCCGGGCCGCCCAATCCCTCCGCTCTCGCCGTCACACATCCCTTCGGAGTGGAATGAGAGTGTTAGGCAAGATGGTGGCGGTCATAGAAGCCGTGTCCTTTGCCCAATTCCATCTGCGCCCTCTACAACTGGATCTTCTATCCTCCTGGGACAAGAATCCAGCTTCCCTGGACCGGTCAGTCCGCCTATCTCGGTCTGCGCTCAGGTCCCTCGTCTGGTGGACTCAAGCCTCATCCCTATCTCAAGGGAAGTCCTTCCGCCCGGTCCACTGGCAGGTAGTCACGACGGATGCCAGCCTGATAGGCTTTGGGGCGGTGTTTCTCCACCACTCTGTTCAGGGACTCTGGTCTCCTTCCGAGTGCTCTCTGCACATCAATGTTCTGGAGATCAGAGCCATATTTTTGGCCCTTCAGAATTTTCAACTCCTACTATTGGGCCTCCCTGTTCGGATCCAGTCAGACAATGCCACGGCCGTGGCTTACATCAACCGTCAGGGAGGAACTCGCAGCAAGGCAGCGATGAAGGAGGTATCCAAGATTCTTCTTTGGGCAGAGAAGCACATCCCCATTATTTCAGCTGTCCATATCCCAGGGGTAGACAACTGGGCTGCAGACTTTCTCAGCAGGCAAGGTCTAGCGGCAGGGGAATGGTCCCTCCACGACAAGAGTGTTCCATCAGATCACTCTTTGTTGGGGACTCCCGGATGTGGACCTCATGACGTCTCGAATGAATGCCAAAATACGTCCCTTCATATCTTGGTCGAGAGACCCGCTAGCGCTCGGCTCCGACGCCCTAGTCTTTCCATGGTCGCAGTTTCGCCTGCCCTACATCTTCCCTCCGTTTCCTCTCATTCTGAGAGTAATCAAGAAAATCAAAGCGGAGGGAATCCCGGTGATCCTCGTGGCCCCGGACTGGCCCAGGAGAGCCTGGTATCCAGAGCTCCTCCAACGTCTCAGCGACACTCCCTGGCGTCTTCCCGACTGCCCGGATCTTCTGTCGCAAGGTCCAATATTCCACCGGAATACAGCACAGCTGCATTTGACGGCGTGGCGCTTGAATCCCTGATTCTAGCCAAATCAGGTCTTTCTTCCAGGGTAGTTCATACCATGCTTAATGCTCAGAAGCCTTCCTCTGCCAGCATTTACCACAGGACCTGGAAGACCTATCTTTCCTGGTGTGACCGTCATAATCGGTCGCCCCTGACCTTTTCAATCCCTAATGTTCTTGCTTTTCTGCAAGACGGTCTGGACTCGGGTCTTGCTCTCAGTACCCTTAAAGGACAAGTTTCTGCCTTGTCGATTTTTTCTCCAGAAGCGGCTGGCTTCTCGCCCTCAGGTCCGTACCTTTCTTCAAGGGGTAGCGCATTTGGTCCCTCCTTATCGCCACCCCTTAGATCCCTGGGATCTGAATCTGGTTCTGGGAGTCCTTCAACTTCCTCCTTTCGAACCTCTGAGAGAAATCTCTCTTCAATGACTGTCTTGGAAAGTTGCCTTTTTAGTTGCTATTACCTCTATCAGGCGAGTGTCCGAACTGGCAGCTCTTTCCTGTCGCTCACCTTACCTGATATTCCATCATGATAAGGTGGTCCTTCGGCCTTCCCCCGCCTTCCTTCCGAAGGTCGTATCCTCTTTCCACCTGAACGAGGACATTGTGTTGCCGTCATTCTGCCCGGCCCCGGTCCACTCCTTTGAGAAAGCCCTTCACACTCTCGATCTTGTCAGGGCTCTGTGGATCTACATCTCCAGAACAGCGCCGTTGCGCAAGTCCGATGCCCTCTTCGTCCTCCCAGTAGGACACAAAAAGGGCAACCCGACGTCTAAATCCACGATTTCTCGATGGATCAGGACTGCCATCTGTGAGGCATACAAAGCACGAGGTGCCATTCCCCCTCAATCTGTGCGGGCCCACTCTACACGAGCAGTGGGTGCCTCCTGGGCTATCCGCCATGAGGCTTCGGCGGCCCAACTTTGCAAGGCCGCTACCTGGTCCAGTGTGCACACGTTCACAAAATTCTACAGAGTGCATACGCATGCCTCCGCGGATGCTGCTCTTGGAAGACAAGTCCTTCAGGCGGCAGTGGCCCATTTATAAGTGGCCACTGCTCGGTTCTTGACAGTGTTTTGATATGAGTTCACTGCAGTTGCAGTTGTTAGTCAGCTCTTAGTCTGATGTTATACGTTATACACTGTTAATAGTTCAGTTCCCACCCAGGGACTGCTTTGGGACGTCCCACTGTCTGTGTCCCCCAATGAAAAGGCGAGAAAGGAAAGGACATTTTTGTGTACTCACCGTAAAATGTCTTTCTTGGAGCCTTTCATTGGGGGACACAGCTCCCGCCCTTGTGGTTTTGGTTACCCTTTTCCTACTGCTTTTACACCAAACTGAGCTAATTCCCGCCTAGCTGGGGTTATATGCTGTGGGAGGAGGAGCTAACTCTTTTTTTTAAACCTAGTGTCAAGCCTCCCCTGGAGACACCATATAACCCACTGTCTGTGTCCCCCAATGAAAGGCTCCAAGAAAGACATTTTACGGTGAGTACACAAAAATGTCCTTTTTTCAAATCTTCCCTGACGGGAGGCATGTTACTTCAAACGTTACCAATGGTAGTAAACATTTTTAATAACAACGGACGGGTCCCAGTTCTTCTGCTTTCCCACCCAAACAACCTAAACCTTTAAGCTGCCCCTAAGAAGCGGGCAGCACCCCTTTTCCCCAGTCCGGAAAACAGAACCTGGTTCAGGTTGCCCAAGCGGGAACGGGTACGGTGTCTCACACCCGACTGTCATTCAGGGATCCCCACGTCCAGGGGGACCCCTGACCCCGGAGGATGGTCACCGGTCCTGGTGGTGACCGGACCCCAGCCTGCTCTGCTGCGTGTCCTACCTCCAACCTGCCTCTCCGGAGGCGGTTAACGGGACTCCAGCCCGGAATTATTTACAAGCCCACCAGTTTGTGGGTGGCCTGTTGGTTCTCGGCCATGTTCATGATTTCTCATGTGGAAAGGGCTGTTAGGGTTTAGGAAAACATAACTTAGGGTCCCAACGGGGGACAACAGTTCTGCAACGGGGGTCCGCTGCCTTTACTGCTCATCCTCATACTCCTCGCCTGGCTCTGGGCGAAGAATCACATCTTCCAACCCCTCCAGCACACGGCAGGTGCGGCGGGAGAGGGCCGCCCGACACCCGTTGTTCCCGCTCCGCGGGATGTAGGTGGCCTCCATATCATACAGGCCGAAGACTTCCTCCTCCTCTGAGACAGGCTCTATGTCAGTCCCTGAGCTGCTATCATCTGACTTCAAGTGGCTGGTGGCGGGGCCCAGCAAATCTGTTACGGTTTCCAGCTGGGCCCAGAACAGCGGGCTCCTCTGCGGCAGGCGGGTCATCGTCAGTTGTAGCACGGGGGCCCACCCTCGGCACCGCTGAACTAACCGCTCCTGCGGCCTGCACGGGGGCTTCAGTGCTCTGCTGGCTGGCGATCTCTCTGACATCCGGGCCCCGGCGGGGCAACATCACGGACTCCGCTTCCGACGTTGAGGGCAGTGGGCTGAGCGGGGAAGCAGGGGCAGCCAATATGGACGGTGGGGGAGACCATATAGGGGCCGGGAGCAGACCGGGCTCTTCAGCCGCAGCGGCCGGTCCCTCAGGGACATAAGGACGTGGGTCAATTACCAGCTCCTCTAAAATGGTCTCCACTCCATGCGCCCCGCACGACCGCAGCCAGCTCCTCCACTTCAACGGTCCATCGGTCTAGCAAGAGACACACTTGGGCCCGGTTGCGGCAGCACAGCAACATTACTTGGGTCTTCATCCACGCCGCTGTTCTGGGCGCGGGCTCTGGGGACTTACGCTTTTCCGATGGGGCAGACAGCTGTATGCTTGGGTCCCAGGAACAAAACGACTGGCAGAGTCCTGGCGTCCCTGCCCATTATCCCTTCGGTTACATGAGACAGGCCTTCACCCGCCCCCCCTTGGTTCTCTCTGGCACCTCCTTCTCATGGGGGCGGGGCTTCACCTTCACGCCTTCCCTGCTCTGGGAAGATGACTTGAGCGGGAATTTCCGCGCCCAAGATGGCGGACTTTCAAATTTTTCGGCCGGACACCGCCAGCGGAGACTGCAAGGCGCACTTCTACTGGTAAGTAGACGGGTAGCATCCTGTTTGTGAAGCCAAGTTGTCGCGGGCGGAGGGGTGGGAACGCCGCTCGCCTGGGATCGCTGGCGCTCGGGTCCGGTGCTTCTGCTCCTCGGTGGCTCGAGCACGGGGCCGGACGCGGGGCTCGAGCAGCGCCTCCTCGCCCACGAGTGAAAAGGGGAGGTTTTTGGTGGATATTTGAGGATGTCGGTCGTGACGCCACCCACGGGTTGTGATGGTGGGCACCACCGCTGCTGGTGATGGGGAATCCCGGGAGCGATGGCGGAGAGCAGCTGAGGTGTTGGCCCCTCCGTGGGTAGGGGGCTGTTGGTCCCGGGGCCCCGGTTGGAGAGTAGGGAGGAGGTATAGGTGCAGGTGCCGATGCGGGGAGGCAGCGTGGGCGTGGGTGCAACGTTGCGGTGCAGCGCGGTGCCGGATGGCACTGTTGTACTCACTCAGACACAGAAGGACAGAGTCTCTGGTAAACCAAACGGCTGGATGGACGGGGCCCACAGCCGGCTGAGGTGTTCTCACTCTCCCCGGACAGGTTGATGGTGGCTGTTGTTTTTCCTGCACCTGTGTAAGTGTGTTTGACTCCTATGGCTTCCCACGGGTAGTCCACTCCCCGGCGTGTTCGTGTCGGGAGAGCCCGTTTGCCCGCAGGCGCTGGCCCTTGGATCTCTGGCCCTTAGCGGTGGCACTTATCCGGACGGGTTGGGCTGTTGCCTTCTGACGGGACTTGGTTGGGAATGAACCCCTGAGGTCCAGACCGCAATCAGATAATTTGACCTTTACGGCGGCTCCTAGCCTGGTCAGGGTCTGAGTACCCTGCCTTGGTGCTTGGCTTCAATCTGCTCCCCGATTCGGTACCGGTGGGCCACCGCCCGACCCCGGTCCTAAGGTTCCGCTGACCTACGCCAACTCCTGCAGACGCCCACCACCGTCTGCCGACTTTGCTGAACGTGCCTGGGCTCCAACCCAGACACCAACAGTTTTCACTCCTCTCACTTTCACTGTCTACCACAAACTACTGTCTTTTCTCGCCTCCAGGCCTGTGAACTCCTCGGTGGGTGGGGTCAACCGCCTGGCTCCGCCCTACCTGGTGTGGACATCAAGCCTGGGGGGTGGCAACAAGGATTTTGATTGACTGGTGTCACCTCACCAGGGAAGGGGGTGTGTGTGTGTGTGATGTTAGTGTACTGTGAACCCTGGGGGCCCAGGGCGTCACACATACATGTACACTAATGGAAGAAGCTGAACAGAGGTCCCTACATGTACAGTAATGGAAGAAGCTGAACAGAGGTCCCTACATGTACAGTAATGGAAGAAGCTGAACAGAGGTCCATACATGTACAGTAATGGAAGAAGCTAAACAGAGGTCCATACATGTACAGTAATGGAAGAAGCTGAACAGAAGTCCATACATGTACACTAATGGAAGAAGCTGAACAGAGGTCTATACATGTACACTAATGGAAGAAGCTGAACAGAGGTCCATACATGTACACTAATGGAAGAAGCAGAACAGAGGTGCATACATGTACAGTAATGGGAGAAGCAGAACAGAGGTCCATACATGTACACTAATGGAAGAAGCTGAACAGAGGTCCAAACGTGACGCCCTGGACCCTAGGGGTCACAGGTAACAACACCTACCACATTACACACACACCCCCATCCCTTGTGAGGACACACACAGTCACCCGAAAGGGAGACCTGATGCCTCCCTCAGGGCCAGTAGGGCACACCAGGTGGGAGGAGTCAGGCGGAAAGGTACGCCCACCGAGGAGACTACTGTCCTGAGGCAGGAGATACAAAGAGTCTAGTGAGAGATTAGTTGTAGAGTGACAGTGACAGGAGGTGTGGAGGAGCAGAGCTGTCAGGGACCTGGGTTTGAGCCTGAGATCCCCGTAACGTCAGGCAGGCAGACGGTGGTGGCCGCCTGCAGGAGTACCGGTACAGCAACCGGCGGAACCGTAGGGACCGGGCCAGGGTTGGAGCCCGTAGGGACCGGGCCAGGGTTGGAGCACGCCGGCCCTAAACTGGGGAGTCAACCATTTACCGGACCACCAGAAACCGGGTACTCAGACCCTGTCCTAGCTTAGAAGCCACTGAGTTTAGGCAAATTAACTGATTGCAGTCTGAACCTCACCCAAAGTCCCGAAAGAAGGCAAAAGCCCACCGATACCGGGTGAGAGTCACTGCCAAGGGCCAAACATCCGACGGGCCAGTGCCTGCGGGCAACAGAGGGCTCCTCCGGCAGCTAAACGCCGGGGAGCGGGCTACCACTGTCCAGGCAGGGAAGCCGAAAACCACAACAAGAGGTGCAAGGGAAAGGGGCCACCATCAGCCTCACAAGGGACATAAGCAGCCGGCTGCAGGACCCGACTATACCCGAACTTTGGTTTACCAGTGACTCTGAGTGTGAACTAATCGTGAGTACACCAGTGCCATCCGGGCATGACACCGCACCGAGCACAGCACCCTGTACCCCGACAACCACACCGTCGCCAGCCCCCTGGAAGAAACTGAACAGAGGTCTTTACATGTACAGTAATGGAAGAAGCTGAACAGAGGTCTTTACATGTACAGTAATGGAAGAAGCTGAACAGAGGTCCATACATGTACAGTAATGGAAGAAGCTGAACAGAGGTCCATACATGTACACTAATGGAAGAAGCTGAACAGAGGTCCATATATGTACAGTAATGGAAGAAGCTGAACAGAGGTCCATACATGTACACTAATGGAAGAAGCTGAACAGAGGTCCATACATGTACAGTAATGGAAGAAGCTGAATAGAGGTCAGTAGCCAAGGCCATACTTGTAGTGTAGGTTGTCCAACATCAAAAACCTGTTTACAATGCGTTCTGTTACTATGCCTGTTAGGCTGTCTGTGGGGGTGCAACACCATCAGTGATGCTCAAACCAAAATTCGTAACAAATTCCAGTCATGTTAGAAGAAGAAAAGGTTGGCAAGAAGTTGGGACCTGTTGAAGCGTGAGGACACGCGCAAACGGACGCCATTGTTTAGAGCACCCCACATTCTCCTTCCCACTGACTTTCAACAGATGAAATAATGGACTGATTTTATAGCCAGTGAGATCCAACCTTTTCTTCTTCTAGCATGCCAAGGCCATACCCCTGGTAGCCAGTGGAAGTGTCATCTTAGGAATGGACAGGTGTTATCGTATAGAAATCTGGGGAGTGAAGGAGGATTTATACCAAGGTGTTAAGGGGGCTTTACACGCTACGATATCGTTAATGTTTTGTCGTCGGGGTCAAGTTGTTAGTGACGCACATCCGGCGTCATTAACGATATCGCAGCGTGTGACACTGACCAGCGACCTTAAGCGACCTCAAAAATGGTGAAAATCGTTCACCATGGAGAGGTCGTCCCAAACTCAAAAATCGGTAAGGGTTGTTTATCCAGGTAGTTCATCGCTCATGCGGCAGCACACATCGCTATGTGTGACACCGCAGGAGCGAGGAACGTCTCCTTACCTGCCGCCGGCCGCAATGAGGAAGGAAGGAGGTGGGCGGGATGTTACGTCCCGCTCATCTCTGCACCTCCGCTTTGATTGGCCGGCCGCTTAGTGACGTTGCGGTGACGTCGCTGTGATGCCGAACGTCCCTCCCCCTTGAAGGAGGGATTGTTCGGCAGTCACAGCGACGCCGCCGACCAGGTAAGTATGTGTGATGCTGCCGTAGCGATAATGTTCGCTACGGCAGCGATCACAAACGCATGCGCGACGGGGGCGGGTACTTACACGCTCGATATCGCTACAAATTGCTAGCGATATCGCTACCGTGTAAAGCCCCCTTTATTCCCTGCTTGACCTTTTATGAATAAAACAAAATAATAGAAGACATTTTTGAAAACTGTAGCCAGGAAGAGTGAAGCAGTGAGCGATAATCACTAGGAGCTCAGCCTGACATGTACCTGCACTTTACACCTTTATCTATAACAGCTGGAATTGCTGTACCTGTAACCACTTAAAACTATAGCACTTACATATTATCTCTCCTGCACAAATGAACACCCCCCCAAAACACCAGAAAATCATTTGTTCCTTTCTTCACCCCTCCAAAAACAGATTTAAAAATTGACTAGTTTGATATAATCCAAAATGGTACCAATGAAAAGTGGATACACGTTACCACCACATTACATGCACCCCATGCTCTTAAGGGGTGGAATGTAAAATACTTATCCATGAAGATACAAAATAAATCAACTACTACTAGCACATGATGGTGAATGGTTTTGTTTATTGCTAGTAAATATCTTTTTAAATTCTTAGGTTCCTCTCTGCCACTAGTCGTGTGAGCTCCACCGAGGGCAAAAGGACTATAAGTTGCCATTTTCTTGTTGTATTTATCCATCGGCACTCAGGAGAGGAAAAACCCCCGTGGGGAAACCTCTAGGGAACCATGGCCTACGGATAAGTGCCCTTCCCTGGGGGCACAAGGCAACATGTTGTCTTGTAGTGCCGGTCCACGGTCATATTATTGACTCCTGGTAGGATTTTCATAGTGTACAGCTCCATGGCTTAAGGATAAGAGCCCTTCCCTGGGGTCCCAAGTCAACATGTTGTCTTGTAGTGCTGGTCCACGGTCATATTATTGACTCCTGGTAGGATTTTCATGGTGTACAGCTCCATGGCTTAAGGAAAAGAGCCCTTCCCTGGGTCCCAAATCAACATGTTGTCTTGTAGTGCTGGTCCACGGTCATATTATTGACTCCTGGTAGGATTGTCATGGTCTACAGCTCCATTGCCTAAGGATAAGTGCCCTTTCCAAGGCAACATGTTGTCGTGAAATGCTGGTCCACAGTCATATTATTGACTCCTGGTAGGATTTTTATGGTCTTCAGCTTCTTCTTGTATTTGGACCCTGCAGATGCAGCAACAACCCCTAGCCCTGATTATGGCAAGGCGTAGGAGTAGATATGGCTACACTGCAGGTCATGGCCCTCAGGATACTCCTAGTGCTGGTGGAATAGGAACCGGTGAACAGCATTTCTCAGAGCTGTTCACTTCCAGGATTTTATCCTCCTCCAGATCCTGTGGAAAGCGTCCTTCAAAATACTGCCAAATGTCCTGCCGGGAGAGATAATAGGTTAGAAATAATTGTTATATGCCAATAGGATACATAAATTGTGACTGTCCTAAAGGGATAACATGTAAGTGGCAGTCAGTAAGAGGCTTCCACACTACACTCTGCTGACAGATTCATAGAATAAGAGATGGGCCTTAAAAAGTCACCTTATCCCCATCCCATTTACACTGACTCACCTGCGATGCGGTTTTACAGGTCTTCGATTAGATCTTACAGGCTTTGGTATTGATTTTATGACCTTCCATCCGTCATTGGCAAACGAGAATCCACAGAACAGTTTTTGATCTGTTTCGGCTATTGGTGGATGAAAGGCTTCAGTGTAGGACAGGACGTCTTTCATTGTATCTGATGTCATCACTGGTGGCTGCGGGGAGAAGATACAAGAGTGAGGTGTTCATAAAAAAGAAACAACAGAAATGTACTGCTGCCACCATCTTCTCTGGGTCATATACTTACAGGGGATAGCTGGAATGGAGGACATGATCTGGCTTCCTCTATATCTGTCCAGTTGATCTCCTTAAAGAATGGATGATCTCTTATGTTGTCCACAAATTTCTGTCGACTCTCTGGTGACTTATCCAAGAGCTGGGAACATATAATGAAGATGATTATTCAGTCTCTAGTCGTCCTCCATTTTCATTGTTTATTTAATTACATACAGTATATCTGCTGTATTACTGAGATGTGTCTTTATACTCACCCCCTCAATGATGGCTTTGAGTTGGGGATCCAATCCCTTTGGAAAGAGAGGATCATCATTGATTATTGTCTCAATGATGGTCTCAATAAATTTACCTTCATAGAATGGATACCTGCCAGTAGCCATCTGGTATATCACCACACCAGCAGAGAACCAGTCCACTGCCGTGTTGTAGGGCTCCTCTTGAAGAATCTGTGAAGACATGAAAAAGACAATAAGAACATTGTCCAGCCAGCAGAAGACATGGAGATGTCCAGCCTTGTACACAGTGATCACTCAGGGACATGTAGATGATTCCTTACCTCAGGAGCCATGTAGAAAAGGCTTCCGACACAATCTGAAGTTTTTGTATCGCCAAAGATGTTCATTACTGCGAGACCGAAATCAGCAATCTTCAAGTGACCGTTGCTGTCCAGTAAAATGTTCCCCGGTTTTATGTCTCTGGAAAGAGTTTACAAAATGCCATAATGTAATTATTATATTAGCCTGGCTGATGACATATTATGGCCTGAGATATCAAATGTCTACAGGGGGCATGAGGATGAGGGTATGATTTTATATACCAGGTCTAGACAGTGGAAGACGTGCTACACCTACCTGTGTATGATACCTCTAGAGTGGAGAAACTGCAGCCCACAGATCAGCTCAGCTGCAATGAATCTAATGAGAAAAAAAACAACAGAAAACGATCAACATCCAACATTTCATCAACTAAACTAAGAAACTAATAATGAAGTAAAGCCAGATGAGCCTGACAACCATTATCTTCATCTAATATATCCATGATATGTCTTACCTGGTGACTGCAGTGGGAAATGGGGCATTGGTTGACATGATGTTTCGAAGGTCTCCTCCACTGAGATATTCCATGACATAGAATAAGTAGTCCTGTGATAAAACAGAGGAGATAATAGGTGTTACTGGTATAGTCTAGATATGAGATACTGGTGGTAATGTTATAATACATGTAATACTATGATAGTTGCCTAGAAGAACATTGCACACAGATGGCCATATAGACAGGCATTCATATAATATATTGAAGACCCAGAGCTGTTAGATCCTCAGCCTCTTACCTGGGACTGGAAGGTGGAAAAAGCCTGAGAAATGAATGGACTCTTCCTAGTCATCTCCAGGACCTGTCTCTCTATCAGGACATCATCTTTTAAGTTCTCAAGTAGGAACCTCTTCTTTACCATCTTCACTGCCACTTGTTGTTGTGAGGCTTGATGTGTGGCCAATATTACCTGTAGGATACAGAGCATTAGAACTGGAGGAAAGGCCCATCCTGCCATGAGATGTGACGAGAAGATATGAAGCAGAGATGTTTCTAGAGTCATATTACTGCTCCACATCATACACATGAAGTAGACGTCACCACAATTCCTAATACTTACTTTACCAAATCCGCCTTTTCCAATGATTTTATGGAAGGTGAAGCTCTCCAGTCCAGTCACAATGATGGGGGATTCAGCTGTGGTTGTACCTGATGGAGAGATAAGATGTATTATTCCAATATAATGCTAATGTGGCCTCCTATAGCAATTACAACATAGGGTTCAACAATATTAGGGCAGGGGTGGGATTCAGCCGATTCTATCTGATTCAGGATAACCGGTTGTTAAAATAGCAGCCGGTTCCCAGAACCGGCAAGAAACAGCTTCGGCGATCCGGTTCCTCCCTGTATTCATTTGTGTTAGTGTCTCTTTAAGACTCTAACAGAAATGAATCCCCGTACCTCCACGCTGCACTTCCGGGTTGAGTGGAGCCTGTCTCCCTGACCCGGCATGCAGCGACGCGCTGACGCTGCAGAGGTCACGGCAGCGTTGAGAGGTAGCTCCTCCTACTACCATCTGTCAGCGTGCCTGCAGAGTGCCACGGAGGAGGACAGAAGACAGAGGAGAGGCCGCCGATGCTTGGAGCAGGTAAGCACTCAGTGAGCCGAAGATGCAGGGAGAGGTGCTGTATAAGAAAACAGCTATATGGGGAGAGGGGCCACATAAGATGGCAGCTATATGTGGATATATGGGGAGAGGGGCCACATAAGAGGGAAGCTATATGGGGAGAGGGGCCACATAAGATGGCAGCTATATGTGGCTATATGGGGAGAGGGGCCACATAAGAGGGGAGCTATATGTGGCTATATGGGGAGAGGAGGCCACATAAGATGGGAGCTATATGTGGCTATATGGGGAGAGGGGCCACATAAGATGGGAGCTATATGTGGCTATATGGGGAGAGGGGCTTCATAAGATGGGAGCTATATGTGGCTATATGGGGAGAGGGGCCACATAAGATGGGAGCTATATGTGGCTATATGGGGAGAGGAGCTGCATAGGATGGGAGCTATATGTGGCTATATGGGGAGAGGAGCTGCATAAGATGGGAGCTACATGGGAAAAGGAGCCATATGGGACAGGATCTGCAGTGGAAAAGGAGCACTGGGATGGGATCTGCAGGGGGAAAGAGGCCATAATGGGATGGGATCTGAAGGGGGAAAGAGGCCATAATGAGATGGGATATGCAAGGGAAAGAAGCCATAATAGGATGGTATCTGCAGGGGGAAAGGGGCCATAAAGCTATGGGATCTGCAGGGGGAAAGAGGCCATAAAGCTATGGGATCTGCAGGGGGAAAGAGGCCATAATGGGATGGGATCTGCAGGGGGAAAGAGGCCATAATGGGATGGGATCTGCAGAGGAAAGAGGCCACATGGGATGGGATCTGTATGGGGAAGGTCACCCATTCCAATTTTAGCAGGGCTCCTTTAGTAATAATTTTTAAAAACATCTGGTGCTGGACAGGAGAGTGAAGGTATAGAAGGGGAAAGAGATTATACTTTAAATTACTTGTATTTTTTGGTTGAGGAAAGTGCGTGAAAATGGGTGTGGCTAACAAAATGGGTGTGGTTACTGAATGGGTGTGGTTTTCAAATGGGCGGGGTTTACCGAGAACCTGTTGTTAAAAATTTGAATCCCACCCCTTTATTAGGGGGTATCAAAGAGAAATGAAACAACAATCATAATAGGTGGGGTATTCTAAAGGTTCACAATCCTGTCAAATACTACTTTGTGGGCTATGGACTCTTTGGGTCTTAGATCTGCACTCACCTGATAGCTGCTCAGTGTCAGCTTTGGGGGACACGCTGGATCCATCATCAGCTTTGTCCCCCATCGCTTCTCCCCTTTTCATCTTGTTCACGATACTCTCCTGTATCGGGCTTCCAGGTCTTTTTGAAGCCTTGATAATGTTTTTTTTGGTGCCATCTTTTTCACCCTCTGATGTTTCTATTCTTTTTTTTGGCACCTCATCTATGCTCTCTCTCTTTCTCAAACTCTCCATATTCAATTCAGGGTTAGCTTTGGGGGACACGCTGGATCCATCATCAGCTTTTTCTCCCATCACTTTTCCTCTTTTACTCTTGCTCACGATACTCTCCTGTATCGGGCTTCCAGGTCTCTTTGAAGGCTTGATAAGGCTTTGGTTGGTGCCATCTTTTTCACCCTCTGATGTTTCTCTTCTCCTTTTTCTTGGCACCTCATCTCTTCTCTCTCTCTCTCTCTTTCTCTTCCTCAAACTCTTCATATTTAGTTCAGGGTTCGCTTTGGGGGACCCGCTGGATCTATCATCAGCTTTTTCTCCCATCACTTTTACCCTTTTACTCTTGCTCACGATACTATCCTGTATCGGGCTTCTAGGTCTTTTTAAAGCCTTGATAAGGCTTTGGTTGGTGCCATCTTTGTCACCCTTTGATGTTTCTTTTCTCCTTTTATTTGGCACCTCATCTCTTCTTTCTCTCTCTCTCTTTCTCTTCCTCAAACTCTCCATATTCAGCTCCATAGATGAAATTCTGGGCTGAGGAAGGTCCTGTCCACCTCTAGAGCGCTCTCGGATAGCGTCTGGAACTGCTCTTCTAACAGGCCTTCTATTATTCAGTATTATATTATATATAACACCAAGATTTGCTAAGCGCAAGTAAAAATCGCCTTCACCCACTAAGTGATGAACACAAATGGACGATAGTAAAACTGCAGCAACATTCTGATGATTGTTCTATGACATCACAAAGGGCTTTGTGACATCATCACATTCTAAAGGTCACATGACAGGACCAATGCCAAAGGTCAAATGACATCACAGAGAGAGCAGTGACATCATCTGTCGCTGCAGGGGAACTTGCAGTAGAATATCTGTGTCTGCCTGTAGCTTCTCCCTCTCTCCATAGAACTATTTGTGCACTAACTGTCATCTCCTAACTCAGTAATGGCAAAATCTGTACAAACTGGACTCAAAGTCATTGAGGAGTTTTTGCCAGCATTTTCATGTAAACATTTTTAAAATGTCATAAATGTTTTATGCAACTCTTAGTTGCACAAATGTTTTATGATTTTTTTTCTGTCCTAGTTGTACAAATGTGGACAGAGCTTGGGCGGAACGGTGCAAGCTCATGGCTGCCAGACACATTCATCATAACTTGCTTGAAAAAAGTGGCACATTTTTTGCTAGAAATGTACTCCAATCACTGACTGGAGTATATCCCTGGCTGCACACATGGCAGTTGTAAGTTACGGCAAATTCATTGAAAGGTGCACACCTCTTATTGGATTTGGCGCATCTTACTTCAGCTGTGCTACACTGTGATTTTCAATCATTTTTATTGTATTTTAAATTTGAATAAATAAAACAGAATTAATTTCATTAATAAATTTGTTCGACTACATTATGAATAAGTATACTTACAGTAACCATTTAGTATATATAGGGGGTAAGGAAGGCAGGGTTAGGGAGGATAAATTAGGGAAGAACAACTTTATTGGGGCAAACCTAGGAAAAAAGGTGGGAAGGGTAAGTAGTAAAAGGGAGAATTAACCTTAAGTAACGAAGGAGGGGGAAAAAAAATATTATGTTGTAAAGAAAAGAAGGAAAGGAGAAAAGATAGAAAGAGAGAGAGGGTTGGGTAGTGAGGAACAGAGGTTTTTGTATCTTTGGAGTAGAGTCTCTTTGAGAAAATCTATAAATTTATAAGACTGTCAGAGAGTAGTAGAAGTCAACCTATATATTTGGGATTCAATAGTCATCCAGTATCTATTAAATTGTCTAACCATACTCCCCATCTTTTATGGTAAGAGCCGAATGAGTTATTAAATGTACCATGTTTCCTTTCAAATTTGTGATGTAGTATCAGCTTGTTGTTAATTTCTTTATATTTGGTATATTGTCACTATTCCAATTTGCTGCAATGGAATTTTTTGTTATGAGGAGAATATGTATAATAATTGGAGTATGACAAGGGTTAATGGATTCTAGGTCCATTTACTGTGTGTAAATGATATCTGTGAATTGAGAGTGAAAGATCAGTCCACGAGGAGGAAGAAGCAGATTTCTCTGATATATATTAAGATATATAACGTTTTCTTATTTTCATTTGTAGTAATAATTTATGACAAGAATAAGAAATTCATAAATACAATGACAGTGACTCTTTAAGAAATGACAGCTGTGCTGTGATCCCAGTTATTTCTTAATGATTTCCCATAGAGATCTATTACGTCTCTCTGCTGAGGGATGACAACAATTGAAAGCAGCAGTGGCCGGCTCCCCATTCATACAGCTGATTTCACTGCAGACAGCCAAGGCCGCTGGTGGGCACAGACGACAAAAGACCCTTGTGCAAGAACAGGATATGGGCCCTTTATAGTCCAATAAGGTATCATAATCCACAATTACACCTGCTTTGGAGGTCAAAATGGGCCTTCTTACCTCTCCAGATTGCACCAATGATCTGTCCGCTCCTGGCCAAGGCTAAACAAGCAGTCCTTCTGCAGTTAATGCAAAGTAAATATAGTATTACATGAAGACCTTTTTGTTGATAGTCTAAAAAGCTAATGGCTATGCCTAAACAGTGGGTCTGCACTGTAAAACCATATTTTTGCTGTTTTAGAAGCTTTTTGACCTCTACCTTAGGTTTGGCCTCCTATTGAATCCAACGAGGTTCAGAATCGCTTGACGAACTGCTTGGTGAACATTGGGAAATTTGGGATCTGAACTTTGAAAGGTTCGCTCATCTCTAGCTGTAACTTGTAGGATTGCTTGATTAAAAGAAGGCCAAATGTGTTATGGCATACAGAAAGAAAAGAATACTGAACTCCTCCGGGATTAGGTTTTTTTTTAAAGAAAAACATTTTTAAAAAAATTAAAATGCCATCCTGAATACTGCGTTGTATTACTTCATAATATGGTGCCCATTAGATTCTATGGAAAGATGCTGTTTTTTGTTTTACTCCCAGATCATTGCTTTTTAGGAGAGGATATATTGCCCAGGGCCGGATTATAGAAAGGGCATATGGGGCATCAATTAGGCTTCTTCCAATGACTATGGACTGGTAAAATCACAACTGGATCATGAGAACTGGTAGTCTGATAGGTGCAAATTAGTCCCCAATTCCAATGTTACAATGATGATGAGTGTCATTGTGCCCATCTGTTTGTTGACTCCAAAGAATCCATGGATTTTTATTATTGATCTGCCTTCGTTTTCGAGAAAGACTGTAGTTTTGGTAGTTGTGGATAGTTTCAGTAAGATGACGTATTTCATCCCGTTGCCAGCACCTCCAAATGCCAAAACTCTGGCTCAGGTGTTCATCCCTGAGATCTTGAAGCTTCACGGGGTTCCTTCTGATGTGGTCTCAGATCGGGAAACCCAGATTGTTTCCAAATTTTGGAAAGTCTTTAGTGCTCGACTGGGGGGCGGTTGTCTTTCTCTTCTGCTTTCCTTCCTCAGTCGAATAGGTAGACCGAGCACACAAATAAAAATTTGAAACCTTAACTCGGTGACGGTGTTTTGTCTCCGAGAACCAGGAGTATTGGGCATCTTATTTACTACTAGCTAAATTTAAATAATCATCACCAGGAGTCTACTCGCAAGTCACCATTCTTTGATACATGTGGTTTTTATCCGCAGTTTGGTACCTTTAGTGCTTCCTGAGGAGGAGCATTTTGTCTCATCAAACTCTTCTGTATGGAAAGGGTTCAGAGTAATTTGAAGCTCATGGGAGAGAGATACAAATGTATGGCTGATAAAAAAAACGCTTGGCAGGTCCGGACCTAAGTGTAAATGACTATGTCTGCTACCAGGAACATAAAGTTGAAGATTCGTTCCTGGAAGCTGGGGCCTAGGTTAATCGGTCCCTATAAAATAACCGCCGTCATTAAAGGGAACCTGTCAGGTCACCTATGCACCTAAACCCCCGAGCTGTTCTGTTTGCATATTGCTAATCCCTGTCTAACTGTCCCTGTATCTAGTAGCAATATAAGCATAAGGATCGGCACTCACAAAACAATTCTTTATAGTTGAAGAATTTATTCCATATCTTTCAATCCATTTTCATTCTATTTTCTTTCAAAAATTAAATGCAAGATGACGCACATTTCGGTCTAGAGATGCAGACCTTTTTGAAATCATATACATATATGGATTTCGTTGGTGGGGGTCCCTGGGCAGAAAATCTGGTGGGGGCCCCATAACGTTGACATTTTTAGCCATAACAGTAGAGCGCGAACTGTAGCATTTAGATATAAATCCAATGAGCATGTATCTTATCCTGTTCTGCCACATTCAGATTTACAGTACTACAATACAGATACAGTCCAGGATAACTCAAAGCCATCCACTTATACACAGAAAGTAGAGTTACTAACATATTTTTTATTGATCCCAATGTTAAGGCAGTCAGGGCTGGCTCCAAGTTTTTGTGGCCCCGGGTGAGTCTCAGTGGGCCCTATCCACACGCAGACACGAACATACAGATACGTACACATACAGGCATACATTCATATACATATTTGAAGACAAATTCACAAAAATACATATAAACAGACAAATATATACACAGTCATATACACTGACATATATGCAGACACAGATGCATTACAGGTATTAATATGGGGAAGTTGCCAGCAGCCTCACTCACCTCTCCCGCTTGTTCACGTCCAGCTCCTCCAGGACATGTGACTGTGTTGCATGATGGTCGTCGCTAACAGACATGAATACACACCGTGCACACCATGCACACTGACCTAGCATTGCTGTATATACATCACAGGAGGGGCTGGGGGGCTACAATATATACATTACAGGAGGGGCAGGGGACATAGACATTACTGTGGGGGGGTATAGATGTTACTGAAGTGGCAAACAGCTCTGGTGGCCTACACATTACTGGGATGGGTGGCATAGTGCTCTGGGGGACCCATATAGTTCTGGGGGGCCACAAAGACTGCTCTGATTCATAAACTCACACAGCTCCGACACACACACACATGCGCACACACACAGCTCTGACACACACACACAAACAGCTCTAGTTATCGCCTTTTTTATCTCCTTTTTATACAAGAGCTTTAACATGTTGGGGGCAGCTGAGATATGTGCACACATGGCTCTGGGGGGCCACACACACAGCTCTATGGGACAGCACATACAGTTCTGAGGGGCCAGCACACCACCGGAAGGCAGCGCTGTGTTGGAAGACGTTGGCTGGCGCTGCGGCTCCTCTTCATCTGTGGGACTCAAGCACACTGTGCGGTAGCCCCGCCCACAGATGAACTTCAAACCAGGAGCGTGCAGCGAACGCTGTGGACTGCGTGCCATTGAGGGTTAAAGGGACGGAAGCCGCACTTTCCTGCCGAGCTCTGCGGTCCCCGGAACTCGGCCCAGGGGCTGCAGAACTGACTGGCCCAAGGCTGTTCAGGGCCATGGCACTTGTTAATAAAATGGCGGCCACACAGATGGTGGTGGGTAGGGCCATATTTGGCCTTCATGCTGCCCTAGGTACTGTAAGTGGTCGCGCCCCTCACTGACAACAGAAAACTACGAGTCTGTGCACACGACATTATTTAAGGCGGATCTTCTCTGTAACACACTTGAAAAAGGGGTAAAATGGTAAAAGAATGAAGATCAGCACTTGCTGCGCACACGTTTACAGGTTTTTAGGCTTCTTTCAACAGCTTCAGGTTTTCATAGACACTATGTGGTTAAAACAGGCAACCAAACCATTTTTCAGACTCCCGGGATGTGACTGACTAGTACAAAATACAATTTCAATTTAAGAAAACAAACAGAAAGAAAAAAAAACCCACTGGCGAGTCCTCGTAGCACACAATGAGCGCACTGGGAGGATTCACAAATCGAGTGACACAGAGTGACTGCAAACGTATCATTCTAGATCAGACAACCCTTTTAAAATTTGCTTCAAAATATATTTTTAATATGCAAACGAGGTGGCTTTGATACACCAAAGCAAAGACCCCACCAGCGATGCACTAAAGCGCCCTCATTTGCATGTTAAATAAAAGTAGATTTTTTAGCAACTATTAAGGACGCATTCAGGTCATTTTCTCCCTTGAAACTGTGTAAATGTTAGTGCAGTGTAATGTCTGTGATAATACTCACCGATCGCTGATTTTTCATGTGCTGGACTCCATAATGAGGTCACATCCACAGCTCGTCTCTGCAGACTTCCCTCTTCTCAGACTTCATTATGCCCTGAAAAATAACATTGTCATTATAATGTTCCTGAATAAAACAGCCACTAATGCTGTGTATTAAATAAGCCCTATGCTGTGACCCTGAAAAAAATAATTGCACCTCACTGTGCTCCCTGTAAAACAAAAATAACACTACCCCACACTGTGCCTCTTAATGTACATGGTCTCCACGCTATCCTCTCCTATAAAATATTCCCACCACACAGTCCCCCCATATATACTATGACCGCCACACCGTCCATCCTTACATACTATGACCGCCACACCGTCCACCCTTTTGTACTATGTCCGCCACACCGTCCGCCCCTGTGTACTATGTCTGCCACACCGTCTGCCCTTGTGTACTATAACCATCCCACTGTCCGCCCTTGTGTACTATGACCGCCACACCATCTGCCCTTGTGTACTATGACCGCCACCTGGTCCGCCCTTGTGTACTATGACCGTCACACTGTCCCCTATTATACTAAAACGCCACACTGTCCCCCTTATATACTATGACCGCCGCCCTTATAAGTTATACCAACTACACCTTCTCCATAATGAGCTCCCAATGCTGCCCCCTTTTTCCATACTGAACCCCCAACATACTGAGTCCTTATAGTTTTCCCCATCAGTTTTGTCCCTTGCACTATCCCTCACTCTAGAAGCCCCCCTAAACCCACCCCCTACAGCAATAGGTTCCCTAAAACCATTTCCTACAGCAATAGCCATCTAAACCTCATCTTTTCTAATAGGCCCCTTCCCCACAATCCCCAGTCTGCCGCATTAGTCTGTCTCCCCCTCCCCACACATACTGTCTGCAGCATTAGTCTGACACCCCCTCTTTACATGCCCAATCTGCTGCATTAGTCTGTCACCCCCCTCCCCACACATGCACAGTGTGCAGCATTAGTCTGTCACCCCCCTCCCCACACATGCACAGTGTGCAGCATTAGTCTGTCACCCCCCCTCCCCACACATGCACAGTGTGCAGCATTAGTCTATCACCCCCCTCCCCACACAACCACAGTGTGCAGCATTTGTCTGTCACCTGTTGTGAATGTTAGTTATGTTTTTGCTGCTGGGAGGCTTCCTCTGGTGGCCAGGAATGGTTTGTATTTGGACCAGGTGTGTTGTGCAATGGGCGTTTCCTTTGTTACCTCTCTGCTTATTTAAATCCTGGTCTGATAGCAGGCTATGCCGGATGTCAGTTGTTCTTTGTATTAGCAGCCTGCTTAATTCTTCTCCACACCACATCTACCCCAGATAAGTGCTTGCTCTTTATTTATTGTTTGGTTCTTTTGCTCTTATCTGGGTTTGTCATTTGCTATGGTTGTTTTCAGTTTATTTGCATGCAGGGATTTTCCCCCTCAGTTGCTTGGCTGGGGAACTCCCTGCAGTTCTGTTTGGAGTATAGCTCCTTTAAGTCCATGTGTTTGTGGCTTTTTTTGAATTTCTTATGATTCTTGTTTTCTGTTCATTGGTATGACAAGAGCACCTGGTATAGGACGGAGTTCAGATCGTGCGATCCAAGGGCCTTTTTGTACTATCAGGAATTTGGAATTTTGCAGGGTTTTACTCTGGCCACCATCAGTCCCTTTCCTGTCCTTTCCTATGTTAGTCAGGGGGTGCCTCACCTTTTGCTAATCCTGTCATCTATCTGTATATTGTGTTTTTCCTATATCACCGCAGTCTTTGAATGTGGGGGGCTTGCTATTCTTGTCTATTTTCTGAGGCAGAGAGTTATTCATCTTTCCTTCCTTTAGTATAGCTAGTTCTCCGGCTGGGTTCGCGGTGCACAGGATGTTAGTTCACCCCTCGGCTACTTCTAGTGTTGATGGTTAGTAAGGGGATGGCGGCCAGATTAGTTGCCAATGCTCTTATCACCTTTTACCAATGATTTGTGGTGGTCTTCCATGGTTCCGGATCATAACAGTACATCCAGCCAACAAATTTAAAGGGTACTCTTAAGAAGGAAAAAAGAAAGGGAAAAAAAAAGAAAAGAAAAGGAAGAGAAAAGAAAAAAAGAAAAAAGGTCTGCTGAGAAAGATTTTTTTTTTGGTGTTTTTCCTCTTCTTCTTTGGGTTCAGTGGAAGATTTATTTTTTCTGGCATGGATGAATTGGGTGAGCGTGTTTCTCATCTTGATGCTAAGGTTCAGCGTATAGAGTCTTATCTTGCACAGACTCCCCTTGCAGAGCCTAAGATTCCCGTTCCTGATTTTTTTTCGGGATATAGGTCGAGATTTTTGAGCTTCAAAAATAATTGTAAATTATTTTTTGACCTGCGCCCTAAGTCCTCAGGGAATCCCGTACAGCAGGTTAAGATTGTCATCTCCTTGCTGCGTGGTGACCCTCAGGACTGGGCCTTCTCTTTAGCGTCTGATGATCCGATTCTCAGTGATGTGGACTCCTTTTTTCAGGCCTTGGGTTTATTATATGAGAAACCCAATATTGTGGACCAAGCAGAAAAATTCTTGTTGTCCTTAACTCAGGGTTTGGATTCTGCAGAAACGTTTTGACAGAAATTTCGAAAGTGGGCGGTCCTTACCAAATGGAATGATGATGCGCTTGCGGCTCTTTTTCGGAAGGGTGTTGCTGATTCTGGGAAGGATGTAATGGTAGGATTTCCCGTCCCTTCTGGTCTTGATTCCTCTATGACCTTAGCCATTCAGATTGATAGACGGTTACATGGGCGCAGGAAGATACCTGCTAGTTTTGTGCCTGTGGAACAGCCTTTGGAGCCTATGGAGTGTGATAGGGTCCTTTCTAATACTAGTCGGCAGGGGTTCAGATGGAAGAATAGACTGTGCTTCTATTGTGGAGACGCTTCTCATAACATCTCTGTCTGCCCTAAACGTGAAAGGAGATTGGCTACTTCTGTTACTGTGGGTTCTTTGCAACCAAAGTTTCTTTTGTCTGTCACATTGATTTGCTCATTGTCTTCCTTTTCTGCATTTGCCTTTGTGGACTCAGGGGCAGCGCTCAATTTGATGGATTTTGGGTTTGCTAGGGATTGTGGTTTCCCCATGGTTCCTTTGCAAACTCCTATTCCTTTAAGGGGCATTGATGCTACCCCTTTGGCAGAACATAAACCCCAATTTTGGACCCAGGTGCCTATGAGAGTTGCACCAGCGCATCAGGAAACTTGTACATTTTTAGTATTGCATAATCTACAGGATACCTTGGTACTGGGATTTCCGTGGTTGCAGACCCCTAATCCAGTTCTTGACTGGAGATCCTTGTCGGTAGTTAGTTGGGGTTGTCAAGGTTTGCATCAGGACCTTTCCGTGTCGTCCACGTCTGCTCAGGCAGTTGAAGTTCTGGCCTTCCTGTCTGATTTCCGTGATGTATTTAATGACCAGGAATCTGATTCTCTGCCCCCACACCTGGACTGTGACTGTGCCATTGAGTTGGTGCCCGGTTGTAAATTTCCCAAGAGGCGGATTTTCAACTTGTCTGTCCCCGAACATGATGCCATGCGGTCATACATCAGGGAATCATTGGTGAAGGGGCACATTCGGCCCTCATCTTCTCCTTTGGGTGCCGGCTTCTTCTTTGTTGCTAAGAAAGATGGGTCGTTGAGACCTTGTATTGATTACCGTCTTCTTAATAAAATTACGGTCAAATATCAGTACCCTTTGCCTCCGATGTCTGATCTGTTCTCTAGAGTGAAGAGTGCCAAATGGTTTACGAAACTGGATCTCAAGGGTGCGTATAATCTCATCCGTATTAAGGAGGGTGATGAATGGAAGACAGCTTTTAATACTCCTGAGGGGCATTTTGAGTACCTAGTGATGCCTTTTGGGCTCACTAATGCACCCTCCGTCTTCCAGGCCTTCATGAATGATATTTTTCGGGTATTTATTGGTTTTATTGGTAAATTTTTGATTGTGTATTTGGATGACATCTTGATTTTTTCTGATAATTGGGACTCTCATGTTGGGCAATTACGGGCTGTTTTTCAGATACTTAAGGATCATGCACTGTACGTTAAGGGGTCAAAGTGCCTCTTTGGGGTGCAAAGGATTTCCTTTTTGGGCTTCATCTTGCCTCCCTCCGCTATCGAAATGGACCCGGTTAAGGTTCAGGCTATTTACGACTGGGTGCAACCGACTTCTCTAAAATCCCTGCAGCGGTTCTTGGGGTTTGCTAATTTTTACCGTAAATTTATAGCCAATTTTTCTGCCATTGTCAAACCTCTGACAGATTTGACAAAGAAGGGAGCTGATGCTGAGCATTGGACCCCAGAGGCAATTGTGGCTTTCCAGGAGCTTAAAAGGCAATTCACTTCTGCCCCAGTCCTGCAGCAACCTGATGTGTTTCGCCCATTTCAAGTTGAGATCGATGCCTCAGAGATCGGAGCAGGTGCTGTTCTGTCTCAACGAGACGCTACTTCGGGTAAACTTAAGCCCTGTGCCTTTTTCGCTCGGAAGTTTGCTCCTTCTGAATGGAATTATGATGTGGGGAACCGGGAATTATTGGCTATGAAGTGGGCATTTGAAGAGTGGAGGCATTGGTTGGAGGGGGCTAGGCCTCAAGTTGTGATGCTTACGGACCACAAGAATCTCATCTATCTGGAATCGGCCAAGAGGTTGAATCCTCGGCAGGCCAGGTGGGCTTTGTTTTTTATCCGGTTTAATTTTGTGGTCTCTTTTTTGCCGGGCACCAAGAATGTTAAGGCCCATGCCCTTTCCAGGAGTTTCTGCGCTGACTCTTTGGAGGTTGTCGAACCGTCTACTATCCTGAATGATGGTGTAGTTTTCTCGGCTATTTCGCCTGATCTGCGGTTGGCACTGGCAGAATTTCAGGGGGATAAACCTGAGAGATGTCCTACCGGGAAACTGTTTGTCCCGGACCAATGGAGAGACCGAGTTGTCTCTGAGGTTCATTGCTCTGTTTTGGCGGGTCATCCTGGCATTTTTGGTACTCGGGATCTTGTGAGACGCTCTTTTTGGTGGCCTTCCCTGTTCCGGGATGTCCGTCGTTTTGTGCAGTCGTGTGGAGTTTGTTCTAGGTCCAAGCCCTGTTGTTCACGTTCTAGTGGACCATTATTGCCTTTGCCGGTACCTAAGAAACCTTGGACACACATCTCTATGGATTTTATTTCAGAGCTTCCCGTCTCTCAGAAAATGACTGTGATTTGGGTGATCTGTGATAGATTCTCCAAGATGGTCCACTTGGTTCCCCTATCTAAGTTGTCATCTTCATCAGAGTTGGTGCCTTTGTTTTTCCAACATGTTGTTCGTTTGCATGGTATTCCCGAAAACATTGTTTCTGACAGAGGGGTGCAGTTTGTATCTAGGTTTTGGAGGATTTTTTGCTCCAAATTGGGTGTTCAGCTGTCTTTCTCCTCGGCGTTTCATCTTCAGACCAACGGTCAGACTGAAAGGGCCAACCAGACCCTGGAGACCTATTTACGGTGTTTTGTTTCTGCAGATCAGGATGACTGGGTTTCGTTTTTGCCTTTGGCTGAATTTTCCCTTAACAATAGAGCTAGCTCTACCACATTGGTGTCCCCTTTTTTCTGCAATTTTGGGTATCACCCTAGGTTCCTCTCAGGGCATCTTGAGGCGTCTGACTGTCCAGGGGTGGATTCGGTGGTCAACAGAATGCAGCAGATTTGGGGGCAGGTAGTGGATAAATTGTTTCAGTCCCAAGAGACTGCCCAAAAGTTTGCCAACCGGCGTCGGACTGTTGGTCCCCGGTTTAAAGTAGGGGACATGGTGTGGTTGTCCTCTAAAAATATTCCTATGACCAGCAACACACATCCGTTTTTTTTGTACGTGTGCGGTACGTATTTGCACGTGCCGGAGACACGTACACACGGAGACCCATGTTATTCAATGGTAGATGGCACACACACGTAAAATCACGCGGAACGTGTGTCCGTGTGATAAGTACGTGTGTGCGCTTTTCTGCACGGACGACATGTCCGTTTTTGGCCGGCACCACGCAGGCACGGACCCGCTAAGTCTATGGGTCCGTGCCTGCACGGACCGCACACGGAGTATGTCCATGTTCAACACGTTTCGTGCGTGTGCGTTTTTACACTAGCAATCTTATTTTTATTTTTTTTTAAATTAAATTCAGTATACTTACCTTTTTTTCTGCTGTTGTCAGTCATACTTACATTGGCGCTTGTTTTTTTTCTTCCCCCGGCTCACACCGCTCCCCGATCACCAGCGCGGCGAAGAACAGCTGTGCAGAGAATACGCGGCAACAATTACTTTGAATATGCCGGCCGCTCATTAATCAATCTCGTATTCCCAGCTTTCCCCACCCATAGATGCCTGTGATTGGTTGCAGTCAGACACGCCCCCCACGCTGAGTGACAGCTGTCTCACTGCACCCAATCACAGCAGCCGGTGGGCGTGTCTATACTGTGCAGTAAAATAAATAAATAAATAATTTAAAAATACGGTGTGCGGTCCCCCCCAATTTTTTTTTTTTTTTTTTTAACTATATTTTTATTCAAATTTTTCAATAACATAACACTGGCATAAGCGAATTCAGCATTGTAAATTCAACATTACATTGTCATATTTGATCATCCCAAATTCCATACCAATTTTTAAAATCAATAACCGTAACATGGCAAGATAAAGCAAAGGAAAGCAGCGACCCCTTAACCCATCATTCTTATCATTCCCCCCATTGAACCCTTGTGAACATGGTAATGACATATAATAAAGAAGTCCCACTCAAATCGGTTATTTCCCCCTCTCCTTTTAGTCAGCTTTCGGCCTTTCCTCCCCCACCTCCAAGCCATCCAATGTATCCTTCAATTTTTCAGTATGATACCAGACTGTGTCTTTGAAAGGTGACATAATCCTGACTATCTCCTCCCGAGTACAATAGGCCAGTATGAATTTCTTCCATTTGTTAAAGTGCTGTCGTATTCTATCCGCCCTCCTTTCTGCATCCAATCCTTCTATTTCAAGAAGATGCATGAGCTGACCCAAGATCTCTTCAATCGCGGGGACCCTAGACTCCAACCAATTTTTTAGTATCGCTCTCTTGGCTGCCAGAAGTATCACATGTATAAGTCTGGGTGGGTTAGTCATCTTCCCTTTGGTATCGTTCCCCTCCTCCCAATGGTGAAAAATAGCGAACCCAGGTGAGAGCCGAACTTCAAGACCCCACACCTTTTGTATACAACTTTTGATCTGTGACCATAATGGACTCAAATGGGGGCAGGACCACAACCCGTGAAGGAGATCAGTTCCACTACTCTTACACTTAGGGCAATACGTAATCCTGTCTGGCTTTGTTGCTGATGGAGGGAGATTAAAACCATAAATTGCCTTGTGCATAATTCTAAATTGGGTTTCTCGCCAATTCTCATTTAAAATTGATTTACGAAGAGCATTCCACCCTCCCCTAATTTTTACCCCCATAGACGGGTCCTCAAATTGTTTCTCCCAAGATTTAAATAAACCTTCCGGGTGCTGTCCTATTAATAGATCACGCATGGCTCCATAAAGAAAAGAGATAGATGATGAAGTTATTGAGTTCTTTACCAGACAATCAAAAGAGTTAAATACTACCTCCTGGGTCACATCATGCAACTGAGTCATAATACTATATCTCACTTGGTCATATTGGATTACTTGGTTAGGCCCCAGGCCATACTGCGCTATAATTTCATCTCTACTCAACCATCTAGGTTCTGAGGTGTGCAAGAGATGAGCAACAGTCCTTATACCCCTCACCTTCCACTCTTCAAACAGCTTATTGCTTGTCCCCTGCACAAACTCTGGATTCCCCCATATAGGCAAGTATTTGGATATTTTATGGGGAAGTTTGTAGTTTTTCCTCAACGCCTTCCACGCTGCAATCGTGTCTTTAAATAAGGAAGAGTGCTTGATTTTCACTGGGAGATTAGCCTGCCTAGTATGAAGCAATGCCACCAGATCCCAAGGTTGTGCATAGTCTCTCTCAAGCTCCAACGCTGAATAATGCCTAGAGCCTTTAATCCAATCCAGTATATATCTAGTCAAACAGGCTATATTGTAACCCCGAATGTTCGGCAAACTCAGACCTCCATGAACCTTAGATGCCATCAACTTCTTAAGCCCTATACGAGGGCGTTTCCCCCTCCAAATGAAGTGTGAAAAAGCTCTATTTAGCTGGACAATATCTTTATGCTTGAGAAGCAGGGGAAGTGTTTGAAGATGATACATTAATTTTGATATCGACATCATCTTAATTAGGTGGACTCTACCAATTATGTTCAATGGAAGGTCGTGCCATCTTTTAAGATCTTGCTCTATTTGGCTCAGAAGGGGTGGATAGTTTAGACTATAAAGGGTTGCCGGAACCTTACCTATTTTAACTCCCAGGTATGTGATATATGACTTAGCCACTGTAATTCCTTCAAAAGGGTTCTGCTCCCGTGTTTGAACATTTGTCCCTCCCAGGTATAGGAGCTCGCACTTTGACGCATTAATCTTGAAGCCTGAATACGCTCCAAACTCTCGCAAAATTTGTAAAATCTCGGGGACCTGCTGAGCTGGATTCGAAAGGAAAAGCAAAATGTCATCTGCAAAAAAAGCTGACTGAATTTGTCTATTATTTACAGAAATACCCTGGAAGGTGCTATGTGTAGATAACAATCGTACCAATGGTTCCAGAGCCAGATTAAAAAGTAATGGGGAAAGGGGGCAACCCTGTCTGGTTCCTTTCAGTAACGGAAAAGGGGCTGACAGATATCCTGGAATGTAAACTTGAGCCTTCGGATTTGTGTAAATTTCTCTAATGTAGGTATAAAATGACCCCGAAAAACGCATTTCATCTAGAACTCTATAAAGCCATGACCACTCAATATTGTCAAAGGCTTTCTCGGCATCTATTGTAAGCAAAGCGGGAGATTCTCCTTTCAGAGGCCGAAGGTTAACCCTATCCAGGACAAGAAGAACCTTTCTAATATTTAGTGTCCCTGATCTTTTCTGAATGAAACCGGCCTGTGCTGGGGAAATCAGTTGGGGAAGAATTATAGCTAGACGATTCGCCATAATCTTTGACATTATCTTCATATCTAGGTTGATAAGTGATATGGGCCTATACGAACCCGGATCCTTCGGGTCCTTCCCCTGTTTAGGGATCAATTTTATATATGCCCGGTTATTATTTTGGAAAGACGCATTACCGTCTAGTATGCTATTATACAGTTCTAGTAATGTAGGTAAGATCTCTTCCTTTACTGTTTTATAGAATTCTCCCGTAAATCCGTCAGGGCCAGGGGCTTTATAATTATGCATGGAGTTGATTGTCCCCAATACTTCTTCCCCCGTAATTTTAGCATTCAGAAAAGTGCGATGCTCTTCTGTGAGTCGAGGTAGTGTCACTTTAGATAAAAGATTATTATCAGGAAATTTGTCTCCCTTTTCCGACGAATAAAGGTTTCTATAATACGTGCCTAAAGTCTCAATTATTGTCTTAGGGTTTTTGTGTATCTCCCCCTTTTGATTTTTTATTTGCATGGGTCCCTGAGTTATAGTCCTATTTTTCGCTAAGTTGGCCAGTATTTTCCCTGCTTTATTTCCAAAGCGATGTAATGTAGCTTCTTGCATTGACCTAGCCATTTGTTCCCGTTTTTCCGCCCACTCATTAAAAGCTCTTTGGGCTATTACCCATCTATCTCTATGGTCCCCATCAGGATGCTTTTGAAAAGAAGTATATGCTTCCCTCAATTTATGGGAGGTTTCAGTAAATTTAAGATGAGCCTTTTTCTTCAAATAGGAAACATGTGCTATCGTTCTGCCCCGTAATACTGCCTTCGCCGTATCCCATAATAACATAGGTGTGTCTTTATGTTGATCATTATGTACCATAAATTCCGTCCACCATCCCTTTAATTTCAAGGAAAAATCTTCGTTATCTTTAAGGAAGGAAGGATATCGCCACAGATAGTCCGTTCCTCTGGGATAAATGTTTGCTAGGTCTAGCACCACCGGGGCATGGTCAGAAATCACCAAATCCTGGATAGTAGCTGAGTGGAGCGCACGTACCAGGTTCCCTGAAATAAGGAAGTAGTCAATGCGAGACCAGGAGCTATTAGCATGTGAATAGTGCGTAAATTCCCTATCCTGAGGGTGCAGTAGTCTCCACGCATCCCATAAGGCCGTGGCATTTAACAGAGGACGCATAACTTTATCATGGCCGCGCGGTACATTTGGGGGGCCTTTAGCATTTTTCCTGTGCTCTAGCACAGATACCACCGAGTTGAAATCCCCCCCAATTATTAGATTAAAATGGGCATGTTCTAAAATTTTGGCCTCAAGTCGTTGAAAGAATGATTTGTTGTTTTCGTTCGGGGCATAAATATTAAAGATTTTATAAATTCCTCCAGGTATCTCCACTGAGACCATCTGAACCCTACCTTCCGTGTCCGCATATGTTTCCAGGACTTGATGTTGTAATCTCCTACTTACTAATGTAATAACCCCTGCTTTCCTTTTAACTGAAGATGACCCATAGACTCCTCCAACCCACAATTTCCCCATCCTCTGCATGTCTGAACCTTCCAGATGAGTTTCCTGAAGGAGCGCAATGTCCGGTTTGAGGCGATTAAGGTGGCGTAATATCTTAATTCTTTTTTGGGGGGAACGTAACCCCTTAACATTCCAGGTGACTATTCTCATAAAGTGCATGTAATAAATGGAAATCCTGCCTTTCGTTTACCATGTTTTTGCTGCCCTCCTTTGCCAAAAAAAAATTCAACCAATTAGACAATTGAACATAGTGCTCACTTGCAATAACGAGAGTAGTAGTAATAATAATAACTCTGTGTAAAATCTTTGCTACTTCACTTGAATCCAAAATCCCCAAACATTTCAAACATCTCCCTCCCCTCCCCCCCCCAACTATACCATAATACTCAGACTTCACTTTTTTCTGATCATCTTCCAAGCTCAGTCAACCTTATACTTGTATAGCATTTCACCAATATAAAGGAGTGTCCCACCTACAAAGAAAGAGAGAAGGAAGAAAAAAAAAAAAAAAAAAAAAGGTTCTCTTTCCTTTCCTCCGCCTCAGATTTCTTGAACTTTTTCCACTGCGGCTTCTCCAGCCTAAATCAAAAACAGGTGTCCCACCTTGAACTTCATACATCCGACATTTGTCTATTTGTCTCAGGTTCCCTTAAGTTCCTTGTTTTGTTGTCTCCGGTCCTTCGGGGAAGCTGTAGCGAGCTTCACAGAGCTCCCTTTGGTCACTCTCTGGTTCGGTGAGTCGTTGCGCCCTTGTCCTGGAGAATTCCTGAGGTCACGAGGACTGTTGATCCGCTCAATAAAGGCCTCTGCCTCCTTTGGACTTGAGAAAGAATTGTAGGATCCATCCTGATGTCTGATAATCAACGTTGCCGGGTACTTTAACTGGAAGCGTATATTTCTCTTAAATAAGGCAGAGCATATGTATGAGAATGCCCTCCGCTGCCGTGTGACCTCCGCAGAAAAATCCTCGAAGAGCAAGATGCGCGAGCCTTTCACCTCCAAGGGATGTTTCAATTTCTTGTATGCCTGTAATATTTCCTGTTTATCGGAGAAGTCCAAGTATTTCATTATGACTTGTCTTGGGCGTCTGTTATTTTCACTCTCATCACCTCTCCTTGGCGGACCAATGCGGTGCACCCTTTCCACTTTTCTCCTTCCTGCTACTCCCAGGGTTGTAGGAATAGTGGATTCACACAATGTACGTAGCTCACCAACCGGGTATGTTTCAGGCAGGCCGACAATGCGCAAATTGCTTCTTCTGGAGCGGTTCTCCAGATCGTCCACACGGTCCCTCAGGATCAGATTCTCCTTGGCCAGACGCATGACTGTAGTGTGGTCAGAGCTGAAGTCCTCCTCTAACGTCGACATTTTGGTTTCCATAGCCGCAACCTGTTCCACCGTCTCATCAAGTTGGTTCTGTATGGCACTGAGAGCTTTTGCTATTGATGCTTTAATTGTAGCGGAGATGTCAGGTAGCAAACGATTGGCGACTTCATCAGCCAGACGCTTATAATCCATACCCTCCACTGTTTTGAATACATCCGGGGTCCCCGTGGAATCCTCCATCTCCATCTGATGAGTATTCTCAGGTGACCGAGGGACACTTAATTCTGTATGGGCAGTCACAATCTTTTTTTCACTCTGTACGCTGGATGTATGAGGATTTTGTGTTTTGGAGCTGCTACGCAGCAGGTATCTTTCCATCAAATAGTGAATGAAGGGACGCAAGTTTTGACACTGATTTAGTGTGGGTTGTCAGACAAATCTTGATTCTGCTCCCCCTTTTGTTTATTCTTACTTTCACCCCTTTCTCCCCCCTGCCAGAGTTATATGAATTCTCACTGTCCTGAAACTTTGCAGGGATGTATGTTTAAACTTCCCTCCTTCAGCTTCTTTCACTTTCTCCAGAGCTTTGCACTGATTCTGTATGCCTAGAGATTCAGCACCTGCTTGTTAAGCACAGGTCTGGACAAGATGGGGGAAGGGCCCAGGGATTCCCGGC
This sequence comes from Anomaloglossus baeobatrachus, assembly GCF_048569485.1. Classification (NCBI taxonomy): domain Eukaryota; kingdom Metazoa; phylum Chordata; class Amphibia; order Anura; family Aromobatidae; genus Anomaloglossus; species Anomaloglossus baeobatrachus. The sequence continues at coordinate 23,430,454 of NC_134354.1, read as the reverse complement.
GTTTTAACTCTGCTCTTTGCAGAACTTGTCAGTAGCGTTGTTTGCAGCTGATATCTTATCAGGACTCCAGGAGATTTATTATTCTGCTGCCGGTTAACTGTTTAGTGCTGGGGGAGTGAGTGCAAGGTAAGCTGTGTCCTGCTCTCTGTGTACAGATCTGATGTTAGTGCAGGGCAGGCTCCGGCGCCATCTTTATCATGCTGCCAGATCTTGAGAGGGAGGGGGAGAGCGAAGTTCACTGCGCTGTTTCAAGTGATTATCTCCACGGCTCCCCATGAACATCCCTGCATTCAGCAACTTCACTCACCGGTGGTATGGAGCGGGGGAGGCTGGTGGGATGTCCGGTATATATGTCAGAGCTGCAGGGAATGACAGAGCTCAGGCGTCCTGTGTCCTACATGATCAGCGCAGGAGCCGGAAGTCGTCCCCCCCAATTTTAATACCCGCCAGATAAAGCCATACGGCTGAAGGCTGGTATTCTCAGGATGGGGAGCCCCACGTTATGGGGAGCCCCCCAGCCTAACAATATCAGTCAGCAGCCGCCCAGAATTGCCGCATACATTATATGCGACAGTTCTGGGACTGTACCCGGCTCTTCCCGATTTGCCCTGTTGCATTGGCATTCGGGATAATAAGGCGTTTTTGGCAGCCCATAGCTGCCAATAAGTCCTAGATTAATCATGTCAGGCGTCTCCCCGAGATACCTTAGTCATAGTTTTTAAGGTTGAAGGGAGACTCTAAGTCCATCTAGTTCAACCCATAGCCTAACATGTTGATCCAGAGGATGTACATATTTATTAGGTCTCCCCTAAGTCTTCTCTTTTCTAGAGTAAATAGACCTAATTTTGATAACCTTTCTGTGTATTGTAATGCACCCACTCCATTTATTATTTTAGTAGCCCGCCTCTGAACCCTTTCAAGTTCAGTAATGTCTTTCTTGAGTACCGGTGCCCAAAATTGCACACAATACTCCAAGTGTGGTCTGACGAGTGAGTTGTACAGAGGGAGAATGATGTTTTCATCTCGTGCCCCCAGACCTCTTCTAATGCATCCCATCACCCTATTTGCTTTGGTGGCTGCTGCCTGACACTGGGCACTCCAATTTAGATTCTTATTGACTAAGATGCCTAAGTCTTTTTCCATGTCTGATTTCCCCAGCGGTTTCCCATTTAGTAAGTAATCGTAGCATCTGTTTCTCCTTCCCATGTGCATAACTGTTACGAGGGGGACCCGGGGAAGCGTGCCAAGATGGGAAATGGACTGCTTCCGCCGGTCAAGGTCCACTGTGCGGTGTAAGGGACCGCCGCTATGGTGGGTGAAGAGTGAGCGGGTTGCTGCTAGCGATCGTCTGGAATGTCACAGACGATCTATGTACACCGATCTGCCCTAACCCGTGAGGGTTGTATGGCACAGATCTCACGGCTCGGTGTACCTGTTGCACGGGGAAGCACAGAGGTGCCCACGCACGTGTGCCAGTGGAAGTCACGAGAATATGGCACGAGGGTAGCACAGAGGTGCCCACGCACGTGTGCTTTCAATAACCAGGTGAGTCCAATGGAGACTTGAGGAGCTCACCTGGGACAGGAACACGGCCTGTTGACGGGGGTACTGCCGGAGCAAGGCAGGAACACGGCCTGCAAACGAGGTACTGCCGGAGCAGCAAGGGCCAAGCCCACAAGAGACAGTAATGCCTGAGCAGTGGCGTGGCAGCACGCTGCCAGACATCCAAACATAGAAGGACGGTCGCGCACCGCCATGATGGCAGGGGGAGCTTTTAAGGAGGTGCAGCTCCACCCGAGGGCGGCCGCGAGGAGGAGATGACGGACTTGACCCAATCAGGGTCCACGACGTCCCAGCCTGGCCAGTCAGGATTCACCACGTCACCAGCCTTGTCATCAAGCCGTGTGACGTCAGTGAGCGAATCAGGACCCACCACGCATTGCACATGCTCACCCTCCTGCCTCTGGGAAATAGAGGCGGGATCCTCGGTCTCACAATGTGGAGAGATAACGGGAATCTCACTGCTTCCCTGAGCAGTAAACCTCTGCACATTGCGCAGCCTCGCAGACCTTCGGGGCCGCTGAGCAGGAGAGTCTGCGGCAGGCCAGGAATGGGAGACCGCTTCACTCCTTGTAACAGGAGAACCACTAGGTGTCACCCTTCTGCTGCCTCTCTGAGAAGGTATCTCCTGCACACTGCGCAGTCTGGCAGACCTTTGGCGCTGCTGAGCAGGAGTGCTCGTGGCAGGCAAGGAATGGGAGACTGCCTCAGTCCTTGCCTCAGGAGAGCCACGAGATGTAACATTACCCCCCCGTCTAGGCCCCCCCCCCTGTCCGTGCTCGAAGGCCGCTATCAAACCCGGGGCGCGGATATGATCCTCCAACTCCCAGGATCTATGCTCCGGACCACGGCCGGCCCACTCCACGAGGTAGTACCTCTTGCCCTGTATGACTTTTGTCTCCACAAGTTTTGCCACCTCAGGGTCGTCGGACGGGGAGTCGGTTTGAGCCGGCAGGGACCATGAGAATTTATTAAGTCGTACGGGTTTCAGGAGGGACACGTGAAAGGTGTTGGCTATAGCCCAGCGTGGAGGGAGCTGGAGTCGATATGCCACTGGGTTTACCTGCTGTAGTACTTTAAACGGACCCAGATACCTAGGGGCGAATTTGGCTGCCTGTACCCGTAGGTTAACATTCTTAGAGGACAGCCATACTAGGTCACCAGGGGCGAAGGATGGTGCAGGGCGGCGGCGAACATCAGCCGTTGTCACCATCCGATCTTTAGCCCTTTTAAGAGCCTCTTGGGTGTCATCCCAGATCTCCCGGGCCTTGGTCGCCCAATCCTCCACTCTAGTATCGGGTGATGTAATGGGCATCGGAACCGGGATTCTGGGATGTTGTCCGTTATTGAGTAGGAACGGAGTCTGGCCAGAGGATTCATGGACCGAATTGTTAATGGCAAATTCGGCCCAAGGAAGGAGGTTATTTATAAACAGGGGGGGGGAGAAGTCATTCATGTTGCCAGGGTACATACATGCTTCATAGCCATGAATAAATAGTCAAATGCACTAGTGTGCAAGTAAAATTCATTTAATAAACAGGCAATTATACAGTACAAGGTAAATATATAATAAATAGGTTAACAAAGACACAAAGGGTGATAGAGACCCCGCATGTGGATGCATGCAAATCAGAGCCAAAAAGGTCAATTATAGCTCACTGGAGTGGTCAGTGCTGACATGGAGTAGACAACATAGTGCAATCTAAGGAAAGTACCAGCTGGACAAATGGCGTACCAGCTAGCACATAGCAAATAGTCAATCACAGCAAAAGACCAACAGCCAGTGCCGAGCTTACCAAAGTAGTGGGAGAAAAAGCATGCAGGCACACACAGGGGATTAGTCCCGACACGTGTTTCGTTAGTGACTGCTTCAGGGGACTGTGGACAACAGGATAGAAAATAGGTCTAATATACCTGCCAGACTCGTATATGATTGCCGACACCTGTCGCAGTTCAGTGGGGCGGAGAGGCGCCGCGCCAGCGTGGGCGGCTGCTCGAGCGTCATCTGGGTGAGGGGAAATCCCTAATTGACGTCAAGAAAACCCAGAGGACGCCGGGAAGAGAGCCGTGCCTACTGCGCATGCGCGATCTCGCAACCAGGAAGTGCGATCGCGGGAACCATATTGAGTGCTGGCAAAAGTAAGGGCAAGTGTATACAGATGGGAATCCCAGAAAACAACATCGCATATAATCGTAGCTGAGGATTATAGTTAGAGTATGCCACACTAAGCCTGCATTACAATGCAAGTCAGTATCAACAAAGGCAACCCAATCATATTTTAGATACTTGGTGTATATACCACATATATCAATATCAATATACAATAGCTACACATGCATATATTTTATCTGGAACGTCCCAACAAGGTGCATAATGAGAACATCTGCATTGATTAAAATGTAGGACACAGAGGTGGATGGAATAATAGTCCAGTAGATTTATTATATATAGGACAGTCCATTAGCTGTAGTCCAAATAAGTGTTCAGTGTTCTGGTTACTGTCACTTCAGGGAAATATCATGGAAAACATCCGGCAGGTATGTTAGAGACACAAAAGGGTAGACTGTGAAAAAGGTAAAAGAACACAAAGAGTGAAGTTAAAAATTGGAGCGTAAAAATATTAAAAAACAAAAGACTCAAAAGAGCATAAACAACACATGGGATTTGCAACCAACTATCACCAGAAATTATCACAAACCGCAAAGGAGAGACATGCTGGTTTACAAATATGACGCAAAAGTTTGTCTTTCGTTAAGTCCGTTGGGTACCACCGACTCAAGCAGAAAGATCCACCGGCACTCAGCCCTTGCCAGCCTCTTATGTATATCACCGCCCCTCAATCCGAGATGCACCTGGTCGATCCCCCTCACCTTAAAACCTGACGGGTCCGACCGATGGTGCAGCCGAAAGTGGCGGGGGATAGTTTTAAGAGTGTCAGCATCCTCAAGTTTAACTTGTTTAGCGGCAATTATATCCCTTACATGTTCCCTGGTCCGGACTCTGAGTTCCCGGCTAGTAAGCCCGACATATATCAAGTTGCATTCACATGTGGCATAATAAATTATGCCAGTGCTATTGCACGAGATATAATGTCGGATGTCAAATGTCCTGGAACCACTAGAGGACATGAAGGATGTTGCCCGAATGATATTCCCGTGGCGGCATGCGATGCATGTTCCACAGGGGAACGAGCCAACTAAGGGCCGTCCAGTAGGAAAAGGTAGTTTGTTGTGCCTTACGTAATGGCTGTGGACCAGCATATCGCGTAAACTACGGCCACGACGAGCCGTCATAAGAGGGCGTTCGGGCAGAGCGTTTCTCAAAACTGGCTCTGTTTGTAAAACAGGCCAGTGTTTGGAAAAAATTCTTCTGATGTGTTCCCACTGTCGGTTGAATGATGACACGAAACGGATCTGGGGTTCAGTAGAGCATGTCGTATTGGGATTGAATCTCAGAAGGAGTTGGTCTCGTGGGGCAGACCGTGCACGTTTATAAGCCTTTTTAATAGATCTTGCACTATAACCCCTCGCCCTAAACCTGTCACGCATCTCATTGGCACGCTCTTCAAATACCCCCGTGTCAGAACAAATCCGTTTAAGACGGATAAATTGTCCAATCGGGATGGCATTGATAGTGGACTTAGGATGACCGGAGGATGCGTGAAGAAGGGCATTAACAGAGGAGGGCTTGCGATAGATGTCGGTAGACAACAAGCGCTGGTCCGCAATGGATATATTAATATCCAAAAAGTCCACCTTAACAGGGTCAGCATGGAAAGTGAGGTAGATGTTAAAGGAGTTGGAGTTCAAGTGACGCACAAAGTCCTCAAGCTCCGAGGTGGTTCCCCCCCAGATGACAAAAATGTCATCAATGTAGCGGAGCCAGCACTGCACATGGGAGCTAGCCCGCGCGTCACCGCCGAAAACCTCCCTCTCCCAGTAACCCAGGAAGAGGTTTGCGTACGATGGCGCGCAAGCCGCCCCCATCGCAGTGCCGCGCCGCTGGAGGTAGAACCGTTCCCCGAAGGTGAAGACATTGTGCGTCAGTATGAACTCCAATAACTCCAATATCAACTGTTGTAGGGTAGGTGCCCAGTTACTCATACTCAAAAAATACTCCACCGCCCGCAAACCATGTTCATGGCAAATGTTGGTATAAAGTGTCTCCACATCCAAGGTCACCAGCGATATGCCCACGTCCGCCGTTAGGCCGTTGAGCCTCCTAAGGACGTCCGAGGTGTCTCTGACATGGGAGGGCAGCGTCTCAACCAAAGGTTGGAGATAAAAATCTATAAACTTGCAAACTGCATCGCATAGCCCTCCCATGCCAGAGACAATCGGACGTCCAGGTGGGACCCGAGGGTTTTTATGTATTTTTGGCAGTAGGTAGAACGTGGGCGTCACCGGCAACCTAGGAAGGAGACCATCATAGATCTTTTTAGTAATAGTGCCGGCGGTAAGAGCATTCTCGAGTATGAGAGTCAGCTGTGTTACATAGGCATTAGTCGGATTTGAGGGCAGCAGCTGGTAAAAGTCAGTATTCCTCAGTTGTCTATACACCTCGCGCTCATACATAGTGGTGGGCCAAATCACCACGTTACCCCCCTTATCCGCTGGTTTAATCACGACCCCCTCTAACTTCGTCAATTCCTCAAGGGCCCGTTGATGTCTAACTGAGAGATTATTAGATACCTTGCTCCTTGAGAGAGATTTCAGGTCCCTCATGACCAGGTCATGAAAGATCTGAACCTGGGGGCACAGCGTAAGCGGGGGGAACGTGGTGGAGCGCGGGTACAGGTGTATAGGGAAGACCCCAGACAACTCACCAGATGCCTGACCCTCGAGTTCCTCAAGTGTGCGTATTGCCTCCTCCTCGGCCTCAGTGATGGACAGGCCTGGACCAGAAGTCTTGAAATGTAACTTGTGGAGGATCAGCCTTCTGAGGAACAGGTTCAAGTCTTTTGCAACTGTAAACAAATCAAAGTTACATTCAGGTACAAAAGTTAACCCTAGTTTTAGCACTTCGACCTGGTCATCAGAAAGAACAAGTTGGGACAAATTAATCACCTCCAGTTCGTTGGAATTGCCTTTTTTGGCAATTGCACCCGGGGTTGGTCTGGGGGGGCCAGAAGGTGCCTTATTAGATCGATTTTTCCCCATAAACCCTCTAGTCACAGGTCTCGATAGGGCTTGCGAGGTCACATTCTCGTCCTCCACTGACGAAACCGAGGAGGCAGATACAGAGGCCGCCAGACCGACAAAATGCCTTCTCCGGCGTATATTACCCCTCCAGCGATAGACCTGCTGAGTCTTGTAGTCAGTGACGTCTCGTTGATATTTTTTAGTTTTGTTCGAGACTAGTTCCTTTTCCCATTTAGTGAATTCTTTATCCATTGTTTCATTGAAACTGGATAGTTCCAAGGACGTTAATTCTTTGGGCAGCCGGTCTGATAGGGTTGCGATCTCTCCATCAAGGTCACGGAGAGAGGCCTCATTGTTTTTAATTAATAAAAGCATAAAGGACTTAGAACACGCCGAAGCTGCGTCCTCCCAGTCTCGTTTGAAGGCTTCATCCGTGACATTGAAAGAGGGAAACACTTGCACCCTGAGACCTCTTGGTATCAAATCCCGGTCAACGTAACGCTGCATAAACGCCTTATTCCACCACAGTCTCATCCTGCGGTTATGTAAAAGCTTAAGTTGGTTGCAAAGTTCCCTGTGTGCTCTAGAGTCAGTCGTGTTGTCCAATTCACCCTCGGTGTCAAAAACCTTATTCAACTGGGTCTGCCACGTGGTTTCGCGGACCCTATGATCCATACTGTTCAATAAGAAAACTGTGAAGAGACACAGAAACAGTTGTCGTGGTGCGCGGATATAAAATGGCGGAGGTAAGTTACCAAGGTCTGATTAGTCCTCTCCACTAGTCCATTGGTCTCGGGATGGTATGCGGAGGAGATGTTCAGCTCTATCTGCAGGAGCTTACAGAGCTCTCTCCAGAAGCGAGACGTGAACTGGGGACCCCGGTCGCTCACCACCTTGTCAGGCATGCCATGCAACCTAAATACATGCCGAATGAACAAGGTGGCGAGAGCACGTGACGTCGGGAGTCGTGGGAGAGGCACCAAGTGGACCATTTTAGAGAAGTGGTCCGTGATGACCCATACGACCCTGTGCCCTGCTGACTTGGGCAGATCTCCCAGGAAGTCCATCCCCACCACTTCCCAGGGACGATCCGGCACTGGCAGTGGGTGAAGAAGACCTGCCGGTCTCTGCCGGGACGGCTTATTCCGAGCACACGACATACAGGCTCCCACATATTCCTGTATGTCCTGGGGTAGTCTCGGCCACCAATAATGCCTGGTCACCAGGTCTCTGGTCCTTTTGACCCCGAAGTGACCCCCGACCTTGGAGGCATGGGCCCACGATAGCACCTCGTTCCGTAGTTCAGGGGGAACGAGGGTTTTGCCAGGTGGCACCTGGTCCAAAGAAGTGGGAGTGACCATCCTCAAGCTGTCCGGGGGTAGTATAAGACGAGGCTCCTCCTCGTCCTCCTCCAACACAACCATACAACGTGACAAGGCATCAGCCCGTACGTTCTTCTCACCGGCCAGGTGGCGGATAATAAAGCGGAACCGGGAGAAGAATAAAGACCAACGGGCCTGCCTTGGGTTCAGGCGTTGTGCTGTCTGGAGGTATGTGAGGTTTTTGTGGTCAGAAAAAACCTCAAATGGATGCTTCGCACCCTCCAGGAGATGCCGCCATTCCTGGAATGCTAGTTTCATCGCCAGTAACTCCCTATCCCCTATGGAGTAGTTCCTCTCGGCCGGAGAAAAGGTCTTGGAGAAAAAGAAACACGGATGTTTCCTTCCTCGTTCGTTTTTCTGGTACAGGACTGCACCTGCACCGACCGAAGAGGCGTCTACCTCCAGTAGGAAGGGTTTGGAGATGTCTGGACGATGAAGGATGGGAGCTCTGGAGAAGTGAGTTTTGAGAGTGTGAAATGCCTCTACCATTTCCCGTGTCCATGCTTTGGGATTAGCGCCCTTGCGGGTAAGGGCAATGATGGGTGCTGCCACCGTCGAGAAGTTGGGAATGAACTGGCGATAATAATTGATAAACCCCAAGAATCGCTGGATCGCCTTCAGCGAGCGGGGCTCAGGCCAGTTCATCACTGTCTCCAACTTCCCCGGATCCATTGCTAACCCCTGACTGGACACTATGTACCCCAGGAACGGCAAGGATTCCTGTTCAAAAACGCACTTTTCCAGCTTAGCATATAACGAATGGGTGCGGAGCCTCTTAAGTACTCGGATGACATCCCTCTGATGGGTGGTAAGATCGGGGGAGAAGATAAGAATGTCATCCAGGTATGCAACCACGGAAAGATACAAATCCCGGAAAATGTCATTCACAAAGTCTTGAAATACGGCGGGGGCATTGCAGAGTCCGAAGGGCATTACTAGATACTCGTAGTGACCGTCCCTGGTGTTAAAGGCGGTCTTCCACTCATCGCCCTTTCGGACTCGCACTAGATTATACGCCCCACGTAGATCCAGCTTTGTGAAGACCTTTGCCCCGCGGAATCGATCAAATAGCTCAGTAATGAGGGGCAAAGGGTATTTGTTCTTGATTGTAATTGCATTTAATCCCCTGTAATCGATACAGGGGCGCAGATCCCCTTCCTTCTTCTGCACAAAAAAGAACCCTGCACCAGCCGGTGAGATAGACTTGCGAATGAACCCCTTCGCCAGGCTGTCCTGAATATATTTGGACATAGCCTCCGTCTCTGGAGCAGAGAGTGGATACACTCTGCCCCTAGGGGGCTCGGAGCCTGGCTTCAGGTCTATTCGGCAATCATATGGCCGGTGGGGAGGAAGAGTATCTGCGGCCCTTTTGGAAAAGACATCCCTGTAGGCCTCATAGGGTGTCGGTAAACCCGGCCCCTCAGTATTCCCTGAGGACCCAACCGACCTAATGGTAGCGGGTGGTTCGGTAGTCACGAGGTGCTCTCTACAGGATCCTGCCCAGGATGAGATCTCCCCTGTTGCCCAGTTGAGTATAGGAGCATGCTGTCTCAACCAGGGAAGGCCCAGTAGGATCTCATCCGTCCCCCCTGGAAGCACCAGGAAGGACACCTGCTCATGGTGTCCCGGTGGTACATCCATCCTGAGAGGGATGGTGATCTGGGTGATAGGATCGAGTAGTATGGACCCGTCGACTACCCGGACCCTGAGTGGCTTGGGCAACAGAACCAGGGGAACTGAGTATCGGGTTGCCAGGGAGGTCGAGATGAAATTGCCTTCAGCGCCTGAGTCCAAGCAAGCCAGGGCAGAGAAGAGAGTAGTGCCGAAGTGCAACTGGGCGCTGATAGTCAACCTAGAGGGAGAAGTAGCGTCTAGAGTCCCCCCTCTGATAGAAACTAGACGCTGTCTTTTCCCGACGGTTTGGGACATAGGGTAGCTATGTGTCCCCTCTGCCCACAGGAAAAACAGATGACACAAGACCGAGAACCTGGGGCAGAGGAGACCACCTTGGACACCTCCATTGACTCCACGGAGTCACCTACAGGACTGGCTGGGGGACCTGTCTGATGGAAGACGGGAGTCAGACGCTTTTTAGGCCGAGAAGACGTGGGTGCTGAAGAGACCTCGAGCCTTCGCTCCGCCTGGCGGATGTCTATGCGAGAGGCAACCTGAATCAAGGACTCTAAAGTGGCAGGCACCTCACGTGTGGCCAGTGCGTCTTTGACAAACCCTGCCAGGCCCTCCCAAAACACAGGGACAAGGACCTTATCCGGCCAGTCCAGCTCTGCGGCCAGTGTCCTAAAGTGTACAGCAAAGTCCCCGACTGAAGCAGACCCTTGCCGAAGTCGTAGGAGGCGCAGCGCGGAATCGTGGGTGACTTGAGGCCCGAGGAACACCATTCTCATGGCCCCAAGATAAGCTGCTAAGTTATTCACCACACGATCTCCGCGCTCCCACAACGGCGTGGACCACTTCAGCGCTCTCCCTGTGAGCAGGGACTGGACGAAGGCTACCTTCGCCTTCTCGGTAGCGTAAAGAGTCGCGGACAGCTCTAAGTAGGTGGTAACCTGGTTTATAAAACCACGGCACTCAGAGCTGTTGCCGCTAAAGCGCTCTGGAAGCGCAAGGCGAGGAGACCTTCCGCCCAATAGCACAGCCTGGGTAGCCGCCTGGGTGGCGACTGTCGTCAGAGTAGTCTTATCGGAGGAAGACTGCTCCACTGCTGCCAATCGTGACTCCAACTGCTGCACATAACGCAGCAACTGCTGCTGCTCTTCAGCCATAGCCAGACCTTTGGCGCGACCGTAATGTTACGAGGGGGACCCGGGGAAGCGTGCCAAGATGGGAAATGGACTGCTTCCGCCGGTCAAGGTCCACTGTGCGGTGTAAGGGACCGCCGCTATGGTGGGTGAAGAGTGAGCGGGTTGCTGCTAGCGATCGTCTGGAATGTCACAGACGATCTATGTACACCGATCTGCCCTAACCCGTGAGGGTTGTATGGCACAGATCTCACGGCTCGGTGTACCTGTTGCACGGGGAAGCACAGAGGTGCCCACGCACGTGTGCCAGTGGAAGTCACGAGAATATGGCACGAGGGTAGCACAGAGGTGCCCACGCACGTGTGCTTTCAATAACCAGGTGAGTCCAATGGAGACTTGAGGAGCTCACCTGGGACAGGAACACGGCCTGTTGACGGGGGTACTGCCGGAGCAGCAAGGCAGGAACACGGCCTGCAAACGAGGTACTGCCGGAGCAGCAAGGGCCAAGCCCACAAGAGACAGTAATGCCTGAGGAGTGGCGTGGCAGCACGCTGCCAGACATCCAAACATAGAAGGACGGTCGCGCACCGCCATGATGGCAGGGGGAGCTTTTAAGGAGGTGCAGCTCCACCCGAGGGCGGGCGCGAGGCGGAGATGACGGACTTGACCCAATCAGGGTCCACGACGTCCCAGCCTGGCCAGTCAGGATTCACCACGTCACCAGCCTTGTCATCAAGCCGTGTGACGTCAGTGAGCGAATCAGGACCCACCACGCATTGCACATGCTCACCCTCCTGCCTCTGGGAAATAGAGTTGGGATCCTCGGTCTCACAATGTGGAGAGATAACGGGAATCTCACTGCTTCCCTGAGCAGTAAACCTCTGCACATTGCGCAGCCTCGCAGACCTTCGGGGCCGCTGAGCAGGAGAGTCTGCGGCAGGCCAGGAATGGGAGACCGCTTCACTCCTTGTAACAGGAGAACCACTAGGTGTCACCCTTCTGCTGCCTCTCTGAGAAGGTATCTCCTGCACACTGCGCAGTCTGGCAGACCTTTGGCGCTGCTGAGCAGGAGTGCTCGTGGCAGGCAAGGAATGGGAGACTGCCTCAGTCCTTGCCTCAGGAGAGCCACGAGATGTAACACATAACCTTACACTTATCTGTGTTAAACCTCATTTGCCATTTTTCAGCCCAATTCTCCAATTTACTCAAATCCATCTGTAGTTGCAAACTGTCCTCCTTTGTGTTAACTACCTTACATAGTTTTGTATCATCTGCAAATACTGATATTTTACTCTGTAAACCATCCACCAGATCATTAATAAATATATTAAATAGTAGGGGGCCCAATACCGACCCCTGTGGCACCCCACTAGTAACCCTGGCCCAATCTGAGTATGCGCCATTAATAACCACTCTTTGTTTTCTACCACTAAGCCAGCTACCTACCCATCTACACACATTTTCCCCGAGCCCAAGCTTTCTCATTATACTTAGCAGTCTTTTATGTGGGACAGTGTCAAATGCTTTACCGAAGTCGAGATAAATGACATCCAATGATTCTCCTCGATCCATGTGAGAGCTTACATCCTCATAGAAGCTGATCAGGTTAGTTAGACAGGAGCGATCCTTCATAAATCCATGTTGATATGGAGTTAAACAATTATTAACATTGAGACATTCCATAATAGTATCCCTTAAAAACCCTTCAAACATTTTACCCACAACAGATGTTAAGCTTAAGCCTTTTCATGATTAATCTGTAAATTACAGTAAATAAACACACACACCCGAACAATCCTTTATTAGAAAAAAAAACACTAACAAATTGCCTTGTTCACCAATTTTATAAGCCCGAAAAAGCCCTCCATGTCCGGCGTACTCCAGGATGGTCCAGCGTCGCTTCCAGCTGTGCTGCATGAAGGTGACCGGAGCTGCAGAAGACACCGCCGCTCCTGTCAGCTCCACGCAGCTAATTGGTTGGTTCGCGCCTTCCATCATGCTCATCCCGAGCGACCCGGTGGCGTTGGTGATGGTTCGGTGACCCCTCCTCAAGCGGGGGGGGGGGGTACTGTTGTGAATGTTAGTTATGTTTTGGCTGCTGGGAGGCTCCCTCTGGTGGCCAGGAATGGTTTGGACTTGGACCAGGTGTGTTGTGCAATGGGCGTTTCCTTTGCTAACTCTCTGCTTCTTTAAATCCTGGTCTGATAGCAGGCTATGCTGGATGTCAGTTGTTCTTTGTATCACCAGCCTGCTTCATTCTGCTCCACACCACATCTACCCCAGATAAGTGCTTGCTCTTTATTTATTGTTTGGTTCTTTTGCTCTTATCTGGGTTTGTTATTTGCTGTGGTTGTTTTCAGTTTATTTGCATGCAGGGATTTCCCCCTCAGTTGCTTGGCTGGGGAACTGCGTGCAGTTCTGTTTGGAGTATAGCTCCTTTAAGTGCATGTGTTTGTGGCTTTTTTTGAATTTGTTATGATTCTTGTTTTCTGTTCATTGGTATGACAAGGGCACCTGGTATAGGACGGAGTTCAGATCGTGCGATCTGAGGACCTTTTTGTACTATCAGGAATTTGGAATTTTGCAGGGTTTTACTCTGGCCACCATCAGTCCCTTTCCTGTTCTTTCCTGTGTTAGTCAGTGGGGGCCTCACCTTTTGCTAATCCTGTCATCTATCTCTGTATTGTGTTTTTCCTATATCACCGCAGTCTTTGAATGTGGGGGGCTTGCTATTCTTGTCTATTTTCTGAGGCAGAGAGTTATTCATCTTTCCTTCCTTTAGGATAGCTAGTTCTCCGGCTGGTTTTGCGGTGCACAGGATGTTAGTTCACCCCTCGGCTACTTCTAGTGTTGATGGTTAGTAAGGGGATGGCGGCCAGATTAGTTGCCAATGCTCTTGTCACCTTTGACCAATGATTTGTGGTGGTCTTCCATGGTTCCGGATCATAACAGTCACCCCTCCACGCCGTTGAACTCCTCACCCAAGTCCCCGCGTGTAGCGCCACCTCCCTTGCAGAGCGATGTGACCCCCGGGTCCGTGAGAGGCTCAAGCCACCACCCGCAATACGAGCACGGATCCGAGTGGCTCGGCGGTCGCAGCCGAGCCCGCGGGGTGGTACAGAGGTCCATACATGTACAGTAATGGAAGAAGCTGAACAGAGGTCCATATGTTGCGGGCGGAGGGGTGGGAACGCCGCTCGCCTGGGATCGCTGGCATTCGGGTCCGGTGCTTCTGCTCCTCGGTGGCTCGAGCACGGGGCCGGACCCGGGGCTCGAGCAGCGCCTCCTCGCCCACGAGTGAAAAGGGGAGGTTTTTGGTGGACATTTGAGGATGTCGGTCGTGACGCCACCCACGGGTTGTGGTGATGGTGGGCACCACCACTGCTGGTGACGGGGAATCCCGGGAGCGATGGCAGAGAGCAGCTGAGGTGTTGGCCCCTCCATGGGTAGGGGGCTGTTGGTCCCGGGGCCCCGATTGGAGAGTAGGGAGGAGGTATAGGTGCAGGTGCCGATGCGGGGAGGCAGCGTGGGCACAAGTGTAATGTTGCGGTGCAGCGCGGTGCCAGATGGCACTGTTGTACTCACTCAGACACAGAAGGACAGAGTCTCTGGTAAACCAAACAGCTGGATGGACGGGGCCCACAGCTGACGGCGGTGTTCTCACTCTCCCCGGACGGGTTGATGGTGGCTGTCGTTTTCCTGCACCTGTGTAAGTGTGTTTGACTCCTATGGCTTCCCACGGGTAGTCCACTCCCCGGCATGTACATGTCGGGAGAACCCGTTTGCCCGCAGGCGCTGGCCCTTGGATCTCTGGCCCTTGGCGGTGGCACTTATCCGGACGGGTTGGGCTGTTGCCTTCTGACGGGACTTGGTTGGGGATGAACCCCTGAGGTCCAGACCGCAATCAGATAATTTGACCTTTACGGTGGCTCCTAGCCTGGTCGGGGTCTGAGTACCCTGCCTTGGTGCTTGGCTTCAATCTGCTCTCCGGTTCGGTACCGGCGGGCCACCGCCCGACCCCGGTCCTACGGTTCCGCTGACCTACGCCAACTCCTGCAGACGGCCACCACCGTCTGCCGACCTTGCTGAACGTGCCTGGGCTCCAACCCAGACACCAACAGTTTTCACTCCTCTCACTTTCACTGTCTACCACAAACTACTGTCTTTTCCCGCCTCCAGGCCTGTGAACTCCTCGGTGGGTGGGGTCAACCACCTGGCTCCGCCCCACCTGGTGTGGACATCAAGCCTGGGGGGTGGCAACAAGGATTTTGATTGACTGGTGTCACCTAACCAGGGTGTGTGTGTGTGTGATGTTAGTGTACTGCGACCCCTAGGGGTCCAGGGCGTCACACATGCATGTACACTAATGGAAGAAGCTGAACAGAGGTCCATACATGTACACTAATGGAAGAAGCTGAACAGAGATCCATACATGTACAGTAATGGAAGAAGCTTACCAGAGGTCCCTACATGTACACTAATGGAAGAAGCTGAACAGAGGTCCATACATGTACAGTAATGGAAGAAGCTGAACAGAGGTCCATACATGTACACTAATGGAAGAAGCTGAACAGAGGTCCATACATGTACTCTAATGGAAGAAGCTGAACAGAGGTCCATACATGTACACTAATGGAAGAAGCTGAACAGAGGTCCCTATATGTACAGTAATGAAAGAAGCTGAACAGAGGTCCATACATGTACAGTAATGGAAGAAGCTGAACAGAGGTCCATACATGTACAATAATGGAAGAAGCAGAACAGAGATCCATATGTCACAGGTAACAACACCTACCACATTACACACACACCCCCATCCCTTGTGAGGACACACAGTCAACCGAAAGGGAGACCTGATGCCTCCCTCAGGGCCAGTAGGGCACACCAGGTGGGAGGAGTCAGGTGGAAAGGCACGCCCACCGAGGAGACTACTGTCCTGAGGCAGGAGATACAAAGAGTCTAGTGAGAGATTAGTTGTAGAGTGACAGTGACAGGAGGTGTGGAGGAGCAGAGCTGTCAGGGACCCGGGTTGGAGCCTGAGATACCCGTAACGTCAGGCAGGCAGACGGTGGTGGCTGCCTGCAGGAGTACCAGTACAGCAACCGGCGGAACCATAGGGACCGGGCCAGGGTTGGAGCCCGCCGGCCCTGAACCGGGGAGTCAACCGTTTACCGGACCACCAAAAACCGAGTACTCAGACCCCGTCCTAGCTTAGAAGCCACTGAGTTTAGGCAAATTAACTGATTGCAGTCTGAACCTCACCCAAAGTCCCGAAATAAGGAAAAAGCCCACCGATACCGGGTGAGAGCCACCGCCAAGGGCCAAACATCCGACGGGCCAGCGCCTGCGGGCAACCGAGGGCTCCTCCGGCAGATAAACGCCGGGGAGCGGGCTACCACTGTCCAGGCAGGGAAGCCGAAAACCACAACAAGAGGTGCAAGGGAAAGGGGCCACCATCAGCCTCACAAGGGACACAAGCAGCCGGCTGCGGGACCCGACTATACCCGAACTTTGGTTTACCAGTGACTCTGAGTGTGAATTAATCATGAGTACACCAGTGCCATCCGGGCACGACACCGCACCACAGCACGGCACCCTGTACCCCGACAACCACACCATCGCCAGCCCCCTGGAAGAAGCTGAACAGAGGTCTTTACATGTACAGTAATGGAAGAAGCTGAACAGAGGTCCATACATGTACAGTAATGGAAGAAGCTGAACAGAGGTCCATACATGTACAGTAATGGAAGAAGCTGAACAGAGGTCCATACATGTACACTAATGGAAGAAGCTGAACAGAGGTCCATACATGTACAGTAATGGAAGAAGCTGAACAGAGGTCCCTACATGTACAGTAATGGAAGAAGCTGAACAGAGGTCCATACATGTACAGTAATGGAAGAAGCTGAACAGAGGTCCATACATGTACAGTAATGGAAGAAGCAGAACAGAGGTCCATACATGTACAGTAATGGAAGAAGCTGAACAGAGGTCCATACATGTACAGTAATGGAAGAAGCTGAACAGAGGTCCATACATGTACAGTAATGGAAGAAGCTGAACAGAGGTCCATACATGTACAGTAATGGAAGAAGCTGAACAGAGGTCCATACATGTACAGTAATGGAAGAAGCTGAATAGAGGTCAGTAGCCAAGGCCATACTTGTAGTGTAGGTTGTCCAACATCAAAAACCTGTTTACAGTGCGTTCTGTTACTATGCCTGTTAGGCTGTCTGTGGGGGTGTAACACCCTCAGTGATGCTCAAACTAAAATTCGTAACAAATTCCAGTCATGTTAGAAGAAGAAAAGGTTGGCAAGAAGTTGGGACCTGTTGAAGCGTGAGGACACGCGCAAACGGCCGCCATTGTTTAGAGCATCCCACATTCTCCTTCCCACTGACTTTCAACAGATGAAATAAAGGACTGATTTTATACCCAGTGAGATCCAACCTTTTCTTCTTCTAGCATGCCAAGGCCATACACCTGGTAGCCAGTGGAAGTGTCATCTTAGGAATGGACAGGTGTTATCGTATGGAAATCTGGGGAGTGAAGGAGGATTTATACCAAGGTGTTACTCCCTGCTTGACCTTTTATGAATAAAACAAAATAATAGAAGACAGTTTTGAAAACTGTAGCCAGGAAGAGTGAAGCAGTGAGCGATAATCACCAGGAGCTCAGCCTGACGTGTACCTGCACTTTACACCTTTATCTATAACACCTGGAATTGCTGTACCTGTAACCACTTAAAACTATAGCACTTACATATTATTTCTTATGCACAAATGAACACCCCCCCCCCCCAAAACACCAGAAAATCATTTGTTCCTTTCTTCACCCCTCCAAAAACAGATTTAAAAATTGACTAGTTTGATATAATCCAAAATGGTACCAATGAAAAGTGGATACACGTTACCACCACATTACATGCACCCCATGCTCTTAAGGGGTTGGAATTTAAAATACTTATCCAAGAAGATACAAAATAAATCTACTACTACTAGCACATGATGGTGAATGGTTTTGTTTATTGCTGGTAAATATCTTTTCAAATTCTTAGGTTCCTCTCTGCCACTAGTCGTGTGAGCTCCACCGAGGGCAAAAGGACTATAAGTTGCCATTTTCTTGTTGTATTTATCCATCGGCACTCAGGAGAGGAAAAACCCCCGTGGGGAAACCTCTAGGGAACCATGGCCTACAGATAAGTGCCCTTCCCTGGGGGCACAAGGCAACATGTTGTCTTGTAGTGCTGGTCCACGGTCATATTATTGACTCCTGGTAGGATTTACATGGTGTACAGCTCCATGGCTTAAGGATAAGAGCCCTTCCCTGGGGTCCCAAGTCAACATGTTGTCTTGTAGTGCTGGTCCACGGTCATATTATTGACTCCTGGTAGGATTTTCATGGTGTACAGCTCCATGGCTTAAGGATAAGAGCCCTTCCCTGGGGTGCCAAATCAACATGTTGTCTTGTAGTGCTGGTCCACGGTCATATTATTGACTCCTGGTAGGATTTTCATGGTGTACAGCTCCATGGCTTAAGGAAAAGAGCCCTTCCCTGGGTCCGAAGTCAACATGTTGTCTTGTAGTGCTGGTCCACGGTCATATTATTGACTCCTGGTAGGATTGTCATGGTCTACAGCTCCATTGCCTAAGGATAAGTGCCCTTTCCTGTGGGAATAAGGCAATATGTTGTCGTGAAATGCTGGTCCACGGTCATATTATTGACTCCTGGTAGGATTTTCATGGTGTACAGCTCCATGGCTTAAGAATAAGAGCCCTTCCCTGGGGTCCCAAGTCAACATGTTGTCTTGTAGTGCTGGTCCACGGTCATATTATTGACTCCTGGTAGGATTTTCATGGTGTACAGCTCCATGGCTTAAGGAAAAGAGCCCTTCCCTGGGTCCCAAATCAACATGTTGTCTTGTAGTGCTGGTCCACGGTCATATTATTGACTCCTGGTAGGATTGTCATGGTCTACAGCTCCATTGCCTAAGGATAAGTGCCCTTTCCAAGGCAACATGTTGTCGTGAAATGCTGGTCCACAGTCATATTATTGACTCCTGGTAGGATTTGTATGGTCTTCAGCTTCTTCTTGTATTTGGACCCTGCAGATGTAGCAACAACCCCTAGCCCTGATTATGGCAGGGCGTAGGAGTGGATATGGCTACACTGCAGGTCATGGCCCTCAGGATACTCCTAGTGCTGGTGGAATAGGAACCGGTGAACAGCATTTCTCAGAGCTGTTCACTTCCAGGATTTTATCCTCCTCCAGATCCTGTGGAAAGCGTCCTTCAAAATACTGCCAAATGTCCTGCCGGGAGGAGAGATAATAGGTTAGAAATAATTGTTATATGCCAATAGGATACATAAATTGGGACTGTCCTAAAGGGATAATATGTAAGTGGCAGTCAGTAAGAGGCTTCCACACTACACTCTGCTGACAGATGCATGGAATAAGAGATGGGCCTTAAAAAGTCACCTTATCCCCATCCCATTTACACTGACTCACCTGCGATGCGGTTTTACAGATCTTCGATTAGATATTACAGGCTTTGGTATTGATTTTATTACCTTCCATCCGTCATTGGCAAACGAGAATCCACAGAACAGTTTTTCATCTGTTTCGGCTATTGGTGGATGAAAGGCTTCAGTGTAGGACAGGACGTCTTTCATTGTATCTGATGTCATCACTGGTGGCTGCGGGGAGAAGATACAAGAGTGAGATGTTCATAAAAAGAAACAACAGAAATATACTGCTGCCACCATCTTCTCTGGGTCATATACTTACAGGGGATAGCTGGAATGGAGGACATGATCTGGCTTCCTCTATATCTGTCCAGTTGATCTCCTTAAAGAATGGATGATCTCTTATGTTGTCCACAAATTTCTGTCGACTCTCTGGTGACTTATCCAAGAGCTGGGAAGATATAATGAAGATGATTATTCAGTCTCTAGTCGACCTCCAATTTCATTGTTTATTTAATTACATACAGTATATCTGCTGTATTACTGAGATGTGTCTTTATACTCACCCCCTCAATGATGGCTTTGAGTTGGGGATCCAATCCCTTTGGAAAGAGAGGATCATCATTGATTATTGTCTCAATGATGGTCTCAATAAATTTACCTTCATAGAATGGATACCTGCCAGTAGCCATCTGGTATATCATCACACCAGCAGAGAACCAGTCCACTGCCGTGTTGTAGGGCTCCTCTTGAAGAATCTGTGAAGACATGAAAAAGACAATAAGAACATTGTCCAGCCAGCAGAAGACATGGAGATGTCCAGCCTTGTACACAGTGATCACTCAGGGACATGTAGATGATTCCTTACCTCAGGAGCCATGTAGAAAAGGCTTCCGACACAATCTGAAGTTTTTGTATCGCCAAAGATGTTCATTACTGCGAGACCGAAATCAGCAATCTTCAAGTGACCGTTGCTGTCCAGTAAAATGTTCCCCGGTTTTATGTCTCTGGAAAGAGTTTACAAAATGCCATAATGTAATTATTATATTAGCCTGGCTGATGACATATTATGGCCTGAGATATCAAATGTCTACAGGGGGCATGAGGATGAGGGTATGATTTTATATACCAGGTCTAGACAGTGGAAGACGTGCTACACCTACCTGTGTATGATGCCTCTAGAGTGGAGAAACTGCAGCCCACAGATCAGCTCAGCTGCAATAAATCTAATGAGAAACAAAACCAACAGAAAACCATCAAAATCCAACATTTCATCAACTAAACTAAGAAACTAACAATGAAGTAAAGCCAGATGAGCCTGACAACCATTATCTTCATCTAATATATCCATGATCTGTCTTACCTGGTGACTGCAGTGGGAAATGGGGCATTGGTTGACATGATGTTTCGAAGGTCTCCTCCACTGAGATATTCCATGACATAGAATAAGTAGTCCTGTGATAAAACAGAGGAGATAATAGGTGTTACTGGTATAGTCTAGATATGAGATACTGGTGGTAATGTTATAATACATGTAATACTATGATAGTGGCCTAGAAGAACATTGCACACAGATGGCCATATAGACAGGCATTCAGATAATATATTGAAGACCCAGAGCTGTTAGATCCTCAGCCTCTTACCTGGGACTGGAAGGTGGAAAAAGCCCGAGAAATGAATGGACTCTTCCTAGTCATCTCCAGGACCTGTCTCTCTATCAGGACATCATCTTTTAAGTTCTCAAGTAGGAACCTCTTCTTTACCATCTTCACTGCCACTTGTTGTTGTGAGGCTTGATGTGTGGCCAATATTACCTGTAGGATACAGAGCATTAGAACTGAAGGAAAGGCCCATCCTGCCATGAGATGTGACGAGAAGATATGAAGCAGAGATGTTTCTAGAGTCATATTACTGCTCCACATCATACACATGAAGTAGACGTCACCACAATTCCTAATACTTACTTTACCAAATCCGCCTTTTCCAATGATTTTATGGAAGGTGAAGCTCTCCAGTCCAGTCACAATGATGGGGGATTCAGCTGGGGTTGTACCTGATGGAGAGATAAGATGTATTATTCCAATATAATGCTAATGTGGCCTCTTATAGCAATTACAACATGGGGTTGAACAATATTAGAGCAGGGGTGGGATTCAGCCAATTCTGTCCGGTTCGGGAGAACCGGTTGTTAAAATAGCAGCCGGTTCCCAGAACCGGCAAGAAACAGCTTCGGCAATCTGGTTCCTCCCTGTATTCATTTGTGTTAGTGTCTCTAAGACTCTAACACAAATGAATCCCCGTACCTCCACGCTGCACTTCCGGGTTGAGTGGAGCCTGTCTCCCTGACCCAGCGTGCAGCAACGCGCTGACACTGCAGAGGTCACGGCAGCGTGGAGAGGTAGCTCCTCCTACTGCCATCTGTCAGCGTGCCTGCAGAGTGCCACGGAGGAGGACAGAAGACAGAGGAGAGGCCGCCGATGCTTGGGGCAGGTAAGCGCTCAGTGAGCCGAAGATGCAGAGAGAGGGGCTGTATAAGAGGGCAGCTATATGGGGAGAGTGGCCACATAAGATGGCAGCTATATGTGGCTATATGGGCAGAGGGGTCACATAAGAGGGGAGCTATATGTGGCTATATGGGGAGAGGAGGCCATATAAGATGGGAGCTATATGTGGCTATGTGGGGAGAGGGGCCACATAAGATGGGAGCTATATGTGGCTATATGGGGAGCGGGGCTACATAAGATGGGAGCTATACGTGGCTATATGAGGAGAGGGGCCACATAAGATGGGAGCTATATGGGAAAAGGAGCCATATGGGACAGGATCTGCAGTGGAAAAGGAGCACTGGGATGGGATCTGCAGGGGGAAAGGGGCCATAAAGCTATGGGATCTGCAGGGGGAAAGAGGCCATAAAGCTATGGGATCTGCAGGGGGAAAGAGGCCATAATGGGATGGGATCTGCAGGGGGAAAGAGGCCATAATGGGATGGGATCTGCAAGGGAAAGAGGCCATAATAGGATGGTATCTGCAGGGGGAAAGGGGCCATAAAGCTATGGGATCTGCAGGGGGAAAGAGGCCATAAAGCTATGGGATCTGCAGGGGGAAAGAGGCCATAATGGGATGGGATCTGCAGGGGGAAAGAGGCCATAATGGGATGGGATCTGCAGGGGGAAAGAGGCCATAATGGGATAAGATCTGCAAGGGGAAAGAGGCCATAATGGGATGGGATCTGCAGAGGAAAGAGGCCACATGGGAGGGGATCTGTATGGGGAAGGTCACCCATTCCAATTTTAGCAGGGCTCCTTTAGTAATCATTTTTAAAAACATCTGGTGCTGGACAGGAGAGTGAAGGTATAGAAGAGGAAAGAGATTGTACTTTAAATTACTTTTATTTTTTGGTTGAGGAAAGTGCGTGAAAATGGGTGTTGCTAACAAAATGGGTGTGGTTACTGAATGGGTGTGGTTTTCAAATGGGCGGGGTTTACCGAGAACCTGTTGTTAAAAATTTGAATCCCACCCCTGTATTAGGGGGTATCAAAGAGAAATGACACAACAATCATAATAGGTGGGGTATTCTAAAGGTTCACAATCCTGTCAAATACTACTTTGTGGGCTATGGACTCTTTGGGTCTTAGATCTGCACTCACCTGACAGCTGCTCAGTGTCAGCTTTGGGGGACACGCTGGATCCATCATGAGCTTTGTCCCCCATCGCTTCTCCCCTTTTCATCTTGTTCACGATACTCTCCTGTATCGGGCTTCCAGGTCTTTTTGAAGCCTTGATAATGGTTTTTTTGGTGCCATCTTTTTCACCCTCTGATGTTTCTATTCTTTTTTTTGGCACCTCATCTATGCTCTCTCTCTTTCTCAAACTCTCCATATTCAATTCAGGGTTAGCTTTGGGGGACACGCTGGATCCATCATCAGCTTTTTCTCCCATCACTTTTCCCCTTTTACTCTTGCTCACGATACTCTCCTGTATCGGGCTTCCAGGTCTCTTTGAAGGCTTGATAAGGCTTTGGTTGGTGCCATCTTTTTCACCCTCTGATGTTTCTTTTCTCCTTTTTCTTGGCACCTCATCTCTTCTCTCTCTCTCTCTCTCTTTCTCTTCCTCAAACTCTTCATATTTAGTTCAGGGTTCGCTTTGGGGGACCCGCTGGATCTATCATCAGCTTTTTCTCCCATCACTTTTACCCTTTTACTCTTGCTCACGATACTATCCTGTATCGGGCTTCTAGGTCTTTTTAAAGCCTTGATAAGGCTTTGGTTGGTGCCATCTTTGTCACCCTTTGATGTTTCTTTTCTCCTTTTATTTGGCACCTCATCTCTTCTCTCTCTCTCTCTCTTTCTCTTTCTCAAACTCTCCATATTCAGCTCCATAGATGAAATTCTAGGCTGAGGAAGGTCCTGTCCACCTCTAGAGCGCTCTCGGATAGCGTCTGGAACTGCTCTTCTAACAGGCCTTCTATTATTCAGTATTATATTATATATAACACCAAGATTTGCTAAGCGCAAGTAAAAATCGCCTTCACCCACTAAGTGATGAACACAAATGGACGATAGTAAAACTGCAGCAACATTCTGATGATTGTTCTATGACATCACAAAGGGCTTTGTGACATCATCACATTCTAAAGGTCACATGACAGGACCAATGCCAAAGGTCAAATGACATCACAGAGAGACCAGTGACATCATCTGTCGCTGCAGGGGAACTTGCAGTAGAATATCTGTGTCTGCCTGTAGCTTCTCCCTCTCTCTCCATAGAACTATTTGTGCACTAACTGTCATCTCCTAACTCAGTAATGGCAAAATCTGTACAAACTGGACTCAAAGTCATTGAGGAGTTTTTGCCAGCATTTTCATGTAAACATTTTTAAAATGTCATAAATGTTTTATGCAACTCTCAGTTGCACAAATGTTTTATGATTTTTTTTCTGTCCTAGTTGTACAAATGTGGACAGAGCTTGGGCGGAACGATGCAAGCTCATGGCTGCCAGACACATTCATCATAACTTGCTTGAAAAAAGTGGCACATTTTTTGCTAGAAATGTACTCCAATCACTGACTGGAGTATATCCCTGGCTGCACACATGGCAGTTGTAAGTTACGGCAAATTCATTGAAAGGTGCACACCTCTTATTGGATTTGGCGCATCTTACTTCAGCTGTGCTACACTGTGATTTTCAATCATTTTTATTGTATTTTAAATTTGAATAAATAAAACAGAATTAATTTCATTAATAAATTTGTTCGACTACATTATGAATAAGTATACTTACAGTAACCATTTAGTATATATAGGGGGTAAGGAAGGCGGGGTTAGGGAGGATAAATTAGGGAAGAACAACTTTATTGGGGCAAACCTAGGAAAAAAGGTGGGAAGGGTAAGTAGTAAAAGGGAGAATTAACCTTAAGTAATGAAGGAGGGGGAAAAAAAATATTATGTTGTAAAGAAAAGAAGGAAAGGAGAAAAGATAGAAAGAGAGAGAGGGTTGGGTAGTGAGGAACAGAGGTTTTTGTATCTTTGGAGTAGAGTCTCTTTGAGAAAATCTATAAATTTATAAGACTGTCAGAGAGTAGTAGAAGTCAACCTATATATTTGGGATTCAATAGTCATCCAGTATCTATTAAATTGTCCAACCATACTCCCCATCTTTTATGGTAAGTGCCGAATGAGTTATTAAATGTACCATGTTTCCTTTCAAATTTGTGATGTAGTATCAGCTTGTTGTTAATTTCTTTATATTTGGTATATTGTCACTATTTCAATTTGCTACAATGGAATTTTTTGTTATGAGGAGAATATGTATAATAATTGGAGTATGACAAGGGTTAATGGATTCTAGGTCCATTTACTGTGTGTAAATGATATCTGTGAATTGAGAGTGAAAGATCAGTCCACGAGGAGGAAGAAGCAGATTTCTCTGATATATATTAAGATATATAAAGTTTTCTTATTTTCATTTGTAGTAATAATTTATGACTAGAATAAGAAATTCATAAATACAATGATAGTGACTCTTTAAGAAATGACAGCTGTGCTGTGATCCCAGTTATTTCTTAGTGATTTCCCATAGAAACCTATTACGTCTCTCTGCTGAGGGATGACAACAATTGAAAGCAGCAGTGGCCGGCTCCCCATTCATACAGCTGATTTCACTGCAGACAGCCAAGGCCGCTGGTGGGCACAGACGACAAAAGACCCTTGTGCAAGAACAGGATATGGGCCCTTTACAGTCCAATAAGGTATCATAATCCACAATTACACCTGCTTTGGAGGTCAAAATGGGCCTCCTTACTAGAGATGAGCGAACCGGTCCCGGTTCGGCTCGAGGTCGGTTCGCCGAACGGAGCTCCCGTTCGAGTTCGGTTCGTCGAACGTTCGATGAACCGAACTCGAACCGCATAGGAAACAATGGCAGGTATTCACAAACACATAAAAACACCTAGAAAACACCCTCAAAGGTGTCCAAAATTTGACAAACAACTCACAACACAACACAAACACATGGGAAAGTGACAAGGACATATACTCATGCGAAAACAAAAGAGCAGGACAAGGAAAAAGTGGAGGACACACAGATATAGGCATGGCATGCCCTTCTAAAATCATGTAAAACACCGCAAGGTGACTCCAAGCGGAGTCTCCCTTTTTTCCAAAAATTGAGCCCCACACACACCCACCCCTTCAGTGGCAGCAGTTGTGCCCCAGTTGTACACTTCACAGCTAGATTTGCATCAAGCACATTCAAAAATACGCCATTCTTAACCGTCCCCAGGATGACACCGGGGTAGGTAGCAAAGTCTTTCCTGATCCCAGCTCTGTTCATCTTGGATCCTTTTAAAAAACACGGCAAGCAAGGGTTACTCCAAGCGGAGTCTCCCTTTTTTCCAAAAATTGGGCCCCACACACACCCACCCCTTCAGTGGCAGCAGTTGTGCCCCAGTTGTACACTTCACAGCTAGATTTGCATCAAGCACATTCAAAAATACGCCATAATTAACCGTCCCCAGGATGACACCGGGGTAGGTAGCAAAGTCTTTCCTGATCCCAGCTCTGTTCATCTTGGCTCCTTTTTAAAAACACAGCAAGCAAGGGTTACTCCAAGCGGAGTCTCCCTTTTTTCCAAAAATTGGGCCCCACACACACCCACCCCTTCAGTGGCAGCAGTTGTGTCCCAGTTGTACACTTCACAGCTAGATTTTCATCAAGCACATTCAAAAATACGCCATAATTAACCGTCCCCAGAATGACACCGGGGTAGGTAGCAAAGTCTTTCCTGATCCCAGCTCTGTTCATCTTGGATCCTTTTAAAAAACACAGCAAGCAAGGGTTACTCCAAGCGGAGTCTCCCTTTTTTCCAAAAATTGGGCCCCACACACACCCACCCCTTCAGTGGCAGCACTTGTGCCCTAGTTGCAAACAGGATATTTTGATTTGCATCAAGCACATTCAAAAATACGCTATTCTTAACCGTCCCCAGGATGACACCGGGGTAGGTAGCAAAGTCTTTCCTGATCCCAGCTCTGTTCATCTTGGATCATTTATAAAAAACACAGCAAGCAAGGGTTACTCCAAGCGGAGTCTCCCTTTTTTCCAAAAATTGTGCCCCACACACACCCACCCATTCAGTGGCAGCACTTGTGCCCTAGTTGCAAACAGGATGTTTTGATTTGCATCAAGCACATTCCAAATCCACAAGCATTTACTCTCCCCAGGATGACACAGGGGTAGTAAATTCCTTCTGGATCCATGACTTGTTCATTTTGATGAACGTCAGTCTTTCCACATTGTCACTGGACAGAGGCGTGCGCTTATCTGTCAGCACACACCCAGCAGCACTGAAGACACGTTCAGAGACAACGCTGGCAGCTGGACACGACAAAATCTCCAAGGCGTAACTGGATAGCTCTGGCCATTTTTCTAGATTTGAAGCCCAAAATGAGCAAGGCTCCATTTGCAAATGGCATCGATGTTCATTTGGAGATACTCCTGTATCATCCTCTCCAGCCGTTGACTATGTGTCAGACTTGTTGTCTCTGGTGGCCTTGCAAAGGAGGGTCTAAAAAAATTATGAAAAGATTCCATAAAATTGCTATTACCAGCACCAGATACAGTGCCACTGGTACGGGTAGACTGTTGAAGATGACGAGACCGTCCCATGTTTGTCAAGTTACAACTGGGAGATTCCCTCCCTGCACCTGCACGGTTGTTTGGTGGAAAAGCCGAGCTAAGATCGAGTAACAGCTTCTGCTGATACTCCTGCATACGTGCGTCCTTTTCTATGGCTGGAATTATGTCACAAAATTTGGACTTGTACCGGGGATCTAATAGTGTGGCAATCCAGTAGTCATCATCACTTCTAATTTTGACAATACGAGGGTCATGTTGGAGGTAGTGCAACAAGAAGGCACTGATGTGTCTTGCGCAGCCATGCGGACCAAGTCCACGCTGTGTTTGTGGCATAGAGGTGCTAACCGTTCTTTCTTCCTCTAACATCTCCCCCCAACCTCTTTCAACAGAAATTTGACCAAGGTCTCCCTCATCTGCTGAGTCTTCCATGTCCATGGACAGTTCGTCCTCCATTTCTTCATGTTCTCCTGCACCTTCCTCAACATTTAGCCTGCTACCATGCGCCCTTGTTGATCCCTGTCCCCCATGGTCCCATGCCTGCCGCGTTGGTGATGATGAACGTCTGGACCTTGGTGATGTTGTTGTCCCTTGCGCATATGAATCCTCCTGTAGTTCCTCTCCTTCCTGTTGTCCCACCCCCTGACTCCGAATAGTGTTTAGCGTGTGCTCCAGCATGTAAATGACTGGAATTGTCATGCTGATAATGGCATTGTCAGCGCTAAACATATTCGTCGCCATGTCGAAACTGTGCAGAAGGGTGCATAGGTCCTTGATCTGAGACCACTCCATCAGGGTGATCTGCCCCACCTCTGCATCTCGTTGGCCCAGGCTATACGTCATGACGTATTGCACCAGGGCTCGGCGGTGCTGCCACAGTCGCTGTAACATGTGGAGAGTTGAATTCCAGCGTGTCGCCACATCGCATTTCAGGCGATGAACCGGCAGGCCGAAAGACTTCTGGAGCGATGCAAGTCGCTCAGCTGCGGCGCTTGAACGGCGGAAGTGAGCAGACAGTTTTCGTGCCCTGTTCAGAAGGCCATCTAGGCCGGGATAGTGTGTTAAGAATTGCTGGACAACAAGGTTCAACACGTGAGCCATACAAGGCACGTGTGTCACCTTGCCCAGGCGAAGGGCCGCACCCAGGTTTGCAGCATTGTCGCACACGGCCTTACCAGGCTGCAGGTTGAGCGGAGACAACCATTTATTAAACTCGGACCGCAGAGCTGACCACAACTCCTCAGCTGTGTGACTCTTATTCCCAAGACATGTCAAGCTGAAGACCGCCTGATGCCGTTGCGCTCTGCTGCCAGCATAGTAATGAGGTGTGCGTGATTCCTTCTGCGCAGTGAGAACGCTGGTGGCCTGACCAGGCAGGCTTGGGACGGAGGTGGAGGACCCAGATGAGGTGGAGGAGGCAGAAGCAGTGGCGGAACTTGGACAGACAGAGGATTGACACACAAGTCGTGGGGACGGCAAGACTTGTGCAGCAGACCCTTCAACATCTATCACCATAGTTACCCAGTGCCCAGTCAGCGACATGTAACGTCCCTGTCCATGCTTACTGGTCCAAGTATCGGTGGTGAAATGCACCCGTTCACACACAGAGTTTCTCAAGGAAGCGGTGATGTTGTGTGCGACATGCTGGTGTAGCGCGGGCACACCTTTCTTAGAGAAGTAGTGGCGACTGGGCATCTGGTACTGGGGCACAGCGACAGACATAAGGTCTCTAAAATCCTGTGTGTCCACTAGGCTTAAAGGCAGCATTTCGGTAGCCAAGAGCTTACAGAGGGATAGAGTCAACCTCTTAGCTTTGTCATGGGTCGCAGGAAGTGGCCTTTTATTTGACCACATCTGAGGGACAGAGATCTGGCTGCTGTGTGTAGACGGTGTTGAGTAGGGTGTCCCTGGAAAAATGCAGGTTTGTGAGGAAAGTGCAGGCGGAGACATGATGTTGCCTTCATCCAACGTTGGTGCTATCGATGTCTGAGAGAGCTGTACACACGCACTTGTTTCCCCTTCCAAACCAACTGACGACCTACCAAGCAAACTGCCTGTTGCGGTTACAGTGGTGGAAGTTGTGCGTGGAAAAAGAGGTGTGACAGCTGTCCCCACAGTCATAGAAGATGAAGAGCGCGCGGATGCACTGGAAGGGGCAGGCGGTGGATGGTTCGCTCCGCTAGGCCGCATTGCAGCAAGGTGAGCTTCCCACCGGGACATATGATATTTATTCATGTGACGATTCATGGAAGAAGTTGTCAAACTGCTGAGGTTTTGACCTCTACTAACAGAATCACGACAAATTTTACAGATCACATAATTTGGGCGATCTTTTGCTATGTCAAAAAAGGACCAGGCTAGGCAAGGCTTAGAGGGCATGCGACCTGTTGATCCACCCCGACTAGTGCTCAGAGGCAGAGTGGTGGCTGAGGATGCAGTTGTAGACGTGCTACCAGTACTCCGACTCTGTCCAGGAAGGCGCAAGGTAACTTCGTCATCAGTTGCATCCTCCTCCACCACCTCTGTTGACCTCCTCGAGTGCCTGACTGTGGGTTGACAGTAGGTGGGATCTAGAACTTCATCATCAATTGTTGTGTTTGCACTCCCCTCCCCCTCAGACCGAGCCTCTTCTTGCCCTGACCGAATATTTAAGTTGTCATCCCAATCGGGTATCTGCGTCTCATCTTCATCAGTATGTTCCTCATTGTCTATAACCACAGGTGTTACAGTTTGTGACAAAGGGTCAACATTATGCTCAGAAACTTGGTCCTCACGTCCTGAATCAGAGTCACAAAGGTTCTGGGCATCACTGCAGACCATTTCATGTTCTGTACTCACTGTAGCTTGGGAGCAGACCTCTGATTCCCAGGCTATAGTGTGACTGAACAGCTCTGCAGACTCAGCCATCTCAGTTCCACCATACTGTGCAGGGCTGATGGAGACTTCAGAGCTGGGAGAAAGCAAGTTTGATTGGGATGACAACTCAGAGGACTGGTGTTTTTTGGATGTGGTAGTTGAGGTGGCGGAGAGGGCACTTGTTGGACCACTTGAGATCCATTCAAGCATTTTCCTTTTTTGGCCATCATCTACCTTTGTTCCTGTTGTTCGTGTCCGTAAAAAAGGGAGCACATCGGATTGTCCACGGTAAGTAGTAGACATCTTACTTTTGCTGGTAGATGGTCTATCTTCAGCAGATGATAATGGAGCTTTGCCACCTTCCCCACGGACAAACCCTTTTTTTCCTTTTCCACCACGCCTCTTCCCCTTTCCACCAGCATCTGTCATTTTGCCACTCATGTTGATTGCGACAAGATTGTGCACTGAAAATGTGGTAGTAAAAATTGAGAGGTGGTGTAGATTGCAGCGGTGGTCTAGCTTTATTAACAGCAGAATAATAAAGAATAAATATCCCTGACAATGCAACTACGGCCCTTAAACTGGCAGCATAAATTGCTAGTATAATGGCTTAGTTATAATGAGTTGGAGTGTGCAATGCAGGCAGACGTGCTGCAAATATCTTTGCACTAGTGGGACTAGACAAAAGTCCAATAGCCACGTTTAGGATGCCACTAGGTACACTGAGTGTTTGCTAGTATAATGGCTTAGTTATAATGAGTTGGAGTGTGCAATGCAGGCAGACGTGCTGCAAATATCTTTGCACTAGTGGGACTAGACAAAAGTCCAATAGCCACGTTTAGGATGACACTAGGTACACTGAGTGTTTGCTAGTATAATGGCTTAGTTATAATGAGTTGGAGTGTGCAATGCAGGCAGACGTGCTGCAAATATCTTTGCACTAGTGGGACTAGACAAAAATCCAATAGCCACGTTTAGTATGCCACTAGGTACACTGAGTGTTTGCTAGTATAATGGCTTAGTTATAATGAGTTGGAGTGTGCAATGCAGGCAGACGTGCTGCAAATATCTTTGCACTAGTGGGACTAGACAAAAGTCCAATAGCCACATTTAGGATGCCACTAGGTACACTGAGTGTTTGCTAGTATAATGGCTTAGTTATAATGAGTTGGAGTGTGCAATGCAAGCAGACGTGCTGCAAATATCTTTGCACTAGTGGGACTAGACAAAAGTCCAATAGACACGTTTAGGATGCCACTAGGTACACTGAGTGTTTGCTAGTATAATGGCTTAAGGCTACTTTACACACTGCGATATCGGTCCCGATATCGCTAGTGTGGGTAGCTGCCCCCATCTGTTGCGCGACACGGGCATATCGCTGCCCGTGCCGCACAACATCGCCCACAGCCGTCACACATACTTACCTGTCCGGCGACGTCGCTGTGACCGGCGAACCGCCTCCTTTCTAAGGGGGCGGTCCGTGCGGCGTCACAGCGACGTCACTGAAACGTCACTGAACCGCCGCCCAATAGCAGCGGAGGGGCGGAGATGAGCGGGACGTAACATCCCGCCCACCTCCTTCCTTCCGCATAGCGGCCGGGAGGCAGGTAAGGGGAGCCTCCTCGTTCCTGCGGCGTCACACGCAGCGATGTGTGCTGCCGCAGGAACGAGGAACAACCTCGTTACTGCTGCAGTAACGAGATTTGGGAATGGACCCCCGTGTCGCCGATTAGCGATTTTGCACGTTTTTGCAACGATGCAAAATCGCTTAACGGTGTCACACGCAACGGCATCGCTAATGCGGCCGGATGTGCGTCACGAATTCCGTGACCCCAACGACTCCGTATTAGCGATGTCGCAGCGTGTAAAGCCCGCTTTAGTTATAATGAGTTGGAGTGTGCAATGCAGGCAGACCTGCTGCAAATATCTTTGCACTAGTGGGACTAGACAAAAGTCCAATAGCCACGTTTAGGATGACACTAGGTACACTGAGTGTTTGCTAGTATAATGGCTTAGTTATAATGAGTTGGAGTGTGCAGAGGACAGGAGGGTACAGTGCCAGGGTTGTGGGGCTCTGGGTAGAGGAATGGAAGCCTGCCTTTCTATTCCCTCCTAATGGGGAAATGCAGCGACGAAATCCCTGACCTTAGCTACACAGACGCTGTCTCTGTTTTCAGGACCTGTCACCTATGGCTCTAACCCTGCCGGTACGAGCCCTTAAAAGGAAATATAGACAGTGCTATCCCTAAGCTTTCCAGCGCTGTGTATGGAGCGCATACAGCAGTATCGGCGATAGGAGAAAGGACGGAGCTGCGCCAGTGATGTCTGACACCAAGGACGCAGAAGAGATAATGGCGTCCGGACGGGCAGATACTCGTTTTTATAATGCAGGGACATGTGACATGGACATCCTATCACACATGCCGTTGCTTCTCTGGCTAAAAGTACACTTAGCTGTGTGTGTTTCTGGGATTGGCTGCCATAATGGCCCTCCCCACTACACGCGCGCGCTTAGGGAAGGAAGACAAGGAAAAAAAAAAAAATGGCGATCGCCATTATACAAACAGCAGTGATCTGAAGGCGCTGTTCACGCACACTATACACTGAAATGTCATAATAGTGTGAGTCACAGAGTGACTTACACTATTACAGCGGAAAGCCAGCTAGGAATTAGCTGGTTTTTTGCTGTTAGAACCATTATCGAACGTTTCTAGAACTATCGAGCTTTTGCAAAAAGCTCGAGTTCTAGTTTGATCTAGAACAGGCCCCAAAATCACTCGAGCCTAGAACTGGAGAACCTCGAACCTAGAACCGCGCTCAACTCTACTCCTTACCTCTCCAGATTGCACCAATGATCTGTCCGCTCCTGGCCAAGGCTAAACAAGCAGTCCTTCTGCAGTTAATGCAAAGTAAATATAGTATTACATGAAGACCTTTTTGTTGATAGCTTTTTAGACTAATGGCTATGCCTAAACAGTGGGTCTGCCCTGTAAAAACATATTTTTGCTGTTTTAGAAGCTTTTTGACCTCTACCTTAGGTTTGGCCTCCCATTGAATGCAATGGGGTTCAAAATCGCTTGACGAACTGCATGGTGAACATCGGGAAGATTGGCAAACTGAACTTTGAAAGGTTCGCTCATCTCTAGCTGTAACTTGTAGGATTGCTTGATTAAAAGAAGGCCAAATGTGTTATGGCATACAGAAAGAAAAGAATACTGAACTCCTCCGGGATTAGGTTTTTTTAAAGAAAAACATTTTAAAAAAAATTAAAATGCCATTCTGAATACTGCGTTGTATTGCTTCATAATATGGTGCCCATTAGATTCTATGGAAAGATGCTGTTTTTTGTTTTACTCCCAGATCATTGCTTTTAGGAGAGGATATATTGCCCAGGGCCGGATTATAGAAAGGGCATATGGGGCATCAATAAGGTTTCTTCCAATGACTATGGACTGGTAAAATCACAACTGGATCATGAGGACTGGTAATCTGATAGGTGCAAATTAGTCCCCAATTCCAATGTTACAATGATGATGAGTGTCATTGTGCCCATCTGTTTGTTGCCTCCAAAGAATCCATGGATTTTATTATTGATCTGCCTTCGTTTTCGAGAAAGACTGTAGTTTTGGTAGTTGTGGATAGTTTCAGTAAGATGGCGTATTTCATCCCGTTGCCAGCACCTCCAAATGCCAAAACTCTGGCTCAGGTGTTCATCCCTGAGATCTTGAAGCTTCACGGGGTTCCTTCTGATGTGGTCTCAGATCGGGAAACCCAGATTGTTTCCAAATTTTGGAAAGTCTTTAGTGCTCGACTGGGGGGCGGTTGTCTTTCTCTTCTGCTTTCCTTCCTCAATCGAATAGGTAGACCGAGCACACAAATAAAAATTTGAAACCTTAACTCGGTGACGGTGTTTTGTCTCCGAGAACCAGGAGTATTGGGCATCTTATTTACTATTTGCTAAATTTAAATAATCATCACCAGGAGTCTACTCGCAAGTCACCATTCTTTGATACATGTGGTTTTTATCCGCAGTTTGGTACCTTTAGTGGTAGGGGTGCTTCCTGAGGAGGAGCATTTTGTCTCATCAAACTCTTCTGTATGGCGAGGGTTCAGAGTAATTTGAAGCTCATGGGAGAGAGATACAAATGTATGGCTGATAAAAAAAACGCTTGGCAGGTCCGGACCTAAGTGTAAATGACTATGTCTGCTACCAGGAACATAAAGTTGAAGATTCGTTCCTGGAAGCTGGGGCCTAGGTTAATCGGTCCCTATAAAATAACCGCCGTCATTAAAGGGAACCTGTCAGGTCACCTATGCACCTAAACCCCCGAGCTGTTCTGTTTGCATATTGCTAATCCCTGTCTAAATGTCCCTGTATCTAGTAGCAATATAAGCATAAGGATCGGCACTCACAAAACAATTCTTTATAGTTGAAGAATTTATTCCATATCTTTCAATCCATTTTCATTCTATTTTCTTTCAAAAATTAAATGCAAGATGACGCACATTTCGGTCTAGAGATGCAGACCTTTTTGAAATCATATACATATATGGATTTCGTTGGTGGGGGTCCCTGGGCAGAAAATCTGGTGGGGGCCCCATAACGTTGACATTTTTAGCCATAACAGTAGAGCGCGAACTGTAGCATTTAGATATAAATCCAATGAGCATGTATCTTATCCTGTTCTGCCACATTCAGATTTACAGTACTACAATACAGATACAGTCCAGGATAACTCAAAGCCATCCACTTATACACAGAAAGTAGAGTTACTAACATATTTTTTATTGATCCCAATGTTAAGGCAGTCAGGGCCGGCTCCAAGTTTTTGTGGCCCCGGGTGAGTCTCAGTGGGCCCTATCCACACACAGACACGCACATGCAGGGATACATACATATACATATTTGAAGACAAATTCACAAAAATACATATAAACAGACAAATATATGCACAGTCATAAACACTGACATATATGCAGACACAGATGCATTACAGGTATTAATATGGGGAAGTTGCCAGCAGCCTCACTCACCTCTCCCGCTTGTTCACGTCCAGCTCCTCCAGGACATGTGACTGTGTTGCATGAGGGTCGTCGCTAACAGACATGAATACACACCGTGCACACTGACACAGCATTGCTGTATATACATCACAGGAGGGGCTGGGGGGCTACAATATATACATTACAGGAGGGGCAGGGGGCATAGACATTACTGTGGGGGGGTATAGATGTTACTGAAGTGGCAAACAGCTCTGGTGGCCTACACATTACTGGGATGGGTGGCATAGTGCTCTGGGGGACCCATATAGTTCTGGGGGGCCACAAAGACGGCTCTGATTCATACACTCACACAGCTCCGACAAACGCACACACAGACACACACACACACACACACAGCTCTGACACACACACACAAACAGCTCTAGTTATCGCCTTTTTTATCTCCTTTTTATACAAGAGCTTTAACATGTTGGGGGCAGCTGAGATATGTGCACACATGGCTCTGGGGGGCCACACACACAGATCTATGGGACAGCACATACAGTTCTGAGGGGCCAGCACACCACCGGAAGGCAGCGCTGTGTTGGAAGACGTGGGCTGGCGCTGCGGCTCCTCTTCATCTGTGGGACTCAAGCACACTGTGCGGTAGCCCCGCCCACAGATGAACTTCAAACCAGGAGCGTGCAGCGAACGCTGTGGACTGCGTGCCATTGTGGGTTAAAGGGACGGAAGCCGCACTTTCCTGCCGAGCTCTGCGGTCCCCGGAACTCGGCCCAGGGGCTGCAGAACTGACTGGCCCAAGGCTGTTCAGGGCCATGGCACTTGTTAATAAAATGGCGGCCACACAGATGGTGGTGGGTAGGGCCGTATTTGGCCTTCATGCTGCCCTAGGTACTGTAAGTGGTCGCGCCCCTCACTGACAACATAAAATAACGAGTCTGTGCACACAACATTATTTAAGACGGATCTTCTCTGTAACGCACTTGAAAAAGGGGTAAAATGGTAAATGAATGAAGATCAGCACTTGCTGCGCACACGTTTATAGGTTTTTAGGCTTCTTTCAACAGCTTCAGGTTTTCAAAGACACTATGTGGTTAAAACAGGCAACCAAACCATTTTTCAGGCTCCCGGGAGGTCACTGACTAGTACAAAATACAATTTCAATTTAAGAAAACAAACAGAAAGCAAAAAAAAACCACTGGCGAGTCCTCGTAGCACACAATGAGCGCACTGGGAGGATTCACAAATCGAGTGACACAGAGTGACTGCAGACGTATCATTCTAGATCAGACAACCCTTTTAAAATTTGCTTCAAAATATATTTTTAATATGCAAACGAGGTGGCTTTGATATACCAAAGCAAAGACCCCACCAGCGATGCACTAAAGCGCCCTCATTTGCATGTTAAATAAAAGTAGAATTTTTTTAGCAAATATTATGGACGCATTCAGGTCATTTTCTCCCTTGAAACTGTGTAAATGTTAGTGCAGTGTAATGTCTGTGATAATACTCACCGATCGCTGATTTTTCATGTGCTGGACTCCATAATGACGTCACATCCACAGCTCGTCTCTGCAGACTTCCCTCTTCTCAGACTTCCTTATTCTGCAGCACATCTCAATATTGTGCCCTGAAAAATAACATTGTCATTATAATGTTCCTGAATAAAACAGCCACTAATGCTGTGTATTAAATAAGTCCTATGCTGTGACCCTGAAAAAAATAATTGCACCTCACTGTGCTCCCTGTAAAACGAAAATAACACTACCCCATACCGTGCCTCTTATTGTACATGGCCTCCACGCTATCCTCTCCTATAAAATATTCCCACCACACAGTCCCCCCATATATACTATGACCGCCACACCATCCATCCTTACATACTATGACCGCCACACCGTCCACCCTTGTGTACTATGTCCGCCACACCGTCCGCCCCCGTGTACTATGTCCACCACACCATCTGCCCTTGTGTACTATGACCGCCACACCATCCGCCCTTGTGTACTATGACCGCCACACGGTCCGCCCTTGTGTACTATGACCGTCACACTATCCCCTATTATACTAAAACGCCACACTGTCCCCCTTATATACTATAACCGCCGCCCTTATAAGTTATACCAACTACACCTTCCTCAATTATGAAATATGATCTGCACACTGTCCTCACTTAATGCTGCCCCCTCCTCACAATGTCCCATGCATGCTGATCCCTCTCCATATGGAGCCCTCACACTGCCCCTCTCCATACTGAACCTCCCATGCTTCCCCTTCTCCATAATGGGACCTCCATGCTGCCCCACTCAATATACTTAGACCACCACACTACCTCATGCCTTATGCTAAGAGCCCCCACACACTACCCCTCTTTTCATACTGAGTCTCCTATATTGCTCCCCTCCATACTGAGCCCACACATGCTGCCCCATTTCCATACTGAGTCTTCCCACTGCCCCTCTCCATATTGAGCCCCATGCTGCCCCTTCTCCATAATGAGCTCCCAATGCTGCCCCCTTTTTCCATACTGAACCCCCAACATACTAAGTTCTTATAGTTTTCCCCATCAGTTTTGTCCCTTGCACTATCCCTCACTCTAGAAGCCCCCCTAAACCCACCCCCTACAGCAATAGCCCCTCTAAAACCATTTCCTACAGCCATCTAAACCTCATGTTCTCTAATAGGCCCCTTCCCCGTCTGTCTCCCCCTCCCCACACATACTGTCTGCAGCATTAGTCTGTCACCCCCTCCTTACATGACCAATCTGCTGCATTAGTCTGTCACCCCCCTCCCCACACATGCACAGTGTACAGCATTAGTCTGTCACCCCCCTCCCCACACAACCACAGTGTGCAGCATTAGTCTGTCACCCCCCTCCCCACATGCTGCACAGTTTGCAGCATTTGTCTGTCACCCCTCCACGCCGTGGAACTCCTCACCCAAGTCCCCGCGTGTAGCGCCACCTCCCTTGCAGAGCGATGTGACCCCCGAGTCCGTGAGAGGCTCGAGCCACCACCCGCAGTACGAGCACGGATCCGAGCGGCTCGGTGGTCGCAGCCGAGCCCGCGGGGCGGTACAGAGGTTTATACATGTACAGTAATGGAAGAAACTGAACAGAGGTCCATATGTTGCGGGCGGAGGGGTGGGAACGGCGCTCGCCTGGGATCGCTGGCACTCGGGTCCGGTGCTTCTGCTCCTCGGTGGCTCGAGCACGGGGCCGGACCCGGGGCTCGAGCAGCGCCTCCTCGCCCACGAGTGAAAAGGGGAGATTTTTGGTGGAGATTTGAGGATGTCGGTCATGACGCCACCCACGGGTTGTGGTGATGGTGGGCACCACCGCTGCTCGTGACAGGGAATCCCAGGAGCGATGGCGGAGAGCAGCTGAGGTGTTGGCCCCTCCGTGGGTAGGGGGCTGTTGGTCCCGGGGCCCCGGTTGGAGAGTAGGGAGGAGGTATAGGTGCAGGTGCCGATGCGGGGAGGCAGCGTGGGCACGGGTGCAATGTTGCGGTGCCGGATGGCACTGTTGTACTCACTCAGACACAGAAGGACAGAGTCTCTGGTAAACC
Source organism: Anomaloglossus baeobatrachus (assembly GCF_048569485.1). Classification (NCBI taxonomy): domain Eukaryota; kingdom Metazoa; phylum Chordata; class Amphibia; order Anura; family Aromobatidae; genus Anomaloglossus; species Anomaloglossus baeobatrachus. Next base: position 23,391,587 of record NC_134354.1, on the reverse strand, counting down.
AAATGGCTGGATGGATGGGGCCCACAGCCGGCTGCGGTGTTCTCACTCTCCCCGGACGGGTTGATGGTGGCTGTCGTTTTCCTGCACCTGTGTAAGTGTGTTTGACTCCTATGGCTTCCCACGGGTAGTCCGCTCCCCGGCGTGTACGTGTCGGGAGAGCCCATTTGCCCACAGGCGCTGGCCCTTGGATCTCTGGCCCTTAGCGGTGGCACTTATCCGGACGGGTTGGGCTGTTGCCTTCTGACAGGACTTGGTTGGGAATGAACCCCTGAGGTCCAGACTGCAATCAGATAATTTGACCTTTACGGCGGCTCCTAGCCTGGTCGGGGTCTGAGTACCCTGCCTTGGAGTTTGGCTTCAATCTGCTCCCTGGTTCGGTACCGGCGGGCCACTGCCCGACCCCGGTCCTACGGTTCCGCTGACCTACGCCAACTCCTGCAGACGGCCACCACCGTCTGCCGACCTTGCTGAACGTGCCTGGGCTCCAACCCAGACACCAACAGTTTTCACTCCTCTCACGTTCACTGTCTAACACAAACTACTGTCTTTTCCCGCCTCCAGGCCTGTGAACTCCTCGGTGGATGGGGTCAACCGCCTGGCTCCGCCCCACCTGGTGTGGACATCAAGCCTGGAGGTTTTATTTTCTGAAAAGATAATTAACAGGGAAAAACAAACAAACAGTATGCATTTTCCTTTCTCGCCTTTTCATTGGGGGACACAGACAGTGGGTTCTATGGTGTCTCCAGGGGAGGCTTTACACTAGGTTTAAAAAAGAGTTAGCTCCTCCTCCCACAGCATATAACCCCAGCTAGGCAGGAACTAGCTCAGTTTCTTTTAGTGTCAGCAGGGAGGCTGTCACGTCTGGCCTGAGCCCCAGGCCAGCTCATGTTTTCCTAGCTTCCATATACGTTCAAGATGCTTATTTACACATTCCCATATGTGTCTCTCATCAACAGTTCCTTCGCTTTGCCGTAGGACACCGTCATTTCCAATTCAGGGCCCTCCCCTTTGGGCTGGCCACTGCGCCTTGGGTCTTCACAAAGGTCATGGCGACCGTCATGTCCATTTTACACCCCAGAGGCATCCTGGTCGTTCCCTATTTGGACGACCTTCTTGTCAAAGGGAGCTCTCTTCACGTTTGCTCAGAAAGCGTGCAGATTTGCCTAGACACGCTGTCAAGGCTAGGGTGGCTTATCAACTTCAAAAAGTCATCCCTCATTCCTCATCAGCGCATCACCTTTCTAGGTATGCTGATAGACACGGCTCAGTCCCGGGTTTTTCTTCTAGAGGAAAAGAGGTCTTCCCTGATCCGGGCCGCCCAATCCCTCCGCTCTCGCCGTCACACATCCCTTCGGAGTGGAATGAGAGTGTTAGGCAAGATGGTGGCGGTCATAGAAGCCGTGTCCTTTGCCCAATTCCATCTGCGCCCTCTACAACTGGATCTTCTATCCTCCTGGGACAAGAATCCAGCTTCCCTGGACTGGTCAGTCCGCCTATCTCGGTCTGCGCTCAGGTCCCTCGTCTGGTGGACTCAAGCCTCATCCCTATCTCAAGGGAAGTCCTTCCGCCCGGTCCACTGGCAGGTAGTCACGACGGATGCCAGCCTGATAGGCTTTGGGGCGGTGTTTCTCCACCACTCTGTTCAGGGACTCTGGTCTCCTTCCGAGTGCTCTCTGCACATCAATGTTCTGGAGATCAGAGCCATATTTTTGGCCCTTCAGAATTTTCAACTCCTACTATTGGGCCTCCCTGTTCGGATCCAGTCAGACAATGCCACGGCCGTGGCTTACATCAACCGTCAGGGAGGAACTCGCAGAAAGGCAGCGATGAAGGAGGTATCCAAGATTCTTCTTTGGGCAGAGAAGCACATCCCCATTATTTCAGCTGTCCATATCCCAGGGGTAGACAACTGGGCTGCAGACTTTCTCAGCAGGCAAGGTCTAGCGGCAGGGGAATGGTCCCTCCACGACAAGAGTGTTCCATCAGATCACTCTTTGTTGGGGACTCCCGGATGTGGACCTCATGACGTCTCGAATGAATGCCAAAATACGTCCCTTCATATCTCGGTCGAGAGACCCGCTAGCGCTCGGCTCCGACGCCCTAGTCTTTCCATGGTCGCAGTTTCGCCTGCCCTACATCTTCCCTCCGTTTCCTCTCATTCCGAGAGTAATCAAGAAAATCAAAGCGGAGGGAATCCCGGTGATCCTCGTGGCCCCGGACTGGCCCAGGAGAGCCTGGTATCCAGAGCTCCTCCAACGTCTCAGCGACACTCTCTGGCGTCTTCCCGACTGCCCGGATCTTCTGTCGCAAGGTCCAATATTCCACCGGAATACAGCACAGCTGCATTTGACGGCGTGGAGCTTGAATCCCTGATTCTAGCCAAATCAGGTCTTTCTTCCAGGGTAGTTCATACCATGCTTAATGCTCAGAAGCCTTCCTCTGCCAGCATTTACCACAGGACCTGGAAGACCTATCTTTCCTGGTGTGACCGTCATAATCGGTCGCCCCTGACCTTTTCAATCCCTAATGTTCTTGCTTTTCTGCAAGACGGTCTGGACTCGGGTCTTGCTCTCAGTACCCTTAAAGGACAAGTTTCTGCCTTGTCGATTTTTTCTCCAGAAGCGGCTGGCTTCTCGCCCTCAGGTCCGTACCTTTCTTCAAGGGGTAGCGCATTTGGTCCCTCCTTATCGCCACCCCTTAGATCCCTGGGATCTGAATCTGGTTCTGGGAGTCCTTCAACTTCCTCCTTTCGAACCTCTGAGAGAAATCTCTCTTCAATGACTGTCTTGGAAAGTTGCCTTTTTAGTTGCTATTACCTCTATCAGGCGAGTGTCCGAACTGGCAGCTCTTTCCTGTCGCTCACCTTACCTGATATTCCATCATGATAAGGTGGTCCTTCGGCCTTCCCCCGCCTTCCTTCCGAAGGTCGTATCCTCTTTCCACCTGAACGAGGACATTGTGTTGCCGTCATTCTGCCCGGCCCCGGTCCACTCCTTTGAGAAAGCCCTTCACACTCTCGATCTTGTCAGGGCTCTGTGGATCTACATCTCCAGAACAGCGCCGTTGCGCAAGTCCGATGCCCTCTTCGTCCTCCCAGTAGGACACAAAAAGGGCAACCCGACGTCTAAATCCACGATTTCTCGATGGATCAGGACTGCCATCTGTGAGGCATACAAAGCACGAGGTGCCATTCCCCCTCAATCTGTGCGGGCCCACTCTACACGAGCAGTGGGTGCCTCCTGGGCTATCCGCCATGAGGCTTCGGCGGCCCAACTTTGCAAGGCCGCTACCTGGTCCAGTGTGCACACGTTCACAAAATTCTACAGAGTGCATACGCATGCCTCCGCGGATGCTGCTCTTGGAAGACAAGTCCTTCAGGCGGCAGTGGCCCATTTATAAGTGGCCACTGCTCGGTTCTTGACAGTGTTTTGATATGAGTTCACTGCAGTTGCAGTTGTTAGTCAGCTCTTAGTCTGATGTTATACGTTATACACTGTTAATAGTTCAGTTCCCACCCAGGGACTGCTTTGGGACGTCCCACTGTCTGTGTCCCCCAATGAAAAGGCGAGAAAGGAAAGGACATTTTTGTGTACTCACCGTAAAATGTCTTTCTTGGAGCCTTTCATTGGGGGACACAGCTCCCGCCCTTGTGGTTTTGGTTACCCTTTTCCTACTGCTTTTACACCAAACTGAGCTAATTCCCGCCTAGCTGGGGTTATATGCTGTGGGAGGAGGAGCTAACTCTTTTTTTTAAACCTAGTGTCAAGCCTCCCCTGGAGACACCATATAACCCACTGTCTGTGTCCCCCAATGAAAGGCTCCAAGAAAGACATTTTACGGTGAGTACACAAAAATGTCCTTTTTTCAAATCTTCCCTGACGGGAGGCATGTTACTTCAAACGTTACCAATGGTAGTAAACATTTTTAATAACAACGGACGGGTCCCAGTTCTTCTGCTTTCCCACCCAAACAACCTAAACCTTTAAGCTGCCCCTAAGAAGCGGGCAGCACCCCTTTTCCCCAGTCCGGAAAACAGAACCTGGTTCAGGTTGCCCAAGCGGGAACGGGTACGGTGTCTCACACCCGACTGTCATTCAGGGATCCCCACGTCCAGGGGGACCCCTGACCCCGGAGGATGGTCACCGGTCCTGGTGGTGACCGGACCCCAGCCTGCTCTGCTGCGTGTCCTACCTCCAACCTGCCTCTCCGGAGGCGGTTAACGGGACTCCAGCCCGGAATTATTTACAAGCCCACCAGTTTGTGGGTGGCCTGTTGGTTCTCGGCCATGTTCATGATTTCTCATGTGGAAAGGGCTGTTAGGGTTTAAGAAAACATAACTTAGGGTCCCAACGGGGGACAACAGTTCTGCAACGGGGGTCCGCTGCCTTTACTGCTCATCCTCATACTCCTCGCCTGGCTCTGGGCGAAGAATCACATCTTCCAACCCCTCCAGCACACGGCAGGTGCGGCGGGAGAGGGCCGCCCGACACCCGTTGTTCCCGCTCCGCGGGATGTAGGTGGCCTCCATATCATACAGGCCGAAGACTTCCTCCTCCTCTGAGACAGGCTCTATGTCAGTCCCTGAGCTGCTATCATCTGACTTCAAGTGGCTGGTGGCGGGGCCCAGCAAATCTGTTACGGTTTCCAGCTGGGCCCAGAACAGCGGGCTCCTCTGCGGCAGGCGGGTCATCATCAGTTGTAGCACGGGGGCCCACCCTCGGCACCGCTGAACTAACCGCTCCTGCGGCCTGCACGGGGGCTTCAGTGCTCTGCTGGCTGGCGATCTCTCTGACATCCGGGCCCCGGCGGGGCAACATCACGGACTCCGCTTCCGACGTTGAGGGCAGTGGGCTGAGCGGGGAAGCAGAGGCAGCCAATATGGACGGTGGGGGAGACCATATAGGGGCCGGGAGCAGACCGGGCTCTTCAGCCGCAGCGGCCGGTCCCTCAGGGACATAAGGACGTGGGTCAATTACCAGCTCCTCTAAAATGGTCTCCACTCCATGCGCCCCGCACGACCGCAGCCAGCTCCTCCACTTCAACGGTCCATCGGTCTAGCAAGAGACACACTTGGGCCCGGTTGCGGCAGCACAGCAACATCACTTGGGTCTTCATCCACGCCGCTGTTCTGGGCGCGGGCTCTGGGGACTTACGCTTTTCCGATGGGGCAGACAGCTGTATGCTTGGGTCCCAGGAACAAAACGACTGGCAGAGTCCTGGCGTCCCTGCCCATTATCCCTTCGGTTACATGAGACAGGCCTTCACCCGCCCCCCCTTGGTTCTCTCTGGCACCTCCTTCTCATGGGGGCGGGGCTTCACCTTCACGCCTTCCCTGCTCTGGGAAGATGACTTGAGCGGGAATTTCCGCGCCCAAGATGGCGGACTTTCAAATTTTTCGGCCGGACACCGCCAGCGGAGACTGCAAGGCGCACTTCTACTGGTAAGTAGACGGGTAGGATCCTGTTTGTGAAGCCAAGTTGTCGCGGGTGGAGGGGTGGGAACGCCGCTCGCCTGGGATCGCTGGCGCTCGGGTCCGGTGCTTCTGCTCCTCGGTGGCTCGAGCACGGGGCCGGACGCGGGGCTCGAGCAGCGCCTCCTCGCCCACGAGTGAAAAGGTGAGGTTTTTGGTGGATATTTGAGGATGTCGGTCGTGACGCCACCCACGGGTTGTGATGGTCGGCACCACCGCTGCTGGTGATGGGGAATCCCGGGAGCGATGGCGGAGAGCAGCTGAGGTGTTGGCCCCTCCGTGGGTAGGGGGCTGTTGGTCCCGGGGCCCCGGTTGGAGAGTAGGGAGGAGGTATAGGTGCAGGTGCCGATGCGGGGAGGCAGCGTGGGCGTGGGTGCAACGTTGCGGTGCAGCGCGGTGCCGGATGGCACTGTTGTACTCACTCAGACACAGAAGGACAGAGTCTCTGGTAAACCAAACGGCTGGATGGACGGGGCCCACAGCCGGCTGAGGTGTTCTCACTCTCCCCGGACGGGTTGATGGTGGCTGTTGTTTTTCCTGCACCTGTGTAAGTGTGTTTGACTCCTATGGCTTCCCACGGGTAGTCCACTCCCCGGCGTGTTCGTGTCGGGAGAGCCCGTTTGCCCGCAGGCGCTGGCCCTTGGATCTCTGGCCCTTAGCGGTGGCACTTATCCGGACGGGTTGGGCTGTTGCCTTCTGACGGGACTTGGTTGGGAATGAACCCCTGAGGTCCAGACCGCAATCAGATAATTTGACATTTACGGCGGCTCCTAGCCTGGTCAGGGTCTGAGTACCCTGCCTTGGTGCTTGGCTTCAATCTGCTCCCTGATTCGGTACCGGTGGGCCACCGCCCGACCCCGGTCCTAAGGTTCCGCTGACCTACGCCAACTCCTGCAGACGCCCACCACCGTCTGCCGACTTTGCTGAACGTGCCTGGGCTCCAACCCAGACACCAACAGTTTTCACTCCTCTCACTTTCACTGTCTACCACAAACTACTGTCTTTTTTCGCCTCCAGGCCTGTGAACTCCTCGGTGGGTGGGGTCAACCGCCTGGCTCCGCCCTACCTGGTGTGGACATCAAGCCTGGGGGGTGGCAACAAGGATTTTGATTGACTGGTGTCACCTCACCAGGGAAGGGGGTGTGTGTGTGATGTTAGTGTACTGTGAACCCTGGGGGCCCAGGGCGTCACACATACATGTACACTAATGGAAGAAGCTGAACAGAGGTCCCTACATGTACAGTAATGGAAGAAGCTGAACAGAGGTCCCTACATGTACAGTAATGGAAGAAGCTGAACAGAGGTCCATACATGTACAGTAATGGAAGAAGCTAAACAGAGGTCCATACATGTACAGTAATGGAAGAAGCTGAACAGAAGTCCATACATGTACACTAATGGAAGAAGCTGAACAGAGGTCTATACATGTACACTAATGGAAGAAGCTGAACAGAGGTCCATACATGTACACTAATGGAAGAAGCAGAACAGAGGTCCATACATGTACAGTAATGGGAGAAGCAGAACAGAGGTCCATACATGTACACTAATGGAAGAAGCTGAACAGAGGTCCAAACGTGACGCCCTGGACCCTAGGGGTCACAGGTAACAACACCTACCACATTACACACACACCCCCATCCCTTGTGAGGACACACACAGTCACCCGAAAGGGAGACCTGATGCCTCCCTCAGGGCCAGTAGGGCACACCAGGTGGGAGGAGTCAGGCGGAAAGGTACGCCCACCGAGGAGACTACTGTCCTGAGGCAGGAGATACAAAGAGTCTAGTGAGAGATTAGTTGTAGAGTGACAGTGACAGGAGGTGTGGAGGAGCAGAGCTGTCAGGGACCTGGGTTTGAGCCTGAGATCCCCGTAACGTCAGGCAGGCAGACGGTGGTGGCCGCCTGCAGGAGTACCGGTACAGCAACCGGCGGAACCGTAGGGACCGGGCCAGGGTTGGAGCCCGTAGGGACCGGGCCAGGGTTGGAGCACGCCGGCCCTAAACTGGGGAGTCAACCATTTACCGGACCACCAGAAACCGGGTACTCAGACCCTGTCCTAGCTTAGAAGCCACTGAGTTTAGGCAAATTAACTGATTGCAGTCTGAACCTCACCCAAAGTCCCGAAAGAAGGCAAAAGCCCACCGATACCGGGTGAGAGTCACTGCCAAGGGCCAAACATCCGACGGGCCAGTGCCTGCGGGCAACAGAGGGCTCCTCCGGCAGCTAAACGCCGGGGAGCGGGCTACCACTGTCCAGGCAGGGAAGCCGAAAACCACAACAAGAGGTGCAAGGGAAAGGGGCCACCATCAGCCTCACAAGGGACATAAGCAGCCGGCTGCAGGACCCGACTATACCCGAACTTTGGTTTACCAGTGACTCTGAGTGTGAACTAATCGTGAGTACACCAGTGCCATCCGGGCATGACACCGCACCGAGCACAGCACCCTGTACCCCGACAACCACACCGTCGCCAGCCCCCTGGAAGAAACTGAACAGAGGTCTTTACATGTACAGTAATGGAAGAAGCTGAACAGAGGTCTTTACATGTACAGTAATGGAAGAAGCTGAACAGAGGTCCATACATGTACAGTAATGGAAGAAGCTGAACAGAGGTCCATACATGTACACTAATGGAAGAAGCTGAACAGAGGTCCATATATGTACAGTAATGGAAGAAGCTGAACAGAGGTCCATACATGTACACTAATGGAAGAAGCTGAACAGAGGTCCATACATGTACAGTAATGGAAGAAGCTGAATAGAGGTCAGTAGCCAAGGCCATACTTGTAGTGTAGGTTGTCCAACATCAAAAACCTGTTTACAATGCGTTCTGTTACTATGCCTGTTAGGCTGTCTGTGGGGGTGCAACACCATCAGTGATGCTCAAACCAAAATTCGTAACAAATTCCAGTCATGTTAGAAGAAGAAAAGGTTGGCAAGAAGTTGGGACCTGTTGAAGCGTGAGGACACGCGCAAACGGACGCCATTGTTTAGAGCACCCCACATTCTCCTTCCCACTGACTTTCAACAGATGAAATAAAGGACTGATTTTATAGCCAGTGAGATCCAACCTTTTCTTCTTCTAGCATGCCAAGGCCATACCCCTGGTAGCCAGTGGAAGTGTCATCTTAGGAATGGACAGGTGTTATCGTATAGAAATCTGGGGAGTGAAGGAGGATTTATACCAAGGTGTTAAGGGGGCTTTACACGCTACGATATCGTTAATGTTTTGTCGTCGGGGTCAAGTTGTTAGTGACGCACATCCGGCGTCATTAACGATATCGCAGCGTGTGACACTGACCAGCGACCTTAAGCGACCTCAAAAATGGTGAAAATCGTTCACCATGGAGAGGTCGTCCCAAACTCAAAAATCGGTAAGGGTTGTTTATCCAGGTAGTTCATCGCTCATGCGGCAGCACGCATCGCTATGTGTGACACCGCAGGAGCGAGGAACGTCTCCTTACCTGCCGCCGGCCGCAATGAGGAAGGAAGGAGGTGGGCGGGATGTTACGTCCCGCTCATCTCTGCACCTCCGCTTTGATTGGCCGGCCGCTTAGTGACGTTGCGGTGACGTCGCTGTGATGCCGAACGTCCCTCCCCCTTGAAGGAGGGATTGTTCGGCAGTCACAGCGACGCCGCCGACCAGGTAAGTATGTGTGATGCTGCCGTAACGATAATGTTCGCTACGGCAGCGATCACAAACGCATGCGCGACGGGGGCGGGTACTTACACGCTCGATATCGCTACAAATTGCTAGCGATATTGCTACCGTGTAAAGCCCCCTTTATTCCCTGCTTGACCTTTTATGAATAAAACAAAATAATAGAAGACATTTTTGAAAACTGTAGCCAGGAAGAGTGAAGCAGTGAGCGATAATCACTAGGAGCTCAGCCTGACATGTACCTGCACTTTACACCTTTATCTATAACAGCTGGAATTGCTGTACCTGTAACCACTTAAAACTATAGCACTTACATATTATCTCTCCTGCACAAATGAACACCCCCCCAAAACACCAGAAAATCATTTGTTCCTTTCTTCACCCCTCCAAAAACAGATTTAAAAATTGACTAGTTTGATATAATCCAAAATGGTACCAATGAAAAGTGGATACACGTTACCACCACATTACATGCACCCCATGCTCTTAAGGGGTGGAATGTAAAATACTTATCCATGAAGATACAAAATAAATCTACTACTACTAGCACATGATGGTGAATGGTTTTGTTTATTGCTAGTAAATATCTTTTTAAATTCTTAGGTTCCTCTCTGCCACTAGTCGTGTGAGCTCCACTGAGGGCAAAAGGACTATAAGTTGCCATTTTCTTGTTGTATTTATCCATCGGCACTCAGGAGAGGAAAAACCCCCGTGGGGAAACCTCTAGGGAACCATGGCCTACGGATAAGTGCCCTTCCCTGGGGGCACAAGGCAACATGTTGTCTTGTAGTGCCGGTCCACGGTCATATTATTGACTCCTGGTAGGATTTTCATAGTGTACAGCTCCATGGCTTAAGGATAAGAGCCCTTCCCTGGGGTCCCAAGTCAACATGTTGTCTTGTAGTGCTGGTCCACGGTCATATTATTGACTCCTGGTAGGATTTTCATGGTGTACAGCTCCATGGCTTAAGGAAAAGAGCCCTTCCCTGTGTCCGAAGTCAACATGTTGTCTTGTAGTGCTGGTCCACGGTCATATTATTGACTCCTGGTAGGATTGTCATGGTCTACAGCTCCATTGCCTAAGGATAAGTGCCCTTTCCTGTGGGAATAAGGCAATATGTTGTCGTGAAATGCTGGTCCACGGTCATATTATTGACTCCTGGTAGGATTTTCATGGTGTACAGCTCCATGGCTTAAGAATAAGAGCCCTTCCCTGGGGTCCCAAGTCAACATGTTGTCTTGTAGTGCTGGTCCACGGTCATATTATTGACTCCTGGTAGGATTTTCATGGTGTACAGCTCCATGGCTTAAGGAAAAGAGCCCTTCCCTGGGTCCCAAATCAACATGTTGTCTTGTAGTGCTGGTCCACGGTCATATTATTGACTCCTGGTAGGATTGTCATGGTCTACAGCTCCATTGCCTAAGGATAAGTGCCCTTTCCAAGGCAACATGTTGTCGTGAAATGCTGGTCCACAGTCATATTATTGACTCCTGGTAGGATTTTTATGGTCTTCAGCTTCTTCTTGTATTTGGACCCTGCAGATGCAGCAACAACCCCTAGCCCTGATTATGGCAAGGCGTAGGAGTAGATATGGCTACACTGCAGGTCATGGCCCTCAGGATACTCCTAGTGCTGGTGGAATAGGAACCGGTGAACAGCATTTCTCAGAGCTGTTCACTTCCAGGATTTTATCCTCCTCCAGATCCTGTGGAAAGCGTCCTTCAAAATACTGCCAAATGTCCTGCCGGGAGAGATAATAGGTTAGAAATAATTGTTATATGCCAATAGGATACATAAATTGGGACTGTCCTAAAGGGATAACATGTAAGTGGCAGTCAGTAAGAGGCTTCCACACTACACTCTGCTGACAGATTCATAGAATAAGAGATGGGCCTTAAAAAGTCACCTTATCCCCATCCCATTTACACTGACTCACCTGCGATGCGGTTTTACAGGTCTTCGATTAGATCTTACAGGCTTTGGTATTGATTTTATGACCTTCCATCCGTCATTGGCAAACGAGAATCCACAGAACAGTTTTTGATCTGTTTCGGCTATTGATGGATGAAAGGCTTCAGTGTAGGACAGGACGTCTTTCATTGTATCTGATGTCATCACTGGTGGCTGCGGGGAGAAGATACAAGAGTGAGGTGTTCATAAAAAAGAAACAACAGAAATGTAATGCTGCCACTATCTTCTCTGGGTCATATACTTACAGGGGATAGCTGGAATGGAGGACATGATCTGGCTTCCTCTATATCTGTCCAGTTGATCTCCTTAAAGAATGGATGATCTCTTATGTTGTCCACAAATTTCTGTCGACTCTCTGGTGACTTATCCAAGAGCTGGGAACATATAATGAAGATGATTATTCAGTCTCTAGTCGTCCTCCATTTTCATTGTTTATTTAATTACATACAGTATATCTGCTGTATTACTGAGATGTGTCTTTATACTCACCCCCTCAATGATGGCTTTGAGTTGGGGATCCAATCCCTTTGGAAAGAGAGGATCATCATTGATTATTGTCTCAATGATGGTCTCAATAAATTTACCTTCATAGAATGGATACCTGCCAGTAGCCATCTGGTATATCACCACACCAGCAGAGAACCAGTCCACTGCCGTGTTGTAGGGCTCCTCTTGAAGAATCTGTGAAGACATGAAAAAGACAATAAGAACATTGTCCAGCCAGCAGAAGACATGGAGATGTCCAGCCTTGTACACAGTGATCACTCAGGGACATGTAGATGATTCCTTACCTCAGGAGCCATGTAGAAAAGGCTTCCGACACAATCTGAAGTTTTTGTATCGCCAAAGATGTTCATTACTGCGAGACCGAAATCAGCAATCTTCAAGTGACCGTTGCTGTCCAGTAAAATGTTCCCCGGTTTTATGTCTCTGGAAAGAGTTTACAAAATGCCATAATGTAATTATTATATTAGCCTGGCTGATGACATATTATGGCCTGAGATATCAAATGTCTACAGGGGGCATGAGGATGAGGGTATGATTTTATATACCAGGTCTAGACAGTGGAAGACGTGCTACACCTACCTGTGTATGATGCCTCTAGAGTGGAGAAACTGCAGCCCACAGATCAGCTCAGCTGCAATAAATCTAATGAGAAACAAAACCAACAGAAAACCATCAAAATCCAACATTTCATCAACTAAACTAAGAAACTAACAATGAAGTAAAGCCAGATGAGCCTGACAACTATTATCTTCATCTAATATATCCATGATCTGTCTTACCTGGTGACTGCAGTGGGAAATGGGGCATTGGTTGACATGATGTTTCGAAGGTCTCCTCCACTGAGATATTCCATGACATAGAATAAGTAGTCCTGTGATAAAACAGAGGAGATAATAGGTGTTACTGGTATAGTCTAGATATGAGATACTGGTGGTAATGTTATAATACATGTAATACTATGATAGTGGCCTAGAAGAACATTGCACACAGATGGCCATATAGACAGGCATTCATATAATATATTGAAGACCCAGAGCTGTTAGATCCTCAGCCTCTTACCTGGGACTGGAAGGTGGAAAAAGCCCGAGAAATGAATGGACTCTTCCTAGTCATCTCCAGGACCTGTCTCTCTATCAGGACATCATCTTTTAAGTTCTCAAGTAGGAACCTCTTCTTTACCATCTTCACTGCCACTTGTTGTTGTGAGGCTTGATGTGTGGCCAATATTACCTGTAGGATACAGAGCATTAGAACTGAAGGAAAGGCCCATCCTGCCATGAGATGTGACGAGAAGATATGAAGCAGAGATGTTTCTAGAGTCATATTACTGCTCCACATCATACACATGAAGTAGACGTCACCACAATTCCTAATACTTACTTTACCAAATCCGCCTTTTCCAATGATTTTATGGAAGGTGAAGCTCTCCAGTCCAGTCACAATGATGGGGGATTCAGCTGGGGTTGTACCTGATGGAGAGATAAGATGTATTATTCCAATATAATGCTAATGTGGCCTCTTATAGCAATTACAACATGGGGTTGGACAATATTAGAGCAGGGGTGGGATTAAGCCGATTCTGTCCGGTTCGGGAGAACTGGTTGTTAAAATAGTAGCCGGTTCCCAGAACCGGCAAGAAACAGCTTTGGCGATCCGGTTCCTCCCTGTATTCATTTGTGTTAGTGTCTCTAAGACTCTAACACAAATGAATCCCCGTACCTCCACGCTGCACTTCCGGGTTGAGTGGAGCCTGTCTCCCTGACCCGGCGTGCAGCAACGCGCTGACACTGCAGAGGTCATGGCAGCGTGGAGAGGTAGCTCCTCCTACTGCCATCTGTCAGCGTGCCTGCAGAGTGCCACGGAGGAGGACAGAAGACAGAGGAGAGGCCGCCGATGCTTGGAGCAGGTAAGCGCTCAGTGAGCCGAAGATGCAGGGAGAAGGCTGTATAAGAGGGCAGCTATATGGGGAGAGGGGCCACATAAGATGGCAGCTATATGTGGATATATGGGGAGAGGGGCCACATAAGAGCAGGGCTATATGGGGAGAGGGGCCACATAAGATGGCAGCTATATGTGGCTATATGGGGAGAGGGGCCACATAAGAGGGGAGCTATATGTGGCTATATGGGGAGAGAAGGCCATATAAGATGGGAGCTATATGTGGCTATGTGGGGCGAGGGGCCACATAAGATGGGAGCTATATGTGACTATATGGGGAGAGGGGCCACATAAGATGGGAGCTATACGTGGCTATATGGGGAGAGGGGCCACATAAGATGGGAGCTATATGGGAAAAGGAGCCATATGGGACAGAATCTGCAGTGGAAAAGGAGCACTGGGATGGGATCTGCAGGGGGAAAGGGGCCATAAAGCTATGGGATCTGCAGGGGGAAAGAGGCCATAAGACTATGGGATCTGCAGGGGGAAAGAGGCCATAATGGGATGGGATCTGCAGGGGGAAAGAGGCCATAATGGGATGGGATCTGCAAGGGAAAGAGGCCATAATAGGATGGTATCTGCAGGGGGAAAGGGGCCATAAAGCTATGGGATCTGCAGGGGGAAAGAGGCCATAAAGCTATGGGATCTGCAGGGGGAAAGAGGCCATAATGGGATGGGATCTGCAGGGGGAAAGAGGCCATAATGGGATGGGATCTGCAGGGGGAAAGAGGCCATAATGGGATAAGATCTGCAAGAGGAAAGAGGCCATAATGGGATGGGATCTGCAGAGGAAAGAGGCCACATGGATTGGGATCTGTATGGGGAAGGTCACCCATTCCAATTTTAGCAGGGCTCCTTTAGTAATAATTTTTAAAAACATCTTGTGCTGGACAGGAGAGTGAAGGTATAGAAGGGGAAAGAGATTATACTTTAAATTACTTGTATTTTTTGGTTGAGAAAAGTGCGTGAAAATGGGTGTGGCTAACAAAATGGGTGTGGTTACTGAATGGGTGTGGTTTTCAAATGGGCGGGGTTTACCGAGAACCTGTTGTTAAAAATTTGAATCCCACCCCTGTATTAGGGGGTATCAAAGAGAAATGACACAACAATCATAATAGGTGGGGTATTCTAAAGGTTCACAATCCTGTTAATTACTACTTTGTGGGCTATGGACTCTTTGGGTCTTAGATCTGCACTCACCTGACAGCTGCTCAGTGTCAGCTTTGGGGGACACGCTGGATCCATCATCAGCTTTGTCCCCCATCGCTTCTCCCCTTTTCATCTTGTTCACGATACTCTCCTGTATCGGGCTTCCAGGTCTTTTTGAAGCCTTGAAAATGTTTTTTTTGGTGCCATCTTTTTCACCCTCTGATGTTTCTATTCTTTTTTTTGGCACCTCATCTATGCTCTCTCTCTTTCTCAAACTCTCCATATTCAATTCAGGGTTAGCTTTGGGGGACACGCTGGCTCCATCATCAGCTTTTTCTCCCATCACTTTTCCCCTTTTACTCTTGCTCACGATACTCTCCTGTATCGGGCTTCCAGGTCTCTTTGAAGGCTTGATAAGGCTTTGGTTGGTGCCATCTTTGTCACCCTTTGATGTTTCTTTTCTCCTTTTATTTGGCACCTCATCTCTTCTCTCTCTCTCTCTCTTTCTCTTTCTCAAACTCTCCATATTCAGCTCCATAGATGAAATTCTGGGCTGAGGAAGGTCCTGTCCACCTCTAGAGCGCTCTCGGATAGCGTCTGGAACTGCTCTTCTAACAGGCCTTCTATTATTCAGTATTATATTATATATAACACCAAGATTTGCTAAGCGCAAGTAAAAATCGCCTTCACCCACTAAGTGATGAACACAAATGGACGATAGTAAAACTGCAGCAACATTCTGATGATTGTTCTATGACATCACAAAGGGCTTTGTGACATCATCACATTCTAAAGGTCACATGACAGGACCAATGCCAAAGGTCAAATGACATCACAGAGAGAGCAGTGACATCATCTGTCGCTGCAGGGGAACTTGCAGTAGAATATCTGTGTCTGCCTGTAGCTTCTCCCTCTCTCCATAGAACTATTTGTGCACTAACTGTCATCTCCTAACTCAGTAATGGCAAAATCTGTACAAACTGGACTCAAAGTCATTGAGGAGTTTTTGCCAGCATTTTCATGTAAACATTTTTAAAATGTCATAAATGTTTTATGCAACTCTTAGTTGCACAAATGTTTTATGATTTTTTTTCTGTCCTAGTTGTACAAATGTGGACAGAGCTTGGGCGGAACGATGCAAGCTCATGGCTGCCAGACACATTCATCATAACTTGCTTGAAAAAAGTGGCACATTTTTTGCTAGAAATGTACTCCAATCACTGACTGGAGTATATCCCTGGCTGCACACATGGCAGTTGTAAGTTACGGCAAATTCATTGAAAGGTGCACACCTCTTATTGGATTTGGCGCATCTTACTTCAGCTGTGCTACACTGTGATTTTCAATCATTTTTATTGTATTTTAAATTTGAATAAATAAAACAGAATTAATTTCATTAATAAATTTGTTCGACTACATTATGAATAAGTATACTTACAGTAACCATTTAGTATATATAGGGGGTAAGGAAGGCGGGGTTAGGGAGGATAAATTAGGGAAGAACAACTTTATTGGGGCAAACCTAGGAAAAAAGGTGGGAAGGGTAAGTAGTAAAAGGGAGAATTAACCTTAAGTAACGAAGGAGGGGGAAAAAAAATATTATGTTGTAAAGAAAAGAAGGAAAGGAGAAAAGATAGAAAGAGAGAGGGTTGGGTAGTGAGGAACAGAGGTTTTTGTATCTTTGGAGTAGAGTCTCTTTGAGAAAATCTATAAATTTATAAGACTGTCAGAGAGTAGTAGAAGTCAACCTATATATTTGGGATTCAATAGTCATCCAGTATCTATTAAATTGTCCAACCATACTCCCCATCTTTTATGGTAAGAGCCGAATGAGTTATTAAATGTACCATGTTTCCTTTCAAATTTGTGATGTAGTATCAGCTTGTTGTTAATTTCTTTATATTTGGTATATTGTCACTATTCCAATTTGCTACAATGGAATTTTTTGTTATGAGGAGAATATCTATATATATAATTGCCTTATTCTGTCTGTCTGTCTGTCTGTCTGTCTGTCTATCTGTCTGTCTGTCTGTCATGCTCCGAAATTGTGTCCTTACGGTGACACAAAGCTGATTGGCCGCTGGGCTCGCCATGGCCCCGCCCCCCCACACGGATTGGCCTCTCGCCCCGGCTCTCTGCAGGCCCCGCCCCCTCACGCAATGCACGCTCGCTGTGGCCCAACTGACACGGGGCTCCGATTCCCAGGTGAGTACACACACATCAGATCACACTCACTCTCACACTCACTCTCACACATCACATCCACACACTCACAACATGCTGGGATATCGCTTGCTTCTACACCGGCTCCGTCAGGATCCCGGCAGCGCCACACATAACCTTGCGATGCTGGGATCTTAGCGGAGGCCGTGAAAGCTGGTAACCATTATACACATCGGGTAACTAAGGTCCCTTAGTTACCCGATGTGTATCATAGTTACCAGTGTACACCGGCTCACACTCACACACACATCACATCGCATCCACACATCAAGGTCCTGCAGCTGCAGAACATACATAACATAACAGCACACACACACACACAAATCAGATCACACTCACTCACACACACACATCACATCGCATCCACATACTCACAACATCCTGGGATATCGCTTGCTTCTCGGCGGCGATATTGTGCTGTGAGCTTCCAGGACCTGACGGAGGATCACATGGCCAGAAGCATGTGATATCCCCGGATGTTGTGAGTATCAGCGCGTATGTGCAATATCGTCAGTGTCTGTGTGTGTGAGTGTATGCGATCGGGTGTGTGTGAGTGTATGCGATCGGGTGTGTGTGTGAGTGTATGCGATCGGGTGTGTGTGTGAGTGTATGCGATCGGGTGTGTGTGTGAGTGTATGCGATCGGGTGTGTGTGTGAGTGGATGCGATCGGTTGTGTGTGTGAGTGGATGCGATCGGTTGTGTGTGTGAGTGGATGCGATCGGTTGTGTGTGTGAGTGGATGCGATCGGTTGTGTGGGTGAGTGGATGCGATCGGTTGTGTGGGTGAGTGGATGCGATCGGGTGTGGGTGAGTGTCGGCAGAGGAGCACGGCGTGCTGGAGGAGGCTGGGAGCAGAGAGGCTGATCTTGGGGAAGGCTGGGAGGGGGGGGCTGATGCTGAGGGAGGCTGGAAGGAGAGAGGCTGAGCAAACGTGCTCCATCCGCCATACTGCGCACTCCCCATCGTGCTGCATCCCCCATGCTGCGCACTCCCAAACGTGGTCCATCCGCCATGCTGCGCACTCCCAAACGTGGTCCATCCGCCATGCTGCGCACTCCCAAACGTGGTCCATCCGCCATACTGCGCACTCCCAAACGTGCTCCATCCGCCATGCTGCGCACTCCCAAACGTGCTCCATCCGCCATACTGCGCACTCCCCATCGTGCACCATCCGGCATGCTGCGCACTCCTAAGCGGATGGAGCATGATGGGGGGTGCGCAGCATGGCGGATGGAGCACGTTTGGGAGTGCGCAGCATGGCGGATGGAGCACGTTTGGGAGTGCGCAGCATGACGGATGGAGCACGTTTGGGAGTGCGCAGCATGACGGATGGAGCATGTTTGGGAGTGCGCAGCATGCCGGATGGTGCACGATGGGGAGTGCGCAGTATGGCGGATGGAGCACGTTTGGGAGTGCGCAGTATGGCGGATGGAGCACGTTTCGGAGTGCGCAGCATGGCGGATGGAGCACGTTTGGGAGTGCGCAGCATGGCGGATGGACCACGTTTGGGAGCGCGCAGCATGGCGGATGGAGCACGTTTGGGAGTGCGCAGCATGGCGGATGGAGCACGTTTGGAAGTGCGCAGCATGGCGGATGGAGCACGTTTGGGAGTGCGCAGCATGGCGGATGGAGCACGTTTGGGAGTGCGCAGCATGCCGGATGGTGCACGATGGGGAGTGCGCAGTATGGCGGATGGAGCACGTTTGGGAGTGCGCAGCATGGCGGATGGAGCACGTTTGGGAGTGCGCAGCATGGCGGATGGACCACGTTTGGGAGTGCGCAGCATGGCGGATGGAGCACGTTTGGGAGTGCGCAGCATGGCGGATGGAGCACGTTTGGGAGTGCGCAGCATGGCGGGTGGAGCACGTTTGGGAGTGCGCAGCATGGCGGATGGAGCATGATAGGGGGTGCGCAGCATGGCGGATGGAGCACGTTTGGGAGTGCGCAGCATGGCGGATGGAGCACGTTTGGGAGTGCGCAGTATGGCGGATGGAGCACGTTTGGGAGTGCGCAGCATGGCGGATGGAGCACGTTTGGGAGTGCGCAGCATGGCGGATGGAGCACGTTTGGGAGTGCGCAGTATGGCAGATGGAGCACGTTTGGGAGTGCGCAGTATGGCGGATGGAGCACGTTTCGGAGTGCGCAGCATGGCGGATGGAGCACGTTTGGGAGTGCGCAGCATGGCGGATGGACCACGTTTGGGAGCGCGCAGCATGGCGGATGGAGCACGTTTGGGAGTGCGCAGCATGGCGGATGGAGCACGTTTGGAAGTGCGCAGCATGGCGGATGGAGCACGTTTGGGAGTGCGCAGCATGGCGGATGGAGCACGTTTGGGAGTGCGCAGCATGCCGGATGGTGCACGATGGGGAGTGCGCAGCATGGCGGATGGAGCACGTTTGGGAGTGCGCAGCATGGCGGATGGAGCACGTTTGGGAGTGCGCAGCATGGCGGATGGACCACGTTTGGGAGTGCGCAGCATGGCGGATGGAGCACGTTTGGGAGTGCGCAGCATGGCGGATGGAGCACGTTTGGGAGTGCGCAGCATGGCGGGTGGAGCACGTTTGGGAGTGCGCAGCATGGCGGATGGAGCATGATAGGGGGTGCGCAGCATGGCGGATGGAGCACGTTTGGGAGTGCGCAGCATGGCGGATGGAGCACGTTTGGGAGTGTGCAGCATGGCGGATAGAGCACGATGGGGAGTGCGCAGCATGGCGGATGGAGCACGTTTGGGAGTGCGCAGCATGGGGGATGCAGCACGATGGGGAGTGCGCAGTATGGGGGATGGAGCACGTTTGGGAGTGCGCAGCATGGCGGATGGACCACGTTTGGGAGTGCGCAGCATGGCGGATGGAGCACGTTTGGGAGTGCGCAGCATGGGGGATGCAGCACGATGGGGGGTGCGCAGCATGGGGGATGGAGCACGATGGGAGGTGCACACCTCCCCCCAACACACACACACACGCGCACTGCACAACACACACACACTAGGAATCACAAACAACGCCCTACACAGACACCCACACACACAGACAACGCTGCACACACAAATATACGCACATACTGCACAACACACACATTGCTCAAAACATACCTCCCCCCAAAACACACCACACCCACACAAACCGCACAACACACACACACACAACGCTACAGACACACAGCGCTCCACAAACAACGCAACACACGCAACACACATACAACACCGCTCTCACCCCCCGCGACACTCAGAACATGTACAGCGCCCTACACAAACACTTGGTAACTACACACAACAACATCTATATATATAACAAAAATCATACATGAACTACACAATACGTAAATTCTAGAATACCCGATGCGTAGAATCGGGCCACCTTCTAGTGTATAATAATTGGAGTATGACAAGGGTTAATGGATTCTAGGTCCATTTACTGTGTGTAAATGATATCTGTGAATTGAGAGTGAAAGATCAGTCCACGAGGAGGAAGAAGCAGATTTCTCTGATATATATTAAGATATATAAAGTTTTCTAATTTTCATTTGTAGTAATAATTTATGACTAGAATAAGAAATTCATAAATACAATGATAGTGACTCTTTAAGAAATGACAGCTGTGCTGTGATCCCAGTTATTTCTTAGTGATTTCCCATAGAAACCTATTACGTCTCTCTGCTGAGGGATGACAACAATTGAAAGCAGCAGTGGCCGGCTCCCCATTCATACAGCTGATTTCACTGCAGACAGCCAAGGCCGCTGGTGGGCACAGACGACAAAAGACCCTTGTGCAAGAACAGGATATGGGCCCTTTACAGTCCAATAAGGTATCATAATCCACAATTACACCTGCTTTGGAGGTCAAAATGGGCCTCCTTACTAGAGATGAGCGAACCGGTCCCGGTTCGGCTCGAGGTCGGTTCGCCGAACGGAGCTCCCGTTCGAGTTCGGTTCGTCGAACGTTCGATGAACCGAACTCGAACCGCATAGGAAACAATGGCAGGTATTCACAAACACATAAAAACACCTAGAAAACACCCTCAAAGGTGTCCAAAATTTGACAAACAACTCACAACACAACACAAACACATGGGAAAGTGACAAGGACATATACTCATGCGAAAATAAAAGAGCAGGACAAGGAAAAAGTGGAGGACACACAGATATAGGCATGGCATGCCCTTCTAAAATCATGTAAAACACCGCAAGGTGACTCCAAGCGGAGTCTCCCTTTTTTCCAAAAATTGTGCCCCACACACACCCACCCCTTCAGTGGCAGCAGTTGTGCCCCAGTTGTACACTTCACAGCTAGATTTGCATCAAGCACATTCAAAAATACGCCATTCTTAACCGTCCCCAGGATGACACCGGGGTAGGTAGCAAAGTCTTTCCTGATCCCAGCTCTGTTCATCTTGAATCCTTTTAAAAAACACAGCAAGCAAGGGTTACTCCAAGCGGAGTCTCCCTTTTTTCCAAAAATTGGGCCCCACACACACCCACCCCTTCAGTGGCAGCAGTTGTGCCCCAGTTGTACACTTCACAGCTAGATTTGCATCAAGCACATTCAAAAATACGCCATAATTAACCGTCCCCAGGATGACACCGGGGTAGGTAGCAAAGTCTTTCCTGATCCCAGCTCTGTTCATCTTGGCTCCTTTTTAAAAACACAGCAAGCAAGGGTTACTCCAAGCGGAGTCTCCCTTTTTTCCAAAAATTGGGCCCCACACACACCCACCCCTTCAGTGGCAGCAGTTGTGTCCCAGTTGTACACTTCACAGCTAGATTTGCATCAAGCACATTCAAAAATACACCATAATTAACCGTCCCCAGGATGACACCGGGGTAGGTAGCAAAGTCTTTCCTGATCCCAGCTCTGTTCATCTTGGATCCTTTTAAAAAACAAAGCAAGCAAGGGTTACTCCAAGCGGAGTCTCCCTTTTTTCCAAAAATTGGGCCCCACACACACCCACCCCTTCAGTGGCAGCACTTGTGCCCTAGTTGCAAACAGGATGTTTTGATTTGCATCAAGCACATTCAAAAATACGCTATTCTTAACCGTCCCCAGGATGACACCGGGGTAGGTAGCAAAGTCTTTCCTGATCCCAGTTCTGTTCATCTTGGATCATTTATAAAAAACACAGCAAGCAAGGGTTACTCCAAGCGGAGTCTCCCTTTTTTTCCAAAAATTGTGCCCCACACACACCCACCCATTCAGTGGCAGCACTTGTGCCCTAGTTGCAAACAGGATGTTTTCATTTGCATCAAGCACATTCCAAATCCACAAGCATTTACTCTCCCCAGGATGACACAGGGGTAGTAAATTCCTTCTGGATCCATGACTTGTTCATTTTGATGAACGTCAGTCTTTCCACATTGTCACTGGACAGAGGCGTGCGCTTATCTGTCAGCACACACCCAGCAGCACTGAAGACACGTTCAGAGACAACGCTGGCAGCTGGACACGACAAAATCTCCAAGGCGTAACTGGATAGCTCTGGCCATTTTTCTAGATTTGAAGCCCAAAATGAGCAAGGCTCCATTTGCAAATGGCATCGATGTTCATTTGGAGATACTCCTGTATCATCCTCTCCAGCCGTTGACTATGTGTCAGACTTGTTGTCTCTGGTGGCCTTGCAAAGGAGGGTCTAAAATAATTATGAAAAGATTCCATAAAATTGCTGTTACCAGCACCAGATACAGTGCCACTGGTACGGGTAGACTGTTGAAGATGACGAGACCGTCCCATGTTTGTCAAGTTACAACTGGGAGATTCCCTCCCTGCACCTGCACAGTTGTTTGGTGGAAAAGCCGAGCTAAGATCGAGTAACAGCTTCTGCTGATACTCCTGCATACGTGCGTCCTTTTCTATGGCTGGAATTATGTCACAAAATTTGGACTTGTACCGGGGATCTAATAGTGTGGCAATCCAGTAGTCATCATCACTTCTAATTTTGACAATACGAGGGTCATGTTGGAGGTAGTGCAACAAGAAGGCACTGATGTGTCTTGCGCAGCCACGCTGTGTTTGTGGCATAGAGGTGCTAACCGTTCTTTCTTCCTCTAACATCTCCCCCCAACCTCTTTCAACAGAAATTTGACCAAGGTCTCCCTCATCTGCTGAGTCTTCCATGTCCATGGACAGTTCGTCCTCCATTTCTTCATGTTCTCCTGCACCTTCCTCAACATTTAGCCTGCTACCATGCGCCCTTGTTGATCCCTGTCCCCCATGGTCCCATGCCTGCCGCGTTGGTGATGATGAACGTCTGGACCTTGGTGATGTTGTTGTCCCTTGCGCATATGAATCCTCCTGTAGTTCCTCTCCTTCCTGTTGTCCCACCCCCTGACTCCGAATAGTGTTTAGCGTGTGCTCCAGCATGTAAATGACTGGAATTGTCATGCTGATAATGGCATTGTCAGCGCTAAACATATTCGTCGCCATGTCGAAACTGTGCAGAAGGGTGCATAGGTCCTTGATCTGAGACCACTCCATCAGGGTGATCTGCCCCACCTCTGCATCTCGTTGGCCCAGGCTATACGTCATGACGTATTGCACCAGGGCTCGGCGGTGCTGCCACAGTCGCTGTAACATGTGGAGAGTTGAATTCCAGCGTGTCGCCACATCGCATTTCAGGCGATGAACCGGCAGGCCGAAAGACTTCTGGAGCGATGCAAGTCGCTCAGCTGCGGCGCTTGAACGGCGGAAGTGAGCAGACAGTTTTCGTGCCCTGTTCAGAAGGCCATCTAGGCCGGGATAGTGTGTTAAGAATTGCTGGACAACAAGGTTCAACACGTGAGCCATACAAGGCACGTGTGTCACCTTGCCCAGGCGAAGGGCCGCACCCAGGTTTGCAGCATTGTCGCACACGGCCTTACCAGGCTGCAGGTTGAGCGGAGACAACCATTTATTAAACTCGGACCGCAGAGCTGACCACAACTCCTCAGCTGTGTGACTCTTATTCCCAAGACATGTCAAGCTAAAGACCGCCTGATGCCGTTGCGCTCTGCTGCCAGCATAGTAATGAGGTGTGCGTGATTCCTTCTGCGCAGTGAGAACGCTGGTGGCCTGACCAGGCAGGCTTGGGACGGAGGTGGAGGACCCAGATGAGGTGGAGGAGGCAGAAGCAGTGGCGGAACTTGGACAGACAGAGGATTGACACACAAGTCGTGGGGACGGCAAGACTTGTGCAGCAGACCCTTCAACATCTATCACCATAGTTACCCAGTGCCCAGTCAGCGACATGTAACGTCCCTGTCCATGCTTACTGGTCCAAGTATCGGTGGTGAAATGCACCCGTTCACACACAGAGTTTCTCAAGGAAGCGGTGATGTTGTGTGCGACATGCTGGTGTAGCGCGGGCACACCTTTCTTAGAGAAGTAGTGGCGACTGGGCATCTGGTACTGGGGCACAGCGACAGACATAAGGTCTCTAAAATCCTGTGTGTCCACTAGGCTTAAAGGCAGCATTTCGGTAGCCAAGAGCTTACAGAGGGATAGAGTCAACCTCTTAGCTTTGTCATGGGTCGCAGGAAGTGGCCTTTTATTTGACCACATCTGAGGGACAGAGATCTGGCTGCTGTGTGTAGACGGTGTTGAGTAGGGTGTCCCTGGAAAAATGCAGGTTTGTGAGGAAAGTGCAGGCGGAGACATGATGTTGCCTTCATCCAACGTTGGTGCTATCGATGTCTGAGAGAGCTGTACACACGCACTTGTTTCCCCTTCCAAACCAACTGACGACCTACCAAGCAAACTGCCTGTTGCGGTTACAGTGGTGGAAGTTGTGCGTGGAAAAACAGGTGTGACAGCTGTCCCCACAGTCATAGAAGATGAAGAGCGCGCGGATGCACTGGAAGGGGCAGGCGGTGGATGGTTCGCTCCGCTAGGCCGCATTGCAGCAAGGTGAGCTTCCCACCGGGACATATGATATTTATTCATGTGACGATTCATGGAAGAAGTTGTCAAACTGCTGAGGTTTTGACCTCTACTAACAGAATCACGACAAATTTTACAGATCACATAATTTGGGCGATCTTTTGCTATGTCAAAAAAGGACCAGGCTAGGCAAGGCTTAGAGGGCATGCGACCTGTTGATCCACCCCGACTAGTGCTCAGAGGCAGAGTGGTGGCTGAGGATGCAGTTGTAGACGTGCTACCAGTACTCCGACTCTGTCCAGGAAGGCGCAAGGTAACTTCGTCATCAGTTGCATCCTCCTCCACCACCTCTGTTGACCTCCTCGAGTGCCTGACTGTGGGTTGACAGTAGGTGGGATCTAGAACTTCATCATCAATTGTTGTGTTTGCACTCCCCTCCCCCTCAGACCGAGCCTCTTCTTGCCCTGACCGAATATTTAAGTTGTCATCCCAATCGGGTATCTGCGTCTCATCTTCATCAGTATGTTCCTCATTGTCTATAACCACAGGTGTTACAGTTTGTGACAAAGGGTCAACATTATGCTCAGAAACTTGGTCCTCACGTCCTGAATCAGAGTCACAAAGGTTCTGGGCATCACTGCAGACCATTTCATGTTCTGTACTCACTGTAGCTTGGGAGCAGACCTCTGATTCCCAGGCTATAGTGTGACTGAACAGCTCTGCAGACTCAGCCATCTCAGTTCCACCATACTGTGCAGGGCTGATGGAGACTTCAGAGCTGGGAGAAAGCAAGTTTGATTGGGATGACAACTCAGAGGACTGGTGTTTTTTGGATGTGGTAGTTGAGGTGGCGGAGAGGGCACTTGTTGGACCACTTGAGATCCATTCAAGCATTTTCCTTTTTTGGCCATCATCTACCTTTGTTCCTGTTGTTCGTGTCCGTAAAAAAGGGAGCACATCAGATTGTCCACGGTAAGTAGTAGACATCTTACTTTTGCTGGTAGATGGTCTATCTTCAGCAGATGATAATGGAGCTTTGCCACCTTCCCCACGGACAAACCCTTTTTTTCCTTTTCCACCACGCCTCTTCCCCTTTCCACCAGCATCTGTCATTTTGCCACTCATGTTGATTGCGACAAGATTGTGCACTGAAAATGTGGTAGTAAAAATTGAGAGGTGGTGTAGATTGCAGCGGTGGTCTAGCTTTATTAACAGCAGAATAATAAAGAATAAATATCCCTGACAATGCAACTACGGCCCTTAAACTGGCAGCATAAATTGCTAGTATAATGGCTTAGTTATAATGAGTTGGAGTGTGCAATGCAGACGTTCTGCAAATATCTTTGCACTAGTGGGACTAGACAAAAGTCCAATAGCCACGTTTAGGATGCCACTAGGTACACTGAGTGTTTGCTAGTATAATGGCTTAGTTATAATGAGTTGGAGTGTGCAATGCAGGCAGACGTGCTGCAAATATCTTTGCACTAGTGGGACTAGACAAAAGTCCAATAGCCACGTTTAGGATGACACTAGGTACACTGAGTGTTTGCTAGTATAATGGCTTAGTTATAATGAGTTGGAGTGTGCAATGCAGGCAGACGTGCTGCAAATATCTTTGCACTAGTGGGACTAGACAAAAGTCCAATAGCCACGTTTAGGATGACACTAGGTACACTGAGTGTTTGCTAGTATAATGGCTTAGTTATAATGAGTTGGAGTGTGCAGAGGACAGGAGGGTACAGTGCCAGGGTTGTGGGGCTCTGGGTAGAGGAATGGAAGCCTGCCTTTCTATTCCCTCCTAATGGGGAAATGCAGCGACGAAATCCCTGACCTTAGCTACACAGACGCTGTCTCTGTTTTCAGGACCTGTCACCTATGGCTCTGACCCTGCCGGTACGAGCCCTTAAAAGGAAATATAGAAAGTGCTATCCCTAAGCTTTCCAGCGCTGTGTATGGAGCGCATACAGCAGTATCGGCGATAGGACAAAGGACGGAGCTGCGCCAGTGATGTCTGACACCAAGGACGCAGAAGAGATAATGGCGTCCGGACGGGCAGATACTCGTTTTTATAATGCAGGGACATGTGACATGGACATCCTATCACACATGCCGTTGCTTCTCTGGCTAAAAGTACACTTAGCTGTGTGTGTTTCTGGGATTGGCTGCCATAATGGCCCTCCCCACTACACGCGCGCGCTTAGGGAAGGAAGACAAGGAAAAAAAAAAAAAAATGGCGATCGCCATTATACAAACAGCAGTGATCTGAAGGCGCTGTTCACGCACACTATACACTGAAATGTCATAATAGTGTGAGTCACAGAGTGACTTACACTATTACAGCGGAAAGCCAGCTAGGAATTAGCTTGTCTTTTTGCTGCTAGAACCGTTCTCGAACGTATCTAGAACTATCGAGCTTTAGCAAAAAACTCGAGTTCTAGTTTGATCTAGAACAGGCCCCAAAATCACTCGAGCCTAGAACTGGAGAACCTCGAACCTAGAACCGCGCTCAACTCTACTCCTTACCTCTCCAGATTGCACCAATGATCTGTCCGCTCCTGGCCAAGGCTAAACAAGCAGTCCTTCTGCAGTTAATGCAAAGTAAATATAGTATTACATGAAGACCTTTTTGTTGATAGCTTTTTAGACTAATGGCTATGCCTAAACAGTGGGTCTGCACTGTAAAAACATATTTTTGCTGTTTTAGAAGCTTTTTGACCTCAACCTTAGGTTTGGCCTCCCATTGAATGCAATAGGGTTTAGAATCGCTTGACGAACTGCATGGTGAACATCGGGAAGATTGGCAAACTGAACTTTGAAAGGTTCGCTCATCTCTAGCTGTAACTTGTAGGATTGCTTGATTAAAAGAAGGCCAAATGTGTTATGGCATACAGAAAGAAAAGAATACTGAACTCCTCCGGGATTAGGTTTTTTTTAAAGAAAAACATTTTAAAAAAAATTAAAATGCCATTCTGAATACTGCGTTGTATTGCTTCATAATATGGTGCCCATTAGATTCTATGGAAAGATGCTGTTTTTTGTTTTACTCCCAGATCATTGCTTTTAGGAGAGGATATATTGCCCAGGGCCGGATTATAGAAAGGGCATATGGGGCATCAATTAGGCTTCTTCCAATTACTATGGACTGGTAAAATCACAACTGGATCATGAGGACTGGTAATCTGATAGGTGCAAATTAGTCCCCAATTCCAATGTTACAATGATGATGAGTGTCATTGTGCCCATCTGTTTGTTGCCTCCAAAGAATCCATGGATTTTATTATTGATCTGCCTTCGTTTTCGAGAAAGACTGTAGTTTTGGTAGTTGTGGATAGTTTTAGTAAGATGGCGTATTTCATCCCGTTGCCAGCACCTCCAAATGCCAAAACTCTGGCTCAGGTGTTCATCCATGAGATCGTGAAGCTTCACGGGGTTCCTTCTGATGTGGTCTCAGATCGGGAAACCCAGATTGTTTCCAAATTTTGGAAAGTCTTTAGTGCTCGACTGGGGGGTGGTTGTCTTTCTCTTCTGCTTTCCTTCCTCAATCGAATAGGTAGACCGAGCACACAAATAAAAATTTGAAACCTTAACTCGGTGACGGTGTTTTGTCTCCGAGAACCAGGAGTATTGGGCATCTTATTTACTATTTGCTAAATTTAAATAATCATCACCAGGAGTCTACTGGCAAGTCACCATTCTTTGATACATGTGGTTTTTATCCGCAGTTTGGTACCTTTAGTAGTAGGGGTGCTTCCTGAGGAGGAGCATTTTGTCTCATCAAACTCTTCTGTATGGCAAGGGTTCAGAGTAATTTGAAGCTCATGGGAGAGAGATACAAATGTATGGCTGATAAAAAAAACGCTTGGCAGGTCCGGACCTAAGTGTAAATGACTATGTCTGCTACCAGGAACATAAAGTTGAAGATTCGTTCCTGGAAGCTGGGGCCTAGGTTAATCGGTCCCTATAAAATAACCGCCGTCATTAAAGGGAACCTGTCAGGTCACCTATGCACCTAAACCCCCGAGCTGTTCTGTTTGCATATTGCTAATCCCTGTCTAAATGTCCCTGTATCTAGTAGCAATATAAGCATAAGGATCAGCACTCACAAAACAATTCTTTATAGTTGAAGAATTTATTCCATATCTTTCAATCCATTTTCATTCTATTTTCTTTCAAAAATTAAATGCAAGATGACGCACATTTCGGTCTAGAGATGCAGACCTTTTTGAAATCATATACATATATGGATTTCGTTGGTGGGGGTCCCTGGGCAGAAAATCTGGTGGGGGCCCCATAACGTTGACATTTTTAGCCATAACAGTAGAGCGCGAACTGTAGCATTTAGATATAAATCCAATGAGCATGTATCTTATCCTGTTCTGCCACATTCAGATTTACAGTACTACAATACAGATACAGTCCAGGATAACTCAAAGCCATCCACTTATACACAGAAAGTAGAGTTACTAACATATTTTTTATTGATCCCAATGTTAAGGCAGTCAGGGCCGGCTCCAAGTTTTTGTGGCCCCGGGTGAGTCTCAGTGGGCCCTATCCACACACAGACACGCACATGCAGGGATACATACATATACATATTTGAAGACAAATTCACAAAAATACATATAAACAGACAAATATATGCACAGTCATAAACACTGACATATATGCAGACACAGATGCATTACAGGTATTAATATGGGGAAGTTGCCAGCAGCCTCACTCACCTCTCCCGCTTGTTCACGTCCAGCTCCTCCAGGACATGTGACTGTGTTGCATGAGGGTCGTCGCTAACAGACATGAATACACACCGTGCACACTGACACAGCATTGCTGTATATACATCACAGGAGGGGCTGGGGGGCTACAATATATACATTACAGGAGGGGCAGGGGGCATAGACATTACTGTGGGGGGGTATAGATGTTACTGAAGTGGCAAACAGCTCTGGTGGCCTACACATTACTGGGATGGGTGGCATAGTGCTCTGGGGGACCCATATAGTTCTGGGGGGCCACAAAGACGGCTCTGATTCATACACTCACACAGCTCTGACAAACGCACACACACACACACACACACACACACACACACAGCTCTGACACACACACACAAACAGCTCTAGTTATCGCCTTTTTTATCTCCTTTTTATACAAGAGCTTTAACATGTTGGGGGCAGCTGAGATATGTGCACACATGGCTCTGGGGGGCCACACACACAGATCTAGCACATACAGTTCTGAGGGGCCAGCACACCACCGGAAGGCAGCGCTGTGTTGGAAGACGTGGGCTGGCGCTGCGGCTCCTCTTCATCTGTGGGACTCAAGCACACTGTGCGGTAGCCCCGCCCACAGATGAACTTCAAACCAGGAGCGTGCAGCGAACGCTGTGGACTGCGTGCCATTGTGGGTTAAAGGGACGGAAGCCGCACTTTCCTGCCGAGCTCTGCGGTCCCCGGAACTCGGCCCAGGGACTGCAGAACTGACTGGCCCAAGGCTGTTCAGGGCCATGGCACTTGTTAATAAAATGGCGGCCACACAGATGGTGGTGGGTAGGGCCGTATTTGGCCTTCATGCTGCCCTAGGTACTGTAAGTGGTCGCGCCCCTCACTGACAACATAAAACTACGAGTCTGTGCACACAACATTATTTAAGGCGGATCTTCTCTGTAACGCACTTGAAAAAGGGGTAAAATGGTAAATGAATGAAGATCAGCACTTGCTGCGCACACGTTTATAGGTTTTTAGGCTTCTTTCAACAGCTTCAGGTTTTCAAAGACACTATGTGGTTAAAACTGGCAACCAAACCATTTTTCAGGCTCCCGGGAGGTCACTGACTAGTACAAAATACAATTTCAATTTAAGAAAACAAACAGAAAGCAAAAAAAAACCACTGGCGAGTCCTCGTAGCACACAATGAGCGCACTGGGAGGATTCACAAATCGAGTGACACAGAGTGACTGCAGACGTATCATTCTAGATCAGACAACCCTTTTAAAATTTGCTTCAAAATATATTTTTCGTTTAATATTTCTTTATTATTTCAAAAGTTTTCATATAACAGAAGATAAGAAATGCATAAGGGTCTTTCACGTTACCCAATGTTACAGCATATGAAGATTATAAAATAACCTATGTCTTGAAGTCTCGTAAAACGTATGGTACTATGAAATGTATCGCAAATCATGTGGAAGGTAAAATCTGTAAAACATCCTATAGAACATCTTAATTTTAACATGTAATAATCTTCTATCTTTATATTTATTCCGTGTAAAGTGTTAAAGGCAACTCCTTCTGTATAGTCTGGTTCAATAGGTATGAAAACATGACCCTATGTATATCAATTAGGTGAGAAAGAGATATAGAGAGAGGGAGAGAAAGATAGGTAGAGAAAAAGGGAAGGAGGGGAAGACATGGGGAAATGGGGGGGGGGGAGAAGGTCTGTATTGTGATGCCGCGCCACTCCTGTGTCCGGGAGCCCATCCCGGCTTCTTGAATATTTATTGTGATAGAGCGCCTGTGAGTAACCAGGTTTGGAATTGCTGTGTTTCTCTATACTGAAGCCACGGGTACCAAACCGAGAAACACAAGGAGTCTTTCCCTTCGTCAAACGCTCTCAACTCCTCCAGACGCCGCAGGCTATCCATAGCCTCTACCCAGTCTGCTCTCCTCAATGTACAGGGGGATCTCCAATGCCTCGGTATGATTTGCCTCATTGAAATCATAAAGTACGAGAGCAAGCCTTTCTTCGCCTTGGAGACTGCCCCTGTATACATTGATAAGAGGGCCACTTCCGGTGAGGGTGTCACTTCCGTGTGATGTAAATGGTTATAGAGAGCAAAGACATCTTTCCAAAGACCCTGTATCCCTGGGCAGGTCCACCAGATATGTAGCATTGTGCCCACTGAGGTCTTGCACCTCCAACAGGCGTCAGATACCTCTGGGAACATTTTATGTAGTCTGGCGGGTGTCCTATACCACCGTGAGAGGATTTTATAATTGAGTTCCTGCATTCTACAAGAAATGGTGGATTTATGTGTTAGGTTAAATGACTTACACCATTGTGCCTTGGGAAAAGTCTGGCACAATTCTGTTTGCCAATGTCTAACGTAGTCAGGCAAGTCGTCTCCTCCACCCCCCTCGGGCACTGCTATGTTGTAGATTATTGAGCCTATGTGAGGGGGTGTTTCTCTAAGGAAGCATAGTTTTTCAAATGGAGTCAGATCCTTATGTATCTCAGATCCCGGAGCCAGAGAATCTATGAAACTACGTAGTTGTAGATATTGGAACCAGTAACCTGGTTCCCGTGGCCGGTCTCCAAGCAGGGATATCAGTGGTTTGCATCCCTGTTGGGTAATTACGTCTTTAACTCGTGGAATCCTTCCCATTGGCGTTGAAATCAGTCTGGGATGAGGTTCGTGAAACCAGCATTGAAACGCGGGGTTGCCCACCAGAGGCGTCATAGGACCCGGTTCTCCTGTCAATCTATATCGTCTATTGGCTGTCCTCCACGCTGTAGCCAGGGACAAGAGGATCGGGGAAACTCCCAGGGTCCCAAGGTTAGTTCTAGATGACAACCAGAAGATTCCGTGTGCCATATTCGGGCATAGTTCACATTCAATCTCCACCCACAATTTTCTGTCTTTACTGTGCAGGAGATCCAATATGCAACCACCCACCGCTGCTGCGTGATAAGCTTTAAGATCCGGGAGCCCCGCCCCTCCGTCCCAGCGAGATTTAGTCAGCATTGAGTATTTCAGTCGGGGTTTGGTGCCACGCCATATAAAATTGCTGATCATCTTCTTTAACTTGAGGAAGACATTTTCTCCTAGGTTCAGTGGGATAGTTTGAAACAGGTAGAGTATTTTAGGTAGGACATCCATTTTAATTGTATTGACCCTGCCGAACCAGGAAATGGGGAGGTTATGCCATGCTATGAGGTCTTTGTGGATATTTTTTAAAAGGTCTGGGAAATTGTAATTATATAGATCTTGGTGGTTGGGAGAAACCCTGATCCCCAGATATTTAATGTAATTGCTGGCCCACTTAAAGGGGAAGGCGGGTTTGAGAGTATTCTCTTCTACGGATGGTAGCGATACATTTAAGATCTCTGTTTTTTGTAGGTTTACTTTAAAATTGGAGAGTCTGCCAAAGATCTCAAACTCCTGCAGTATGTTGGGCAAACTAGTCTTCGGCTGTGTCACATATATCAAGAGATCGTCCGCAAATAGTGCTAATTTATGAGATGTTTGTCCTATCTGTATCCCTTTTATCGAAGGGTTTTCCCTGAGTGCATTTGCTAAGGATTCCATTACCAGGATGTATAGGTATGGCGATAGGGGGCATCCCTGTCTGGTACCGTTTCTAATATTAAATGGAGCTGACAGGCGTCCGTTCACGCCCACTTGTGCCGTTGGTTCGTGATATAATGCTTTTATCCATTGTAGTAAGCGCGAACGGACGCCGATTGCCTGCATCGTGGCTTCTAAAAAAAACCAATGGACTCTGTCAAATGCCTTTTCGGCATCTACTGTCAAGAGGCACATTGGGATTTGACGCTGACGTGCCTGGGCCACTAGGGACAGGGTTCTAATAGTGTTGTCCCGTGCCTCCCTCCCTGGGACAAATCCCACCTGGTCTTTGTGGATTAGTTTGGGTATGAGGGGGCCTAGTCTCAGGGCTATCATTTTAGAGTACAATTTAATATCCACATTTATTAGTGAGATAGGTCTGTAATTAGAGCAGGTCAGTGGGTCCCTGCCAGGCTTGGGGATTACAGTTATTCGGGCTTGGAGTGTCTGTTTAGGGAACTGGCATGTGTTGGTTATGGAATTGAAGGCTTTCAGCATTATAGGGCTGCAGGCCCCTCCACATATTTTGTAAAACCGGGGGGTGAACCCATCAGGACCAGGGCTTTTACCCACTTTAAGGGTTTTAATGGCATCGCTTAGCTCTGTGTCTGAGAAATCCTCGTCTATGTCTTCAGCTACCGCATCTTCAAGGGGGTCTGGGGCATATTTGTTTAAGTATTCCCAAATGTCGCGATGTCTCGCATCAGGTGATGGGGTATGTGGGGATGGGATGTTATAAAGTTTTGTATAGTAGTTTCTGAATTCTTCTAATATGTCAGGGGTGGAATGTATCTGGGTACCTGTCTGTGAGTTTAACGCTAATATTGGGGTTTGTGCCTGTCTGGGGTGAAGGGTCCTGGCTAACAATCGTCCACTTTTATCTCCAAACTCAAAGATATTCCTACGAAATTTATCTCTGATACACAGTGATTTTCGGTCAAGGATAGATAATATTTGGTGGCGGATAGTAGAAATTTCCGTTTTAATGGTGTCACTGGATTTGGTTTTGTTTATCGTTTCTTTATGGCCTAGTTGTGCTAACAGTTCTTTTAGTTCCCTTGCACTTTCTTTTTTAATTCTTGATCCATGGGATATGCAGACCCCCCTGATCATACATTTCAACGCTTCCCATTTGACCGGGGCAGGTGTGGGATCTGCCATATGATCTATTTTGAAGTTTGCAATGGTTTTATGAATATCCTCCAGGCATTGTTCATTCTTGAGCAGGTTGTCGTTCAGTCTCCATGTGTGTCCCACCCCCCCAATATCTCTCACCCCAATTTCCCCATATACTGGTGCGTGGTCCGACCAGAGAAAAACATCCATTGAACAACCCGGGGATTTGTCTAGCAGGTCGTGGGATATGAAAATGTGGTCTAGTCTGGTGTAGCTATTATGAACTGTGGAATGAAAACTGTAGTCTCTGACTCCGGGATGTAAGACCCTCCAAAGATCGACTAGTTTAAGGGATGTTAGTTCTCGTTTTAATCTGCGTAGTGCCGAGGAGGGGATTGCAGACCTACCAGAGGACGAATCCATGGCTGGATCCAGCACAAGGTTGAAGTCTCCTCCCAAGATGATACAGGTGCCACCCGCAAACTCTGCCAGCTTCTCCAGAGTCTCCACTCCAAAGGATACCTGGTCCTGATTTGGGAAATAGATGTTAGCGATTGTATAAGTATTATTCAGGAAAGATATTTTAAGAAATAGCCAGCGTCCCTCCGGGCTAGTGAGCGTGTCGAGAACTGTTGGCTGGAATGTCTTGTGAAAAGCAATGGAAACCCCACATGCCTTCTTGTTGGGGTGTGGGCCATGGAACCATGTCGGGTAATTCTTGGTTTTACAGTTGGGAGTGTTGGAGGCTATGAAGTGTGTCTCTTGAAATAGGGCTATTTTAACTCCCTTCCTGTGCAGGCGATATAGGATCTGACTTCTCTTTTCGGGTTTATTTAAGCCTTTAGTATTGTAAGTGCAAAAGGTGAGGTGCGACATCACAGAAAAGGGTAGGAAGGGTATAGGGAAAACCAAGGGGAGAAGAGAAAGAGCAGAGATAAGATAGTGGTGAAAGGTAAAATTAGATAAGCTAAGTAGGACTAGGGTGCCTACTGATCTTAGGTATCTACTGGTAGACTATTGTCTAATGTGGCACTCTGCCACGTCCCTAATAGAGGTGCGGGAAAGCCTACGGTCTTTCAGGAACTCCCTTCTGCGGAGAACGCCCACAAGTAATATGAATAACAATCAACGTATACAGTCTAGTAGTGATTAATCACTTTTCCATTCCCCTCCCCCACACCCCCAATTACTTGGTGTGTTTTGGGTATGGATCGCACATCGGGAGGAGAACACGAGGCTATCAACTCAATATAAAATGCCATTAAACCAGAGCTCAGTATCAGATCCAGATGTAAAGAATGAAAGGGGGAGCAACAGATTGAGTGAGACAATAAAAAAAAAAAAAAATAAAAAAAAAATAAATAAATAAATATTATTATTATTATTATTATTATTATTTATTATAGCGCCATTTATTCCATGGCGCTTTACAAGTGAAAGAGGGTATACGTACAACAATCATTAACAGTACAAGACAGACTGGTATAGGAGGAGAGAGGACCCTGCCCGCGAGGGCTCACAGTCTACAGGGAATGGGTGATGGTACAATAGGTGAGGACAGAGCTGGTTGCGCAGTGGTCTACTGGGCTGAGGGCTATTGTAGGTTGTAGGCTTGTTGGAAGAGGTGGGTCTTGAGGTTCCTCTTGAAGCTTTCCACGGTAGTGGAGAGTCTGATGTGCTGAGGTAGAGCGTTCCAGAGTATGGGGGATGCACGGGAGAAATCTTGTACACGATTGTGGGAAGAGGAATACGAAGAAATATGAAGTGGTGTAGGGCAAAGGACCAGGGGGGAGGACGTGGGGAGAAGTGGGAGGACGGAGTGTAGGAGGCGTATGGAGTGGTGTATGTAGAGAGCATGTCTAAGAGGGGGGGAGAGGAAGGAGGTAGAAATTAGTGTAGGGCATGTGTCCTTTGTAAGTATGTGTGCTGGGGAGGGAAAATGGGTTGAGTAGAGTTAGTTTGTAGGAAGTAGTGCGCTCATAGAAGGTGTGTGAAGAGGAAGACGCAAGGTGGGAATGATACGAAGGAAGAGGTATAAGGGGAGGGGAGAGGGGGCGAGTGGAGGGGAGTAGGGAGAGAGAGAAGGAAAGAGAAGAAAAGAAGAAAAAAAAAAAAGGGGGGGGACTAGGAAAGTAAGCGTGAGGAGAGAAGATACTGATACATGACGCTCTATGAACAGGTAAGCAGTCCAATACAATCAATTTATATCTCGCCTCCTGGTTTTCCAAGAAGTTTTTGTCCTTTTCTTTGGATGGTCAGCGATATTCAGCGGTGTATATCACGGGGGGATCCTCCACCCCTTCTCTTCTGGACTTGTCGCCAGTGCTCTCTTGGTGGTAAGGGTGCAGGGCCCCCCGGGGTTGGCCAATCTGGCAGGCTGATCATAGGCAGTTCAAAAGTCCCTAGGAAGTTGGGGAGGTCTCCCAAGGACCGGAAGACCGCCGACTTCCCATTTTTCTTTGCTGTGAGTTGGAACGGATATCCCCAGCGATATGGAACATCCTTATCTTTGAGGGATTGGAGTAGTGGTCTTAAGGCCTTGCGTAGTTGCAGTGTCCTCCGTGCTAGGTCTGGTAGGACAATCAGAGGTGTCCCTTTATATGTACCCGCTCCTTTCTCTCTGCATCTTTGTAGTATGGCCTCCTTTTCTTTATAGAAGTGGACCCGACATATCACATCTCTTGGTCTGGCCGGATCAGGAGATTTGGGGCCTAGGGATCTGTGGATGCGGTCCAGTTCTATGCGTTGTTCTGGGTCGCGTTGGAGGAGACGGGTAAAGAATTTTTGTGCCCATTCATCCAGCTGTGGTGGTGCCACTGCTTCTGTGAGACCTCTAATTCTTAAGTTATTACGGCGATGTCTGTTTTCAATATCGTCTAAGTGGGTCAGAATGTCCTGTATCTGGGCCGTGTGCTCTGATAGGACTTGTTGATGTGATTCTATATGGGAAAATACCTGTTCCTGCACCTCTTCTGTAGCTGCTACACGCTGACCAATCTGTTTGATTTCTGATTGTATAGAGGCCATGTCTTGCTTATGGGATTCCCTCAGTTTCCCCAGCAAAGAGTCCATTTCCTGCCTGGTTGGAATTGATCTGATATGTGCTTTCCAATCCCAATCTTCTTCTTGCTCCTGTGTCTGGTCTGATTTATTCTTCTCTCCCTTGTTTCTGCGGGTGGAGGTGTTGGAGGTGGGGAGTCTTTGTTCTTTAGGTGATGTGTGCTGTTGTTGTGGTATTACAGGCTCCTCTCCGGGTGTCACAGATCTGCTTCCCATGGCTGCTGGGGTCTGCTGTATCACAGAGCTGGGGCCCTGCTCTGCCTGCAGTTTATCTGGCAGTCGCTTTTGTGGCTGGGACAGGGGGTTTTCAACACTCCGTTCTGTAGTGTCCTGCTGTGCCTTATCTATGTTTATGGCTGAGCTGGCTGCTGTTATGTGAGGAGACAGTGAGGTCGCTCCACTGCATGTTTGCTGAGCGTTATCTCCTGCCTCAGTGTCTGCCGGCGCCATGTTGGAGAGAGCAGAGGTATCAGGCTGGGAGGCTGAGGTCCCGAAAAAGCGGGTGATATCTGTACCTTCCCCCTCTGGAGTCTGTACACTCGTCCCCCGTCCTCTCCTGCGTGCCATTACTGATCCTGGACCCGGTGAGTGCCTTTGAAGTGTGAGAATTCACCGCTGGTATGTGGGAGCTCCTTCTTACAGCGTCTCAGTGTGCCATCGGCTAGCTCCGCCCCCCTCAAAATATATTTTTAATATGCAAACGAGGTGGCTTTGATATACCAAAGCAAAGACCCCACCAGCGATGCACTAAAGCGCCCTCATTTGCATGTTAAATAAAAGTAGAATTTTTTTAGCAAATATTATGGACGCATTCAGGTCATTTTCTCCCTTGAAACTGTGTAAATGTTAGTGCAGTGTAATGTCTGTGATAATACTCACTGATCGCTGATTTTTCATGTGCTGGACTCCATAATGACGTCACATCCACAGCTCGTCTCTGCAGACTTCCCTCTTCTCAGACTTCCTTATTCTGCAGCACATCTCAATATTGTGCCCTGAAAAATAACATTGTCATTATAATGTTCCTGAATAAAACAGCCACTAATGCTGTGTATTAAATAAGTCCTATGCTGTGACCCTGAAAAAAATAATTGCACCTCACTGTGCTCCCTGTAAAACGAAAATAACACTACCCCATACCGTGCCTCTTATTGTACATGGCCTCCACGCTATCCTCTCCTATAAAATATTCCCACCACACAGTCCCCCCATATATACTATGACCGCCACACCATCCATCCTTACATACTATGACCGCCACACCGTCCACCCTTGTGTACTATGTCCGCCACACCGTCCGCCCCCGTGTACTATGTCCACCACACCATCTGCCCTTGTGTACTATGACCGCCACACCATCCGCCCTTGTGTACTATGACCGCCACACGGTCCGCCCTTGTGTACTATGACCGTCACACTGTCCCCTATTATACTAAAACGCCACACTGTCCCCCTTATATACTATAACCGCCGCCCTTATAAGTTATACCAACTACACCTTCCTCAATTATGAAATATGATCTGCACACTGTCCTCACTTAATGCTGCCCCCTCCTCACAATGTCCCATGCATGCTGATCCCTCTCCATATGGAGCCCTCACACTGCCCCTCTCCATACTGAACCTCCCATGCTTCCCCTTCTCCATAATGGGACCTCCATGCTGCCCCACTCAATATACTTAGACCACCACACTACCTCATGCCTTATGCTAAGAGCCCCCACACACTACCCCTCTTTTCATACTGAGTCTCCTATATTGCTCCCCTCCATACTGAGCCCACACATGCTGCCCCATTTCCATACTGAGTCTTCCCACTGCCCCTCTCCATATTGAGCCCCATGCTGCCCCTTCTCCATAATGAGCTCCCAATGCTGCCCCCTTTTTCCATACTGAACCCCCAACATACTAAGTTCTTATAGTTTTCCCCATCAGTTTTGTCCCTTGCACTATCCCTCACTCTAGAAGCCCCCCTAAACCCACCCCCTACAGCAATAGCCCCTCTAAAACCATTTCCTACAGCCATCTAAACCTCATGTTCTCTAATAGGCCCCTTCCCCGTCTGTCTCCCCCTCCCCACACATACTGTCTGCAGCATTAGTCTGTCACCCCCTCCTTACATGACCAATCTGCTGCATTAGTCTGTCACCCCCCTCCCCACACATGCACAGTGTACAGCATTAGTCTGTCACCCCCCTCCCCACACAACCACAGTGTGCAGCATTAGTCTGTCACCCCCCTCCCCACATGCTGCACAGTTTGCAGCATTTGTCTGTCACCCCTCCACGCCGTGGAACTCCTCACCCAAGTCCCCGCGTGTAGCGCCACCTCCCTTGCAGAGCGATGTGACCCCCGAGTCCGTGAGAGGCTCGAGCCACCACCCGCAGTACGAGCACGGATCCGAGCGGCTCGGTGGTCGCAGCCGAGCCCGCGGGGCGGTACAGAGGTCTATACATGTACAGTAATGGAAGAAACTGAACAGAGGTCCATATGTTGCTGGCGGAGGGGTGGGAACGGCGCTCGCCTGGGATCGCTGGCACTCGGGTCCGGTGCTTCTGCTCCTCGGTGGCTCGAGCACGGGGCCGGACCCGGGGCTCGAGCAGCGCCTCCTCGCCCACGAGTGAAAAGGGGAGATTTTTGGTGGAGATTTGAGGATGTCGGTCATGACGCCACCCACGGGTTGTGGTGATGGTGGGCACCACCGCTGCTCGTGACAGGGAATCCCAGGAGCGATGGCGGAGAGCAGCTGAGGTGTTGGCCCCTCCGTGGGTAGGGGGCTGTTGGTCCCGGGGCCCCGGTTGGAGAGTAGGGAGGAGGTATAGGTGCAGGTGCCGATGCGGGGAGGCAGCGTGGGCACGGGTGCAATGTTGCGGTGCCGGATGGCACTGTTGTACTCACTCAGACACAGAAGGACAGAGTCTCTGGTAAACCAAATGGCTGGATGGATGGGGCCCACAGCCGGCTGCGGTGTTCTCACTCTCCCCGGACGGGTTGATGGTGGCTGTCGTTTTCCTGCACCTGTGTAAGTGTGTTTGACTCCTATGGCTTCCCACGGGTAGTCCGCTCCCCGGCGTGTACGTGTCGGGAGAGCCCATTTGCCCACAGGCGCTGGCCCTTGGATCTCTGGCCCTTAGCGGTGGCACTTATCCGGACGGGTTGGGCTGTTGCCTTCTGACAGGACTTGGTTGGGAATG
The DNA here is from genome assembly GCF_048569485.1 of Anomaloglossus baeobatrachus. NCBI lineage: Eukaryota > Metazoa > Chordata > Amphibia > Anura > Aromobatidae > Anomaloglossus > Anomaloglossus baeobatrachus. The sequence continues at coordinate 23,351,100 of NC_134354.1, read as the reverse complement.
AACCCCTGAGGTCCAGACTGCAATCAGATAATTTGACCTTTACGGCGGCTCCTAGCCTGGTCGGGGTCTGAGTACCCTGCCTTGGAGTTTGGCTTCAATCTGCTCCCTGGTTCGGTACCGGCGGGCCACTGCCCGACCCCGGTCCTAAGGTTCCGCTGACCTACGCCAACTCCTGCAGACGGCCACCACCGTCTGCCGACTTTGCTGAACGTGCCTGGGCTCCAACCCAGACACCAACAGTTTTCACTCCTCTCACTTTCACTGTCTACCACAAACTACTGTCTTTTCTCGCCTCCAGGCCTGTGAACTCCTCGGTGGGTGGGGTCAACCGCCTGGCTCCGCCCTACCTGGTGTGGACATCAAGCCTGGGGGGTGGCAACAAGGATTTTGATTGACTGGTGTCACCTCACCAGGGAAGGGTGTGTGTGTGTGTGATGTTAGTGTACTGTGAACCCTGGGGGCCCAGGGCGTCACACATACATGTACACTAATGGAAGAAGCTGAACAGAGGTCCCTACATGTACAGTAATGGAAGAAGCTGAACAGAGGTCCCTACATGTACAGTAATGGAAGAAGCTGAACAGAGGTCCATACATGTACAGTAATGGAAAAAGCTAAACAGAGGTCCATACATGTACACTAATGGAAGAAGCTGAACAGAAGTCCATACATGTACACTAATGGAAGAAGCTGAACAGAGGTCTATACATGTACACTAATGGAAGAAGCTGAACAGAGGTCCATACATGTACACTAATGGAAGAAGCAGAACAGAGGTCCATACATGTACAGTAATGGGAGAAGCAGAACAGAGGTCCATACATGTACACTAATGGAAGAAGCTGAACAGAGGTCCAAACGTGACGCCCTGGACCCTAGGGGTCACAGGTAACAACACCTACCACATTACACACACACCCCCATCCCTTGTGAGGACACACACAGTCACCCGAAAGGGAGACCTGATGCCTCCCTCAGGGCCAGTAGGGCACACCAGGTGGGAGGAGTCAGGCGGAAAGGTACGCCCACCGAGGAGACTACTGTCCTGAGGCAGGAGATACAAAGAGTCTAGTGAGAGATTAGTTGTAGAGTGACAGTGACAGGAGGTGTGGAGGAGCAGAGCTGTCAGGGACCTGGGTTTGAGCCTGAGATCCCCGTAACGTCAGGCAGGCAGACGGTGGTGGCCGCCTGCAGGAGTACCGGTACAGCAACCGGCGGAACCGTAGGGACCGGGCCAGGGTTGGAGCCCGTAGGGACCGGGCCAGGGTTGGAGCACGCCGGCCCTAAACTGGGGAGTCAACCATTTACCGGACCACCAGAAACCGGGTACTCAGACCCTGTCCTAGCTTAGAAGCCACTGAGTTTAGGCAAATTAACTGATTGCAGTCTGAACCTCACCCAAAGTCCCGAAAGAAGGCAAAAGCCCACCGATACCGGGTGAGAGTCACTGCCAAGGGCCAAACATCCGACGGGCCAGTGCCTGCGGGCAACAGAGGGCTCCTCCGGCAGCTAAACGCCGGGGAGCGGGCTACCACTGTCCAGGCAGGGAAGCCGAAAACCACAACAAGAGGTGCAAGGGAAAGGGGCCACCATCAGCCTCACAAGGGACATAAGCAGCCGGCTGCAGGACCCGACTATACCCGAACTTTGGTTTACCAGTGACTCTGAGTGTGAACTAATCGTGAGTACACCAGTGCCATCCGGGCATGACACCGCACCGAGCACAGCACCCTGTACCCCGACAACCACACCGTCGCCAGCCCCCTGGAAGAAACTGAACAGAGGTCTTTACATGTACAGTAATGGAAGAAGCTGAACAGAGGTCTTTACATGTACAGTAATGGAAGAAGCTGAACAGAGGTCCATACATGTACAGTAATGGAAGAAGCTGAACAGAGGTCCATACATGTACACTAATGGAAGAAGCTGAACAGAGGTCCATATATGTACAGTAATGGAAGAAGCTGAACAGAGGTCCATACATGTACACTAATGGAAGAAGCTGAACAGAGGTCCATACATGTACAGTAATGGAAGAAGCTGAATAGAGGTCAGTAGCCAAGGCCATACTTGTAGTGTAGGTTGTCCAACATCAAAAACCTGTTTACAATGCGTTCTGTTACTATGCCTGTTAGGCTGTCTGTGGGGGTGCAACACCATCAGTGATGCTCAAACCAAAATTCGTAACAAATTCCAGTCATGTTAGAAGAAGAAAAGGTTGGCAAGAAGTTGGGACCTGTTGAAGCGTGAGGACACGCGCAAACGGACGCCATTGTTTAGAGCACCCCACATTCTCCTTCCCACTGACTTTCAACAGATGAAATAAAGGACTGATTTTATAGCCAGTGAGATCCAACCTTTTCTTCTTCTAGCATGCCAAGGCCATACCCCTGGTAGCCAGTGGAAGTGTCATCTTAGGAATGGACAGGTGTTATCGTATAGAAATCTGGGGAGTGAAGGAGGATTTATACCAAGGTGTTAAGGGGGCTTTACACGCTACGATATCGTTAATGTTTTGTCGTCGGGGTCAAGTTGTTAGTGACGCACATCCGGCGTCATTAACGATATCGCAGCGTGTGACACTGACCAGCGACCTTAAGCGACCTCAAAAATGGTGAAAATCGTTCACCATGGAGAGGTCGTCCCAAACTCAAAAATCGGTAAGGGTTGTTTATCCAGGTAGTTCATCGCTCATGCGGCAGCACACATCGCTATGTGTGACACCGCAGGAGCGAGGAACGTCTCCTTACCTGCCGCCGGCCGCAATGAGGAAGGAAGGAGGTGGGCGGGATGTTACGTCCCGCTCATCTCTGCACCTCCGCTTTGATTGGCCGGCCGCTTAGTGACGTTGCGGTGACGTCGCTGTGATGCCGAACGTCCCTCCCCCTTGAAGGAGGGATTGTTCGGCAGTCACAGCGACGCCGCCGACCAGGTAAGTATGTGTGATGCTGCCGTAACGATAATGTTCGCTACGGCAGCGATCACAAACGCATGCGCGACGGGGGCGGGTACTTACACGCTCGATATCGCTACAAATTGCTAGCGATATCGCTACCGTGTAAAGCCCCCTTTATTCCCTGCTTGACCTTTTATGAATAAAACAAAATAATAGAAGACATTTTTGAAAACTGTAGCCAGGAAGAGTGAAGCAGTGAGCGATAATCACTAGGAGCTCAGCCTGACATGTACCTGCACTTTACACCTTTATCTATAACAGCTGGAATTGCTGTACCTGTAACCACTTAAAACTATAGCACTTACATATTATCTCTCCTGCACAAATGAACACCCCCCCAAAACACCAGAAAATCATTTGTTCCTTTCTTCACCCCTCCAAAAACAGATTTAAAAATTGACTAGTTTGATATAATCCAAAATGGTACCAATGAAAAGTGGATACACGTTACCACCACATTACATGCACCCCATGCTCTTAAGGGGTGGAATGTAAAATACTTATCCATGAAGATACAAAATAAATCTACTACTACTAGCACATGATGGTGAATGGTTTTGTTTATTGCTAGTAAATATCTTTTTAAATTCTTAGGTTCCTCTCTGCCACTAGTCGTGTGAGCTCCACCGAGGGCAAAAGGACTATAAGTTGCCATTTTCTTGTTGTATTTATCCATCGGCACTCAGGAGAGGAAAAACCCCCGTGGGGAAACCTCTAGGAAACCATGGCCTACGGATAAGTGCCCTTCCCTGGGGGCACAAGGCAACATGTTGTCTTGTAGTGCCGGTCCACGGTCATATTATTGACTCCTGGTAGGATTTTCATAGTGTACAGCTCCATGGCTTAAGGATAAGAGCCCTTCCCTGGGGTCCCAAGTCAACATGTTGTCTTGTTGTGCTGGTCCACGGTCATATTATTGACTCCTGGTAGGATTTTCATGGTGTACAGCTCCATGGCGTAAGGAAAAGAGCCCTTCCCTGGGTCCGAAGTCAACATGTTGTCTTGTAGTGCTGGTCCACGGTCATATTATTGACTCCTGGTAGGATTGTCATGGTCTACAGCTCCATTGCCTAAGGATAAGTGCCCTTTCCTGTGGGAATAAGGCAATATGTTGTCGTGAAATGCTGGTCCACGGTCATATTATTGACTCCTGGTAGGATTTTCATGGTGTACAGCTCCATGGCTTAAGAATAAGAGCCCTTCCCTGGGGTCCCAAGTCAACATGTTGTCTTGTAGTGCTGGTCCACGGTCATATTATTGACTCCTGGTAGGATTTTCATGGTGTACAGCTCCATGGCTTAAGGAAAAGAGCCCTTCCCTGGGTCCCAAATCAACATGTTGTCTTGTAGTGCTGGTCCACGGTCATATTATTGACTCCTGGTAGGATTGTCATGGTCTACAGCTCCATTGCCTAAGGATAAGTGCCCTTTCCAAGGCAACATGTTGTCGTGAAATGCTGGTCCACAGTCATATTATTGACTCCTGGTAGGATTTTTATGGTCTTCAGCTTCTTCTTGTATTTGGACCCTGCAGATGCAGCAACAACCCCTAGCCCTGATTATGGCAAGGCGTAGGAGTAGATATGGCTACACTGCAGGTCATGGCCCTCAGGATACTCCTAGTGCTGGTGGAATAGGAACCGGTGAACAGCATTTCTCAGAGCTGTTCACTTCCAGGATTTTATCCTCCTCCAGATCCTGTGGAAAGCGTCCTTCAAAATACTGCCAAATGTCCTGCCGGGAGAGATAATAGGTTAGAAATAATTGTTATATGCCAATAGGATACATAAATTGGGACTGTCCTAAAGGGATAACATGTAAGTGGCAGTCAGTAAGAGGCTTCCACACTACACTCTGCTGACAGATTCATAGAATAAGAGATGGGCCTTAAAAAGTCACCTTATCCCCATCCCATTTACACTGACTCACCTGCGATGCGGTTTTACAGGTCTTCGATTAGATCTTACAGGCTTTGGTATTGATTTTATGACCTTCCATCCGTCATTGGCAAACGAGAATCCACAGAACAGTTTTTGATCTGTTTCGGCTATTGGTGGATGAAAGGCTTCAGTGTAGGACAGGACGTCTTTCATTGTATCTGATGTCATCACTGGTGGCTGCGGGGAGAAGATACAAGAGTGAGGTGTTCATAAAAAAGAAACAACAGAAATGTACTGCTGCCACCATCTTCTCTGGGTCATATACTTACAGGGGATAGCTGGAATGGAGGACATGATCTGGCTTCCTCTATATCTGTCCAGTTGATCTCCTTAAAGAATGGATGATCTCTTATGTTGTCCACAAATTTCTGTCGACTCTCTGGTGACTTATCCAAGAGCTGGGAACATATAATGAAGATGATTATTCAGTCTCTAGTCGTCCTCCATTTTCATTGTTTATTTAATTACATACAGTATATCTGCTGTATTACTGAGATGTGTCTTTATACTCACCCCCTCAATGATGGCTTTGAGTTGGGGATCCAATCCCTTTGGAAAGAGAGGATCATCATTGATTATTGTCTCAATGATGGTCTCAATAAATTTACCTTCATAGAATGGATACCTGCCAGTAGCCATCTGGTATATCACCACACCAGCAGAGAACCAGTCCACTGCCGTGTTGTAGGGCTCCTCTTGAAGAATCTGTGAAGACATGAAAAAGACAATAAGAACATTGTCCAGCCAGCAGAAGACATGGAGATGTCCAGCCTTGTACACAGTGATCACTCAGGGACATGTAGATGATTCCTTACCTCAGGAGCCATGTAGAAAAGGCTTCCGACACAATCTGAAGTTTTTGTATCGCCAAAGATGTTCATTACTGCGAGACCGAAATCAGCAATCTTCAAGTGACCGTTGCTGTCCAGTAAAATGTTCCCCGGTTTTATGTCTCTGGAAAGAGTTTACAAAATGCCATAATGTAATTATTATATTAGCCTGGCTGATGACATATTATGGCCTGAGATATCAAATGTCTACAGGGGGCATGAGGATGAGGGTATGATTTTATATACCAGGTCTAGACAGTGGAAGACGTGCTACACCTACCTGTGTATGATGCCTCTAGAGTGGAGAAACTGCAGCCCACAGATCAGCTCAGCTGCAATAAATCTAATGAGAAACAAAACCAACAGAAAACCATCAAAATCCAACATTTCATGAACTAAACTAAGAAACTAACAATGAAGTAAAGCCAGATGAGCCTGACAACTATTATCTTCATCTAATATATCCATGATCTGTCTTACCTGGTGACTGCAGTGGGAAATGGGGCATTGGTTGACATGATGTTTCGAAGGTCTCCTCCACTGAGATATTCCATGACATAGAATAAGTAGTCCTGTGATAAAACAGAGGAGATAATAGGTGTTACTGGTATAGTCTAGATATGAGATACTGGTGGTAATGTTATAATACATGTAATACTATGATAGTGGCCTAGAAGAACATTGCACACAGATGGCCATATAGACAGGCATTCATATAATATATTGAAGACCCAGAGCTGTTAGATCCTCAGCCTCTTACCTGGGACTGGAAGGTGGAAAAAGCCCGAGAAATGAATGGACTCTTCCTAGTCATCTCCAGGACCTGTCTCTCTATCAGGACATCATCTTTTAAGTTCTCAAGTAGGAACCTCTTCTTTACCATCTTCACTGCCACTTGTTGTTGTGAGGCTTGATATGTGGCCAATATTACCTGTAGGATACAGAGCATTAGAACTGGAGGAAAGGCCCATCCTGCCATGAGATGTGACGAGAAGATATGAAGCAGAGATGTTTCTAGAGTCATATTACTGCTCCACATCATACACATGAAGTAGACGTCACCACAATTCCTAATACTTACTTTACCAAATCCGCCTTTTCCAATGATTTTATGGAAGGTGAAGCTCTCCAGTCCAGTCACAATGATGGGGGATTCAGCTGTGGTTGTACCTGATGGAGAGATAAGATGTATTATTCCAATATAATGCTAATGTGGCCTCCTATAGCAATTACAACATAGGGTTCAACAATATTAGGGCAGGGGTGGGATTCAGCCGATTCTGTCTGATTCAGGATAACCGGTTGTTAAAATAGCAGCCGGTTCCCAGAAGCGGCAAGAAACAGCTTCGGCGATCCGGTTCCTCCCTGTATTCATTTGTGTTAGTGTCTCTTTAAGACTCTAACACAAATGAATCCCCGTACCTCCACGCTGCACTTCCGGGTTGAGTGGAGCCTGTCTCCCTGACCCGGCGTGCAGCGACGCGCTGACGCTGCAGAGGTCACGGCAGCGTTGAGAGGTAGCTCCTCCTACTGCCATCTGTCAGCGTGCCTGCAGAGTGCCACGGAGGAGGACAGAAGACAGAGGAGAGGCCGCCGATGCTTGGAGCAGGTAAGCACTCAGTGAGCCGAAGATGCAGGGAGAGGGGCTGTATAAGAAAACAGCTATATGGGGAGAGGGGCCACATAAGATGGCAGCTATATGTGGATATATGGGCAGAGGGGCCACATAAGAGGGAAGCTATATGGGGAGAGGGGCCACATAAGATGGCAGCTATATGTGGCTATATGGGGAGAGGGGCCACATAAGAGGGGAGCTTTATGTGGCTATATGGGGAGAGGAGGCCACATAAGATGGGAGCTATATGTGGCTATATGGGGAGAGGGGCCACATAAGATGGGAGCTATATGTGGCTATATGGGGAGAGGGGCTTCATAAGATGGGAGCTATATGTGGCTATATGGGGAGAGGGGCCACATAAGATGGGAGCTATATGTGGCTATATGGGGAGAGGAGCTGCATAGGATGGGAGCTATATGTGGCTATATGGGGAGAGGAGCTGCATAAGATGGGAGCTACATGGGAAAAGGAGCCATATGGGACAGGATCTGCAGTGGAAAAGGAGCACTGGGATGGGATCTGCAGGGGGAAAGAGGCCATAATGGGATGGGATCTGAAGGGGGAAAGAGGCCATAATGAGATGGGATATGCAAGGGAAAGAAGCCATAATAGGATGGTATCTGCAGGGGGAAAGGGGCCATAAAGCTATGGGATCTGCAGGGGGAAAGAGGCCATAAAGCTATGGGATCTGCAGGGGGAAAGAGGCCATAATGGGATGGGATCTGCAGGGGGAAAGAGGCCATAATGGGATGGGATCT